>NC_056000.1:59471910-60071910 GCF_018446385.1 Zingiber officinale | reverse complement strand
TGGTGATTTTTGGGTCCTCTTCCATGTCTAGGACCACAAAATCTGTAGGGATAATAAAATTTCCTATCTCTACCTTCACATCCTCAACTATGCCTAGTGGATATCTAGTTGAAGTGCAATAGCGGTCAACTTCAGATCACCTAAACTCAGCTTCTTACAAATTGAATGGGGCATGAGACTGACACTAGCTCCCATATCACAAAAGACTTTGTCGATAATAATATCTTTAATTTTGCATGGTATTGACAATTACCTGGATCTTGGAGCTTAGGAGGTAATGTGTTAAGAAGTAATGCACTTACCCCCTCAGTTAAAGCAACCGTCTCAAACCCTTCCTTCTTTTATTAGAAATTATATTCTTCACGAACTTGGCGAATTTAGGCATCTAATGCAGAGCGTCCAACAATTGTATGTCAATACAAATCTCTTTGATCTTCTCAAGAAATTTTTCAAACTCTGCATCCTTTTGTGCTCTGAGCAATCTTTGAGGCAACAGAACTATCTAAATTTTACTTACAGGTGAGAGCTCTCTAACCTCCTCGGTAATCTCTTCTTCCTTTTTCTCTTGCTCTGGAACGAAGGAAGAAGTAGATGGCTCTTCACTATAGTCAATTCCATCTCTAACTATAGCGGTCACTTGGGGGATGCCCAAGGTCCATCCGCTTCTTAGCTCAGTCGCCTCGCAATGCTCCACGGGATTTAATTCAAGTTTACTAGGGAAATTGCCTTGTACTCTTGAGGAAGAAGAACTAGCTATTTGAGCTACTTGATTTTCAAGCATCTTAATATGTTGTCCAGATTGGCCATTCCTGCATTAATCTGCTTTTCTGAGTTGTCCAATCGAATATTCAATTGCTTGATATCTGACTTCATCTCATTCTGATTAGCTAGAATCTCCTTGAGTAACTTCTCAAATCAGCTTGGTTGTGGATTTGATTGTTGGCCAAATTGCTTCCCAAAGTCTTGATTATTCTTGTATGAGAAATTGGGATGATTTGTCCACCCTGGGTTGTAAGTATTAGAGTAAAGGTTATTTTGCCTCTAGTTGTAATTACCAATAGCATCGCATTGTTCCACTTGGGATAATTTCATACTGATAGCTCCCAGAGGACAAGCATCTTTAAGGTGTTTTGAGGCTCCATATACTTCACAAGATATAGAAATTGCATTTACAAGGTATGTATTCAAATTTTCAAACTGCTTAGATAAAAAATCAAGTTTTACAATAATCAAATCAAGGGCATCCACATTGTATTTTTCTAGTATTTTGATCACTCCTAAGCTCCTTTCTGAGGTCCATTGGTGATGATTCTGAGCCACACTTTAAATGATGTCTTCTACTTCATCAAGTCCTTTGTTCATCAATGTGTCTCCTGCAGTAGAATCCAAGAAAACCTTTGACTGATAATTAATTCCATTGTAGAAAGTGTGAATCACAAGTCATTTTTCTAATCCGTAAGGTGGGCAGTCTCTCAACATTACTTTAAATCTATCCCAATCTTCGTAGAGGGATTCAGAGTTTGTCTGCTTGAAACTCACAATAAGATTTCGAAGGTGTGCTATCTTGCTCGGTGGGAAGAATTTGTCCAAGAAAACTTGCTCACATTGGGCCCAAGAGGTGATTCTATTTGGAGGCAAGGAATTCAGCCATGTTTTTGCTCTGTCACTCAAAGAAAATCCAAATAATAATAATTTTATAGCTTCTAGAGGAACTCCATTGATATGCATGGTGCTGCATAGTTCATTGAAATTATCAAAGTGATGATTTGAATCCTCCATTGGACCACCGCCATATTGATATTGCTGAACCATGGAAATAAAAGTTGGCTTCAACTCAAATTAATTTACCTCAATTGTAGATCTAGAGATACTAAATCTTGACCCTCTTATATAAGACACTGCATTATCCTTCATCATACCAAGTGTCTATAGCTTGATGTAAATCTATACCATAAATTAGTTTTTAAAAAAATCAAGACAATGGTTCCATACAAGTAAATAATAACTAAATCAAACCTCTTTCCAAATTAGAATTCATGTAGCCAATAAATGATTCGTCCAAACAAAAAAGTTAATATATAACGTTATGAAGAGAGGGAAAAAAGATGAAATAAGACTCCACATGATAATTTACCATGCATTATCAAAGAAAACAAATTTTTAGCATTTATATTCTTCAACAAATAAAGCCAAATATTTTGAGGTCTTTGTATTCCAAGTCTTGATTACAATTTTTCAAAAACACATAATAATTAATTAATAAGATCCTAACCATCTATATATTCTGCATCAATTTTTAAATGAAGGCATCATTCAATGTCATCTCTAGCGGGCCATTTCTATTCACATTAATAGCCTTCCAAAAGATCAATCATGTACTACTGTAGCATGTATTTGAGTATCGTTCAGAATTTAAACAGAGTATATGATTCAAAACACACTAGGGGATGAGCAAAACAACAAGTATTACTCATGATCCAAAGAATTAATATTGACAATTTGTCTGACAATGCGACAACATGTAATCTGTACTTAAAAACAAGAAGATACGATGAAGCAATGGACAATTAATCTTATGGACAAATTAAGCTAATGCTGACCGAACCACTATCAACTGTGATAAACCATGAACTCTAATGCAGAACCCAAAAGCCACCGCTAGCTAGCTGGATTAATTACTATATATACTATTGCAGTTGGAGGTCAAAGAGGGTTCCCATGTGTTCTGGACGATGGATGAGTTGTGGATTCACACGAGAGGCGATTTGGTAGAACACCTGCCATGTTAATAAGCTATCGGAGCCGGACTGATGTCGAGAGCCCACTGCTCGCTCAACTCGGACGGTAGAGGCCACCCGCTCCAATCCTCCGTGAAGCCCAGGACAATGCTTGCAAAGGTGCTTCACATCGAACACCCTTTTGCCGAAAAAGAAGTGAACGAGGTGCAAGAACTCACGAACGGTCATTGGTAATTTGCAGTCGCATGTCAGCATCTTCACTAGGAAGGCGAAGTCATAGGCGCCTTGGAAGGTAACCCAGGAGACGGGAGAAAAATGGCCAAAGGAAAGCAAGCCGGAGGTGGCCAAGTGCTGGGCGAATCTGCAAGAGTCGATGCCCCATACTTGATTCTTTTGGAAGTCGATGCCATTAGCCTTGAGCAGTTCGACGGAGGAAGGGGCGTAACGGTCGCGGCTGATGTCGAAGTCGCGGAAATTAAATTCCCACACGTAACGCACACAAGTGCCGTCGCTGTAGATGGCACATGGGAGGTTGCCGGCGGCGTCGGAGAGGGTGAGACCGACCTGGACGATGCGGAGGGCCTCGACGTTGGCGCGGATCAATTCGTAGCGCTGGGGGAGGGTGAGGGTGCAGTAGGGATTTTTGGAAGCGACGACGACCCCAGGATACTCGGTGTCCAATGCGACGAAGGGGTGGAACGGGACGGCGGAGCGGATAAGGGCGAACTCCTCGTCGAGGTTATGAGCCCACACGGAGCGAACCTCGACTCTGCTGGCGCTGGTGCTGGCGGCGGAAGAGGAAATTAGCATATCGTTATTGTTGACGACTGCAACAGCCATGATGAGTCTGTTTGATGATATTAGAAATACGAAAGTAGTGGAAGGCTGGAGATGTTAGGTTTCGATCGAGTTGGAGTGGAAATTGAAAGGAGGGGGAGTTTAAATAGAGCGGGAAATGGAATTCAAATTAAATAGAGAAAAACGCAAACACACTAAACAGAATTAATTAGTTGCTGCGAAGCTAAATAGTAATATATATATATATATATATATATATATATATTTTGAATTAATGATGCTAAACGAGCGGTCAGGACTTTAAGTCAAGGATAAACCAGCAGTATTAGTGAGCTCAACTAGGGGCCGGGTTTAGTATTGATTAATTAATTAATTAAAGTTGTTGCCATCCAGCTTGTCAAACAAAGGCTGATAGAAAACATGTGAAAAAAGGCGAAATAGTTTGCCCCCAATGCTCCTGTCGCACCTGACCCAAGACCATCACGAGAGAGGTAAATCACAACATCCTGAGCGAGCATGTGGCTTAATAGACTGATAGAAAATAGAAAAGAGATATAATAGACTTAATATCTACGATTGGATTGAACGTGACATAAGCTTCGGGTAATTTGATAAAGAAAAAATTATTCAAATAAATGATAGAATTAAGACAGATATCGATTAAATTAAAGATATTAAGCATAATAAACATTTTGTTGTATTAGATAATGATGCGGATATGGTAGGGGGCAGTAGAGTAATTAGAAAGAGGAGGGGCCGGTTCAGGTTTTTGGGTGCCGCCAGCCAAGGGGAGTTCTCTCCCTCCCGTGCCCTTCGCCGGAGCGGAGGAAGCCGCAGCATTGCAGAGAGCACTACAAGAAAAAAGCCTTACAACAACGGTTTTTCACCGTTGTCGTAGCCTCTTTCGGACTGTTGTTAAAGGCTGTGTTGTTAAAGGGGGTACTCAAAGACAACGGTTTTTTACCGTTGTCTTTGAAGACAAAGACAACAGTTTTTACAACGGTGAAAAACTGTTGTCTTTTCCTTCAAAGACAACAGTTTTTCACCGTTGTCTTTGAACGTCTACCTTTAATAACAGGGTCTTCAACAACAGTTTTAAACTATTTACGACAACAGTGAAAAACCGTTGTCTTTTTTTGATAAAAAATAAAAAAAAATATTAAAATTTATTATACAATTTTCTAGTATTATAAATCATTCAAAATACTAAATTTGTAAATAAAATTTAACATATAATTTTCTAACATTCGAAAATAATATTTACAACATTCCGAAGAAATTTCAAAAGCAACCAACAAAATGACAACGACACTATTAAAACAAAGGTAGAACAACACAACATCCTAATCCTAGAAGAGTAACACAACATCCTAATCTTGATATCTAGTTTTGAAGAGTTGGAGCATTTGAACTACTTTTACCATGTACAACACTAGAAGAGTAACAAAACACTGCTTCTTAATTCTCCTAATCCTTCATCTTCTTCATCCTTGCCATGTTTGCATCGTACTTGGATCGAAGTGGACCAAGTAGATAAAGAAAGAAGATAAACTAAATGCCTTCATCTTCTTCATCCTTGCTTCTTAATTCTCCTAATCCTTCATCTTCTTCATCCTTGCTTCTTAATTCTCCTAATCCTTCAAACTCCACCTGTAAGAAGAAGATAAAGAAATGTCACTTGATCTAAACTAAATGCCTATGAATGATAAAAAAAATCTGAAATCTCATAAAGTAGACTTAATTCATTAATAATGCATCATATTGAATGCCTCTCCATGACTAGCTTAATAGCCTGTGCTATAGACATGTCTTCATTTGTTTCATACCTGAGTTTGTTAGCCTGTAAACGTTGAACAATCATTTCACAAGAGAAATATTTCCAAGTTATCAGCACTGCAGATATAAGGTTAATAAAGAACTTGCCTCTTCCAGAATGGTTTCAAACACCTGACCAACTTTTTCCACTAGATCTTGAGGCACTTGATGTCCATCACCATCAAAGAGTGCGTAGCTGAAAAATAGAAGTAAATTTGTCTCCATAAGATTATAGTCTCCATGATCAGTGATATATGTTAGTTATTCAATTAACCATTACCTCTCCAAGTCATGATCATACAAGACAGAATTGTCACCAGAAGTTCGATAAATTGGTAGACCAAGTCTTCCAATCCAAGATGCCAATGGATTCTCATTGCAGACACCATGCAACCTGAAGTGTCCAAATTAAAACTTCTAGTCACTGAAATTTTGAAGGCTGGCCACAATCCTCTTCAGAAGGAATGAAAACAAAAAAACAAAAAAAAGAAGCATACCAGGCTGCTCCCATGTCAACAGGAAAACCAAATGAGTAGTTAGTGTGAACTCGACCACCAATTCTATCCCGAGATTCTAAAAGCACAACCTAAGGAAAAAAAATAAACTTCCATGTGATACAAATTTACCCAGCCACTTCACACACTGCATTCATATCAGAACTTAGAATCTAATATGTAAAGGCAACTGAAAAAACTGTTAATTTATATCGACATAACACCTGAAAAGCTGCATTTTTCAGTGCATGAGCAGCTGCAATCCCTGCAAATCCCTGCAAATCCCTTAATATAAGTGAATATATACCACAAAACATAGGAGTTAAGAATTAAGACTAAGCATAAAGTTCAACATAATTATTAAACAAGTTCCACATGTAAATATAAAAGTCACAAAATTGATAATAATAGTTACAGAATATTCGAATGTCAAAATGACAAATTAATATGTCATAATACTTATTTAGCAAGTTCACATAGATATAGTGAAAATTAAAGAAATGCACACTTATGATACAATAAGTAAATTTTGTTCCCATAGTAAGCTATTCTAAAGACATCATATATCACCACAAGAACATATCACTTGAATATTATTATCAGCAAACACCAATAGATATTTTTACCGCTTTTTTATGCATAGCATGTCCTTGAAGAACCAGACCCTTCTTGTGAATTGTGATAATTAATTGAATCGTCCAGATTGTCATTCAACAACAACAAGTCTAGCTTTAGAGTTTGCAAAGTATATAACAAAAACTGGCTAACAAGGTTTGTTATTTTATTCATTGTGATATACTCTAAATTAAACTTCTCATACAGTTAAATAGATGGATGAATTCTTAAAATATATTTCAAAGTAAGTGAACTATTGTTGTGATGAAGTGTATGTAGGCTTGAAAAATTCGGATGGAATAACCTGTTTGATGAGCACTACAGAAGAAAGCCATGTCTTGTGGAATGATAAATGAACAAGTGAAGTTGAGAACATAAAGAATAAGGCAAAAAAGAATTTAAAAAAAAAAAGCAAAAAAAGGCAGCAGATTCTTGGATACAATGTCGAGAGCAATGGAAATCTCTTTCTATTAGACATCAATTTCTTTAAGGCATTCCATCTCTTATCAGCTCACACAAACCAGCAGTAGAAGCATAAGAATGAAGAGAAGCATTATAAAAGGTAAGAAATCAACCGATTTGGTCGAACACCTAAAAGTGCAGGAAAACAATCCTTCCAAGACTAGACCTTGAACTTCACACTGACCCTTAAACAATCAGTAACGAAAATAAGGATAGAATACCCAATCTTGTGATCGTTACAGCAGGAAGACGAACCTGGTGGAATGATAAAGGAGCAAGTAGAATTGAAAAATGTAAAGAAAGGGGCGAAAGATGCATCAAAAAGAAGAAAAAAATGAGCAAATTCTTGGATGCAACCGAAATGCTTTGCATCCGACATCATACCAAACGACCAATTTCCATGAAACGCATTCAGTCACTCTCCATCATTGCTTGCACAATCCAGATGGGGAGAAGCATTAAAAAGAATATGAAGAATTGTAAACTTTTGTCGGTTAAAAGGAAATGTATACTTCTTGCTGCAAGTTAATAGAACTCTGAGCGTAACAGGAGTGGGGGAAAAAAATGTAAGAAATGGAAAGATTTGAACAAAGACCTGGAAGTATCTGACACTCGAATGCTTGAACGATCCGAGTTGGCTCATGAGGATTTGGATGTTTGCGTCGGCCTCGAGAACGGTCAAGTGGCGTGGGAGTGGGATGACGAAGAAGTCGACCGAGGGGTGATCAAGGAGGGCGATGCCCAAAAATTTGTGACCTAGGTTTCTGGACGAGGCGCTGGCATCGGAGACATATGCGCCTTTACGGTCGATGGCACGGTAGATAGCGATCCGGTGCAGCCAGTTCCCAACTTTTGTGATGCCGCCGAAGCCCTCCATACCAACTTTTGTGATCATCGTCCACTGTCGCCTCGTTCTCGTCGGTCATTTCCTCCAGCGACCTTCCCTTCGACTCCGGCTCCATGAAGGTGCACGCTAGCCCTAGAAGATTGCACACGGCAAGCAAGAAGAGGGCATTCCTCACCCCGATCCCGGCAGGGTAGCCTCGGTCCGCCTTCGCTGGGTCCGGGTTCTGCGCCAGGTACAGGAACCCGAAGGCCCCCACGATCGCCCCCATCTTCCCTGTCGCTGCCGATATCCCGTGGCATGTCGACCTCAGCCGCGCCGGGAAGACCTCCGCCGGCACGATGAACGTCGTGCTGTTCGGCCCGAAGTTGGCGAAGAAGAAGGTGAAGGCGTACATCACCACGAAGCCGATGTGGTTCCCAGGCGTTGTCCAGTAGTGCTACGGCACTGCCAGCCCCAGCATGAACGCCGTCATCATTCCAAACCCTAGGACTTGGATCGTGAACCGGCCGATGATGTCGATCATTGACACCGTGAACCAGTACCCGGGCACCGTGCCGCAGAGCGCGATTAGGGTTTGCGCTCGCGCAATGCGTATAACCTCCGCTTTAGAATAGTTGTTGCAAAATATAGTTCGTACAAAATTGTAATTTTATTTTTATTATTTGAATAAATCCATCCATCTTAAAATAAACCACAAATTTTATCTTAGAGATAAACATTAAGGGATATAAATTTCACTTCATCAATGAAAATAGGCAAATAACTATGTTTGATTATTTTTTTTATAAAATAATTTTTAAAGACAACATAGTTTTAGACATCAAATTAAAATATGCACATTAAAATGTAAGCAACGCTAATAGACAACGGTTGATTAAAACTGTTGTCGTATGTCAAATAAAGATATCTCATAGACAACAATTTTAAAAAACCGTTGTCTTATGTATGTCAAAGACAACGATTTTTTAAACATTGTTGTCTTTTTTAAAAAAACACGACCAACAACAACAGTTTTCAATAAAACTGTTGTTAAATGACAAAAAGACAACAGTTTCTCAAAAAATTGTTGTCTATTTGGTGTGGTTAAATCTATAATTTCTTGTAGTGGAGGAGAGGATTCTGCCTCGTCCTCGCGCCTCTCGCCAGCATCCTCACGAGCTCTCCCCTTTTTTTCCTCCCTCGCCGGAGGTCACGATCTCAGGCACTGCCGAAGTCTTCACCGTTCCTCTCCTCTCTGATCTTCTCCGTCGCCTCGCGTACGGGAGGTGCTTCGGCTGTCTGCTGCCACCACCAGGGACAGAAGCAAAGGCTTCTTCTAGCTTCTGGATCCCTCGTTACTACCGCCGGAGAGATCCGCCGGCGACGGGGAGCCACCTCCTCCCTTCTCCTCCGACCTCAGTGCCTCCCGCCGCCCCCAACGGTAGTGGATGTCGTCGCCGACACCTCCAGCAAGCGTCTACACATCCTCGCACCATAGCCATATATCGATGAGAGCACGCCAGAGCCGCCTCCTGTAGCCAGTGCTGCCACCTTGGGCAGCCATTGCCATAGCCGCCTTCGGCGACCAACGTCTCCGGCATTCAGCGCCGTCATCTATGGTAGCCACTGCTGCAGCCGCCGACACCTCTTGGTGGCCGTCGTCATCCTCCAAGCAGCCGCCGTCCAAGGGCTCAGGTATCGTACTATGCCTATATTCCGGCCTGCGAGCCGAGAGTGTGTTCGGCCTTCGTGCCGCTCTTGTATCCCGACCTACGAGCCGATGGAGTATTCGGCCTTCGTGCCGCTGTTGTATTCCGGCCTGCGAGCCGAGGTTGTAGTCAGACAGTGCGTCGTCTTATGGATCCATATCACATCCGGCTCCGAGCCACCGGAGCCAACTACTCACCTAGCCGACATTTATCTACTATTCAAGGTCGCAGCGACTCAGTCAGTATCCCGATCAGCTCACACACTCATCCGAGGGCCCCCCCCCCGGGGCCAGGGTACGTTCTCGTACTCGTTGCTTATTTCATTGTGTCACTATTTATTCGACTGCTTATGTATTCGTGGGATCCGCCTCGAGCACCGAGGTACCAGAGACCGGGGCAACCTGGTTGCTGGCTACAAGTATGGTTGACCAGAAGATTTCTGATGACTCGGTCAACACAGGAGACAGCTCTTCAGCCGAGTCAGGGGGATACGATCAACCTTCCAGACACGTCGTTCCGGTAGGTCCGTCTTCTCAACTTCCCGACAGGATCAGATAATTTTATTTTGATTGAATTATTTTTATAAGGGAAGAATGAAAAAAAAAAAGAAATTTTATTTTTATACATTATCTTAATTGAATTCTATGTAATGATCAATAAATTTTTTACATTATATATATAATTTATATGTCTTAAATCTAGCAGCATAATCATTCATTTCCGTTCTTTAATTAAATTGTAATTTCGTCATTATTTGGCTTTTGTGAAATTTCCACTCATTTGTTTTGGTTTGAATTTTTTTAAAAAAACAAATGTTTACGCTCATTTATGCTAAATTAAAAGTATAGGTAAGGAAATAAACTGGAAATCAAATCCGAAATATGATTGTCAAATCCGTGGATTAATGGGATAAATCATATGTTAAACTCAAAGTTAATTTTTAAACTAAAACCTATTGATTGTATTTCTAAACTAGAATTGTAGCAATTCTATTCTGGGATCATAAGTCATCGGTGATAATCTGTCATCGGATAAATTCGAAAGCATAAGTGACTCTTCCCTTAACCATCAACATTTTGAATATTTTATTCCGCCGGAATAAAATATTTTACCATAAGTCGTAATTAAAATTAGAATAGTAAATATTTAGAAAACTGCTTGAGCGCCTACCATTGCATCATGACCGGAGAAAAAATAATTATAGCATTCATGGTTTATTTGGGTCGTTCATATTCCTTTAGGCACCAACTAATGGGCATCTTCGATTAATAGTAGTAACAGTTGGCAAATACTGATAAGAGTTGTCTTGGCTTTTAGCTCCGAATAGGGAAACCAAATAAGGGTTTAAGGGCATTCATAGTTGGGGAAGCTTTTCAAAAGCACTTTCAATTTCATACGAATCTCACGCCAACAGTAAAACTCTAGTATCTCTTCACTATTAAAAAAAAAAACTCTAAACAACTGTTAAATTATACTTTTTTTATTATATTTTCACTTATATATAATTAAAATTTAAATTCATAAATTACTAATATTGAATAACATTAATAATTAAAAAGTAAATTACATCACATCAAATAAAAGATCTAAATTCAAAAATTATTGATTTTTAAAATTTAAGTTAAAAATTTTTATTTTTATTTTTTTTAAAAAAAAAAAGAAGGAAGGAGAGGGAGCCACTTTCTACCGATAGGAAGGAGCTTCCCATCGAAAATGGAGCATCTCCCTCATTTAGGTCATATCAAGGAGTTCTCATTGTGGATGTTTAAGAGTACTGGAAGAAATTTTTTTTTTTCGATTCTTAAATATTGGATAAAAGTTAAGAGAGCAAGTCTATTTTTTAAAATCATCAATATTTTAGTTTACTTTTTTTTTTTTTATGATAAGGGCATCTCATCCCACCAACAATTCAGTATAATTATTAACTATCATCTAGTATATTATTCCCATTATTATCTTCCACTTATATTTTCCATTTAAATTTTGAATCGAGAATGTATTGTTGCATTTATGAAACTTTAATTACTACACATGTCTAGCAATTATCGTAGTAATTATAATTGAGTAACTGCTACAATACATATTTAACATGTTTAAAAGCATTCAAGTTGTACTAGCTACGATTTTATAGTTGTACAATACAAATTCAACTCTATTCATCTACCATTCAAGCATTCACGTTGTAGCAACTACGATTTCGTATCTGCTACAATACAGACTTATTTATCTAATATTCACGTTGTAACAGCTATTAAACCATTGTTGCTTCAACATTTGTAGCAATTAAGATTTTGTAGCTTGTACAACGTGTCTCCATTTTAAGACTTGGACGAGAAATATATAATAATAATAACAACATATTTGAAGGTATTTGAATAATTATGAATGAGTTTATTAGTAGGGTAAGACATCTTTTTCAAAAAAATAAAATGAAACGCCCTTTGTGATTAAGAAAAAATAGGACACCCTTATCATTGTTGTTTGTAGGCTTACTCACGTCCCCTCGGGATGGATAGTTGATTAGTGTATGATGGTGTTGCCACCATAAGCTCTAAGGGTCAAATCTTGACTAATAGTCGAGTGTCTATCCTCCCCATGCACTATTCAACTGCCAAAGACTAGTAATCATCTGTTATTTATATCTTCTGTGTTGGTCTAGGGACGAACTGGCAAAGGTGCTGGGACGAACGAAATGCCTTTGCACTATGGTAGGCTTACTCACTCGTCGACACTTGTTCCTGTCCAAGCAGAGACATTCTCCCACGTTGGTCCATTGATTCGTAGCTTAGGGTGGAGTAAACAAACCCAAAGCTTTGGGATAGCTAGGCGTTCGAGTTGGCGTCCTTAGCCTTAAGTAAAGCAAGCAATTATTGAATCAATTCTTTAACTTAGTTTGACACTCTTAAGTTTTTAGTTCACGACCTATGGACTTATAAGATGGTCCTCGAAGTTAATTTCTCCTTCATATAATCTTATATAATTTGAGAGGTGAATAAACTATTTTACAAAAATCTTTTATAACATCGATACGGGTTGTAAAGAGTGAATCCAGGAGATGACGTGACAATCAAAATCAAGGTGACGTGGCGGTCAAAGTTAATGAAGGAGAATACCTCCCCACCTAGTTCTGATTGGCTGCCCAACGCTAAAGTCCGGCGAATCAACCTAGTCAGATTCCAAGTCATGCGGAAAAAAGTTGACAGACCATCTCACATTTGACGAGCCATAGACTTGGTCGAAGGGAGGATCAAACTCCTTATTCTATATGAGCATCTCTACATACATCTGGTCGACCCGATTACCGGTCAGCCCTATGGGTATCCGTTCAATAATAGAACCGAATGGGTTTATATGGATTCGTACCCGTCTCTCATATACGTAAGTGTAAGATAGATTTATACATCTTGTCAAAATTCCAAGTGCACTTTACTTATAAGCTAAGTTACTATATGTCAGACCGGTCAAAGGGCTGACCGGGCCTAAAGCACTTTGGCTTAAATTCAACCAAACCTCTCAGAAGAGAGCTTCATTTCTCCAGAGGCTCGTTATACGCCCGACCAAATAAAGTACCGATTGGGCCGAAGACGCTTAGCTTCATATTGCTACCCGCACAGATTTCCAACACGCACCGGTTATTATATTATTTCTTAAACAGACTCCCAAATGTCCAAGGTATTATATTATTTTCCAAGCGGATTTCTAAATAATCTTCAATACATAACAAAGCGGCTTAATGCGAGAATATATAGGTCGCCTGGTATATGCTTAGCCGACAGTATGAGCAGAGAATCTCAATAATCTATACGAATAATAACTATGTGTCAGAGAATATTCTTGATCCGGCGGTAAGAATGGGGGACCCACAGATGGGGTCCCGTCCGAGCGGAATCAGAGATTACCCAGCCAAAGGTTTGGGTTTCCGACGCCAAAGCAGAAGAACCGGAGCCGAATGGCCGAGCGGAGGTGTCCGCTCGGCCGGAATCGAATGGCCGAGCGGAGGTGTCCGCTCGGCCGGAAACGTGGCGAGGGAATAGTGGTTAGCCAAGCGGCCTATTCGATCGGCTCAGGATATGATATGTCAGCAAAGGCATGATGATTAGACTGTACGCAAGATGGCACTATTAAAGGCCCCACCATCACGTCACGGACAGGTTGATACAGTAGCAGTATGGTCTTATGGATGCCCTTCTGACAAGCCCTCACCTAGGCATGGTCGAAAGCAGGTGATCGCTTCGATTGGTGTGCCCAAGCTCCTTCGAGAGGTCTATATAAGGCCTCCATTTCTTCAACCGGAGGTACACAAGTCTACATTTTCTAAGCCACTTTCTTATTCCTTCGCCTAACTTGAGCGTCGGAGGGTCGTCGCCGGGACCCCCCCCCCCCCCCCCGGCTCGATTTTGTTGCAGGTTATCCGGAGCACTCGAGGATCCAGCAGGGAGCGCCACATCCCCAGCGTCCATTGACTCCTGGTTCGGACAGGATCAATTTGGCGCCGTCTGTGGGAACGCACCTGCATCCGAGCAGAGGCAATGGACGAGGCTGGAAGACTACATACCGTGGCACTCTCACAAGAAGAGTTTGACGCTATAGTCGAGGCGAGGGCAGCCAAGATAGTGGCGCAGCAAAAGGAGAAAGCACAGGCTGAGCGAGCGCAACAGCAAACAACCTCGGCTTCAGCAGGCCGGGCGGCGCAAGCAGACCGCCCGGAATATGTTTCAACAGGAGGGTTCCCTCAGGCACTCTTCCGTACTCCCCCAGAAATCACGCCCGCTCATCCGATGAGCCTCCCGTTCGGGATCATAGGAAGGGCAAAGCTCCCCGAGCGAACGCACCACCCGAGCAGGTTCACCGACAGTTCTCTGAAGCCATACATCGGGATCCGTTACCAAAATACTATACACCACCACCGATCGGAGCTTACAATGGGACGACCGACCCCGATGATCATTTGGGGAAGTTCGACAGCATCGCCACCTTGCATCAGTACTCCGATGGCGTAAAGTGCCGGGTATTTCTCACCACTCTATCGGAATCTGCACATAGGTGGTTTCGGAGGTTGCCGGACGGCTCTATCACTAGTTTCCAGGAGTTCCGAACGGCATTTCTTCATCACTTTGCGAGCAGCCGACGTTATCAAAGGACAAGCGTCAGCCTGTTCACCATCAAACAAGAACCAAGAGAATCTCTCCGGGCGTATATACAGCGATTTAATCAAGTAGCGATGGACATCCCCACAGCCACCTCGGAGACAATGGTAAACGCCTTCACGCAAGGCCTCGCGGAAGGGGACTTCTTCCGCGCGCTCATTCGCAAACCGCCCAGAGACTACGACCACATGCTACACCGGGCGAATGAGTATATAAATGTGGAAGAGGCGGAGGCTGCCCGGCGGAAGGGAACTCATGCCGAACGTCCGGCCCATGCCGAACGGAAGCAGCCCGCTGCCCATCAGCCACCAAGAGGACCAAGAGTTGAGGCATCCCGGGCACATCATGCGAAGTCCCCGGTGGTCCAAGAGGTAGCGGCCGAGCGGTCAAAGATGAAGAAAAAGAGGGTATGGACCCCAATGTTTTGCTCTTTCCATAATAATGACTCCCACAACACCCGTGACTATCGGGGCCTGCCTTCAATCACCCATCCCGTACGACGGGGTGGCCCTCGTCGATCGCCTTCACCCGGCCGCAGGCAGCGGCATCAAGAGTCCGGTCGGCGAACATATAGAAGATCTCCCGAACAGCGTTTCCCTCCAAGGCATGAAGATCGCTCTCGGTCCAATGAGCGACCTAGGCAGTCCGCTCGGGAAGAGGAGAACAGAAACAATACCTCCCGGGGAGAAATCAATATTATTGCGGGTGGGCCGACCGGAGGAGATTCACACAGGGCGAGAAAGGCAAGCGCCCGGCAGCTCAGAATCCATGAGGTGGGTTGCAGCCAAGAAAAGGCGAGCGGACCCGAGATCAGTTTCGGGCCCAAGGATCTTGAGGGAGTTGAAGTGCCGCATGAGGATGCCCTTATCATCAAAGCGGTGATAGCCAACTACACCATCCACCGTATCTTCATTGACACTGGCAGCTCGGTCAACATCATCTTCAGAAAGGCCTTTGATCAACTACAAATCGATCAAGCCGAGCTGCTGCCCATGACAACCCCCCTCTACGGGTTTACGGGCAATGAGGTTCTTCCGGTCGGACAGGTAAGACTGGCTATCTCCTTAGGGGAAGAACCGCTCCGGAGAACGAGGACAACAAACTTTGTGGTGGTCGACTCCCCTTCATCCTACAACGTGATACTGGGGCGACCGGCGTTAAGCGAATTCCGAGCTGTTGTGTCGACGTTCTATCAGAAGATCAAATTCCCGGTCGAGGACAAAATCGGTGAAGTACGAGGAGATCAGTTAGCCGCTCGGAAATGCTATGTGGAAATGGTCCGAGCCGAATCCAGCGCCGCGCGAAAGGCTCCACGGATCGAGGTACACGCCATAACCGAGAAACCTCCTACTTTAATTTATGATGAAAAGGAGGAGGTTCAGATCCATCCGAGCCGATCGGAGGCTACAACCTTTATTGCCGCCGACCTGGAGGAAGAACAGAAAGAAGAAGTGGTCAAATGCCTCCAGATGAATCATGACGTCTTCGCTTGGTCGACGCATGAGCTGCCCGGTGTCTCCCCTAGCATAGCCCAACATAAGCTTCACGTCCGGCCGGACGCTCGGCAAGTAAAACAAAGGAGAAGAGATTTCAGCGCCGAGCAGAATATTATCATTCGAGCGGAGGTAGAAAGGCTCTTAGAGGCCAGCCACATACGGGAGGTTCAATTCCCAAGCTGGTTAGCAAATGTGGTGCTCGTCTCCAAGCCGGGCAACAAATGGAGAGTGTGCATCGACTTCAGAGATCTGAACAAAGCTTGCCCAAAGGATTTCTACCCTCTGCCCCGAATCGACCAGCTCCTAGATTCTACAGTCGGATGCGAGCTTATATGTATGCTGGACGCCTACCAAGGCTATCATCAAGTGCCGCTCGCCCCGGAGGATCAGGAAAAAGTTAGCTTCGTTACACCGGATGGGACGTATTGCTATACGGTGATGCCGTTCGGACTGAAGAATGCCGGAGCAACATATCAAAGATTGATGAATAGGGTCTTCCGCGAGCAAATCGGACACAACCTGGAGGTCTATGTAGATGACATCCTCATCAAATCCTTCCGAGCGGCCACTTTATGCAAAGATATGGAAGAAACCTTCCGTACACTCAGAAAATATGGGGTCAAGCTAAATCCTCATAAGTGTTTGTTCGGCGCCAAAGGAGGACGTTTCTTGGGCTATATTGTGACCGAACGGGGTATTGAAGGTAATCTTAGCAAGGTGAAGGCTCTTCAGGACATGCCACCGCCCAGAAACATGAGGGAAGTACAGAGGCTGACCGGTCGGATTACAGCGCTATCACGCTTCATCTCCAAGACTGCCGACCGGAGCCTTCCGTTCTTCAAAGTCCTCCGCAAAGCTACAAAGTTCCAATGGAATGAAGACTGCAATCGGGCCTTTGAAGAATTGAAGACGTACTTAAACTCCCTACCTGTACTGGCCAAGCCAGCTGTCGGCGAACCGTTGTACATTTATTTATCCTCAACCGAGCAGGCAGTAGGATCAGCATTAGTCCGGTCGGGAAGTGAGGAGCAACCTGTATATTTCCTTAGTCATATCTTGAAAGATGTTGAAACCCGCTACACCGGACTCGAGAAGTTGGCCTTTGCTCTGATCCTGGCCGCTCGGAGACTTCGTCCTTATTTCCTGGCGCACACGATTATCGCAAGACCAATAGCCCGTTGGGACGAGTGCTTTTAAATCCAGAAGCTTCCGGACGGCTCATCAAATGGACAACCGAGCTAAGCGAATTTGATATCCAATATCAACCCCGCTCGGCTATCAAGGCACAAGCCTTAGCCGATTTTGTGACGGAGGTGCAGGACCCGAAACCCGAAGCTATGTGGAAAGTGTTCGTGGATGGATCGTCCACTAGACACGGGAGCGGAATTGGCATAGTTTTGCTGTCCCCACAAAGAGAGCGGATGCAGCTCTCCGTCCGGCTAGATTACCGAGCGACCAACAACGAAGCAGAATATGAAGCCCTTATTGCTGGATTGCAGGCCGCTCGGCACGTTGGAGCCGTCCGGGTCATCCTCTATTCAGATTCCCAGTTGACTGCTCAGCAAATCTCGGGGATTTTCGAGATAAATAGTACAAGGCCCAAGCTCTACGTGGAGGCTATTGAAAAACTTAAGCTCAACTTTAGGGAGGTAATTATTCAAAAGATTCCCCGGGCGGAGAATCAAGTGGCGGATGAATTGGCCAAGCTGGCAAGCGCGTTATACCCGGTCGGCTCTCAGAAGCCGATCGAGCAAGTATCTTTAGTAGCACATGTCGATCGGATGGAGGGTATCACATACCCGAGCGACTGGAGGACAACTATTGTGGAGTTTTTGCGCTCGGGAGCTACCCCCTCCGACCGGGAAGGAGCTCATTTACTGAAGAGAAGGGCTAGTCGGTTCACCCTCATAGGAGATCAACTCTACAAGAAGGCCTTCTCCCGTCCGCTCCTAAAATGCGTCAGCTGGGAAGATGCCGAGTACATCCTTCGAGAAGTGCACCAAGGTTCATGCGGTGGACATCCAGGCGGACGGTCGTTAACCAGGAAGATTTTGCTAGCCGGGTATTTTTGGCCAACACTTCAAAAGGATGCTGCCCGAACCGTTGCAAATTGTCTATCCTGTCAGAAGTATCACAGCATGTCCCACCGACCGGCAGATGATATGAAAGCATCAACTGTGGCCTGCCCGTTCGACCAATGGGGGATGGACATCGTGGGACCCTTCCCCATGGCTACCGGGCAGCGGAAGTTCTTATTGGTGGTGGTCGACTAGTTCTCAAAATGGGTAGAAGCTGAGCCACTTGCAAAAATATCTGAGCAGATGGTTAAAAAGTTCATATGGCAAAATATCATCTGCCGCTTTGGCATCCCAAGACGACTCGTCTCCGACAACGGACGTCAATTCACTGGGAAGCTGCTCGGGAAGTGGTGCGAAAGTTATGGCATCGAGCAGCACTTCACATCGGTGGCATACCCCCAGAGTAACGGTCAAGCCGAGGTAACCAACCGAGAGATTCTCAGAATTTTACGGGCTCGGCTCGACCATGAAGGAGGCAGCTGGGTAGACGAGCTGTCGGGCGTCCTATGGGCTCTCCGTACGACACCAAAGGAGGGAACGGGCGTCACTCCATTTCACTTGGTATATGGAGGCGAAGCAGTCTTCCCGATTGAAGTTGGGGTGGAGTCCGTTCGGGTACAAAATTATGATGAAGATAACGCCGAACGGAGGAGCATGGAGCTAGACTTGGTCGAAGAGGAAAGAGCTAAAGCGTCCGTCCGGCTGATGGCGTACCGGCAACGTATGAAACAGAACTACAACCGGCACGTGATCCCCAGAGCCTTTCAAGTAGGCGACCTAGTTTGGAAGAAAGTCAAGCCGGTCGGAGATGTCGGCAAGTTGGAAGCTCCCTGGGCAGGACCCTTTGAAGTGGTCGAGAAGCTCCGTTCGGGCGCTTATTACCTCAAGGACGCGAAAGGTCGGATGCTGGATCGGCCATGGCACCTTCAGCCATATAGAGCTGGGTGAGAGGTGTGCTTTTGCTCTATTTTGTGTAAATTCAAAATAGCTGTACTCCTTTTATCGCAGGAAACAAATTATTCCCAAGGCATTCTGTGTTCATAACCGAACGGTTGGTTATCCGAAGGCCCCGTGCCGCTCGGCCGGAGGTAAATTATCGGAGCCAAGCGCTCGACTACGAAGGCCCCGAGCTGCTCGGCCGGAGGTATATTGTACGAGCCAAAGGCTCAATTCCAAAGACCCTGTGCCATTCGGCCAGGTAAGCGTTGTCCGAATTAGGCTTAAAAGTCCGACGAGCTCCGTCGTTAAAGATCGAGAGCCGCGCCGACCGGCTATAAATATCTGCGCCGACGAGCTCCGTCGTTAAAGATCGAGAGCCGCGCTGACCGGCTATAAATATCCGCGCCGACGAGCTCCATCGTTAAAGATCGAGAGCCGCGCCGACCGGCTATAAATATCCGCGCCGACGAGATCCGTCGTTAATGATCGAGAGCCGCGCCGACCAGCTATAAATATCCGTGCCGACGAGCTCCGTCGTTAAAGATCGAGAGCCGCGCCGACCGGCTATAAAAATCGAGCTGAAAACCGACGAGCTCCATCGTTAAAGATCGAGAGCCGCGCCGACCGGCTATAAATATCCGCGCCGACGAGCTCCGTCGTTAAAGATCGAGAGCCGCACCGACCGGCTATAAATATCCGCGCCGACGAGCTCCGTCGTTAAAAATCGAGAGCCGCGCCGACCGGCTATAAATATCCGCGCCGACGAGCTCCGTCGTTAAAGATCGAGAGACGAGCCGGCGTCTATAAAAACCGAGCGGAAAACCGACGAGCACCATCGTTAAAAATTGAGTCGGTCCGGCGATTGTAAATACCCCGGGCGGACGAACGAATATCAGAGAATAAGAAACCGCGGAAACCACAAGTATTAAAACATTTGGGCCCGCTCGGGCGTTGGTCCTTCGATACTTGGCGTTTGTTGACTTCACACAGGCTAGATACGTGCAGAGCGAATAGAACCTCCCGCTCGGACACACAGTCCAGTCAGTCGGACTCACTGCCTCCTTCGACTAGACTTGAAGGGGAGGCAAGTGATCCGGCGGTAAGAATGGGGGACCCACAGATGGGGTCCCGTCCGAGCGGAATAAGAAATTACCCAGCCAAAGGTTTGGGTTTCCGACGCCAAAGCAGAAGAACCGGAACCGAATGGCCGAGCGGAGGTGTCCGCTCGGCCGGAATCGAATGGCCGAGCGGAGGTGTCCGCTCGGCCGGAAACGTGGCGAGGGAACAGTGGTTAGCCAAGCGGCCTATTCGATCGGCTCGGGATATGATATGTCAGCAAAGGCATGATGATTAGACTGTACGCAAGATGGCACTATTAAAGGCCCCACCATCACGTCACGGACAGGTTGATACAGTAGCAGTATGGTCTTTTGGATGCCCTTCTGACAGGCCCTCACCTAGGCATGGTCGAAAGCAGGTGATCGCTTCGATTGGTGTGCCCAAGCTCCTTCGAGAGGTCTATATAAGGCCTCCATTTCTTCAACCGGAGGTACACAAGTCTATATTTTTTAAGCCACTTTCTTATTCCTTCGCCTAACTTGAGCGTCGGAGGGTCGTCGCCGGGACCCCCCCCCCCCCCCCCCCCCGGCTCGGTTTTGTTGCAGGTTCGCCGGAGCACTCGAGGATCCAGCAGGGAGCGCCACATCCCCAGCATCCATTGACTCCTGGTTCGGACAGGATCAATTCTTCTGGAATATTCTTCTGGAACCTTCTTTAAGGACCATCGTGTTTCCCATCAGCAGGCTATTTATAACAGCATATTCCTTTAATAACCTCAGCAAGGGCATAAGTTATAAATGATAAAAGAGGTATACATGTGGGTAAAGAGAAGATTCCTTAGATAATTATTGCATATTGCCTAGATTGTACACTTTCTTTTACCTAACAAACTCTGATACACTGCGCCACTTCATGATTGTGGAAGTTATCTGAGATGATATATAAAGGGGGAGTCCTCTCTGTGGCAAAGGTACGTTCTAAAAACATTTGAACTCTACCATCGCGCGGGCGTTCCTTACCATTCTTTATTTGCCTATCCAGACTTGTACTGACTTGAGCGTCGGACGGCATTCGCTAGGAACTCTCCCTGATTTCTAGGCACTGACATTTTGTTGACTTGTCTCCGTGTGCGCATGATCAAAAAAGAAGCCTCTCTGTGTAGTAGAAGGTCTTCCTTCAGTTAACCATCAAGCCATCATACCCAACATATCATTTCTGTAGTTTTCAGACATGATCAAATATGATAAAGAAAAGTGTATAAAAAAGCTTTGTAATAAGCATGGAGCTTAAAAGTAAATATCTAAAGTTTAAAAATGTAAATTAAAAAAATAATAATTAAATGTAAATTGAAATAAATGAGAAAGTGCCCTTTTTATTAAAGAATTATTTTGATTTGAACTCCTCCAGCATCTCTTTTTTAGCCCTTCAAATATGGACAAATTTTGTTTGCTATTCTAAATCAGTATCAATAGTCTCCTTTGACATCTGTCTATTGGATTTCAATCATGACCTACCTCACAAAGATTTCATCCTCGGTTTACTTAATACTACTCAATATTTTTCAATGTTGTTCACATTAGTCAAATCCAACACTAATAAGACAACAAGCATATAATTAGAAATTGAATGGATTCAATATCCTTATTAGTTGACTCTAATTGTTCTTAATCGACTCCAATTTATACAATTGATTATTTTGAATAGGTTCCTATTTAAATGGGATAATATACTAATTTGAAATTTTTAACTCAATTGACTAAAATTGCTTCAATCAATCTAATTAACTCTCTCTCAAATAAAAATATTATGTTTATTAAATAAAGTCTTAATTTATTGCTCCATAAACTATCCTAATATTGGATTATTATTTCAAGAACTAGTCAACTCATCTCGAAATAAAACCTTTATGATCACAAGAGAAGTGACTCTAGTCGACCACTTAGTCAACTGACTTTGAAACTATCAACTGAATTGTCATTTAATAGACAACCCAAAAAATATCTAGAATCAATTTTAGAGTCAACTTATTAGATCAGTTGACTATTCAAGACTCTCAATTGATTGACTCATTGACTATTTATAAAATATATATTTCTTGGTTGAGACTTCACCTAAGTGAAAAAAATTATCCAACACCCTAAATATAGGTCATTCATAGAGTCTCATAGCTCATTTGCAAGAGTGTTTACCTTCGAAACTTCTTGTGTGTCAAATCTCCGATCAACCTTAATCCAACCTACTAAGACTTCTTGTATGCCAACATCTAAACCTTAACTTAGATTTCCTTCATCTTTTAACACCTTTTGATCTTTCATTTTCTATTAGTACTCTTTATTGAACTTATAGTAAACACATTACCCATTGTTGAACTTCTAGTAAACACATTAGCCTTTTAACACCTTTTGAACTCATTTGCCTTTGTTGCACACTTGACACATTGCATCAATAAACACAATGCTAGTATAATTTAAATCCTTTATCAAACATATCAAAACCATATGATTAAACTCAGCCACTTAGAAATGATTGCACCAAAATTATCTAGTTGAGTCAACTAGTTTTATAATTGAATCAATTGATATGGATTGAGTCAAGTGGATGCACTTTTGAGTCAAGTGGATAAGAAATAGTCATTGAGAATAAAGTTTTAAGCATTTAGATTGATAGATTATAAAAGTTTGAGTTGATTGAAGTCTCACAAACTAAAACTATAAATAGAGTAAAGTGTCTTTAAACAACATCGCATTCATAACCCACTTTTGGTAGTTCTACACATTCTGCTATCTGTTATGAATTGCTTCCAATGTTCTCGATGAAGTGGTTCTTTAAAATAGTTTAATTTTTATTTTTACTTTATCTTCTTCTTCTTCTGTATTTATCCGGTAGATAAAAAGAAAAAAATTACCTGCCTCTAAAATTAATTGAATGAAATCTAGATATTTAAATTAATAATAATAATAATAATAATAATAATAATGTGTAAAATTCTCGACTTATATGTTGAGAATGTGCAATATTATTGTGCTGAGTAGAATAATGATTATTCTGGGACTCATTTTCTCAAAGGAATTAATGAAAAAAATGTATAAAAATCAATAAATGAAGAGGAGTCACCTTTAGCTTTAAACGAAAAGAGCTTTATTTTCAAAACAAAATTAAAAGAGGATGTCTAACATCAATCTATACAAATGTTTAAATAGATGGGTGCGGTTGAAATTTTAAAAAACAAATTAGACCTTTTTGCAACAGTACAATTAAAAGTATGTTCATGGTTTTTTCCCTTCTTCTCCTGTGACTTCTTCCCAAAGAGTCGACCCTTTTATTTCCTCCCTAAACCCTAACTTCCTCATAAAATCCTAAGCTCTTTCATGACACCATGGATATTCCTTGCGATGCCACCAACGTACACCACC
The DNA here is from genome assembly GCF_018446385.1 of Zingiber officinale. Lineage (NCBI taxonomy): Eukaryota > Viridiplantae > Streptophyta > Magnoliopsida > Zingiberales > Zingiberaceae > Zingiber > Zingiber officinale. The sequence goes on along the minus strand of NC_056000.1, from coordinate 60,048,321 downwards.
ATCGGCGGCATTGCCGCCATCTCATGTCGTCATCGCTACCACCACTAGGTATTGTTGCTGCTCTGCTACCACTACAATCCACCACTGTTTTGCTGTCAACACTTTGTATTGATGTCACTTCACACTGTCATTGCTACCATCTCATGACTAAAAGAGATAAAACAAAATTATTAAAATTGACTGGGTCAAATTACCAAATCAAATCATATTAATATTTAGATTATTCTAATAATTCTGTTATAATTATTCTCAGAATTATTCTTACAATGATATCGCTGTCGAGTAGTGGCATTGATCGCTGAGGTTGTCATTGTCATCACTACTACCACCTTATTCCCTCTATTATGTCTTTTGTCCAAAGGAAGATGGATGATGATGCAATGGTGAATGATCAAGAACTCCAACCCTGATTACTCATGGTGAATGGGCACAAACAAAATCATGAATACAACACCATCAAAATGAGCACCCAAACTCTACATCTCCTGTGCTTGGGAAGAAGTTATTTAATAGCAAGGCATGGAGGTGTTGAGGCATAGTTCTAAAAGGAAAAGTCACAAGAATAGAACTCCCAATGGTGGTTTTGATTGAGAACTTACTCAATGTGATTTTATGCACATGATGAATGGCTTAAGGTCTGATTATTAGGGGTGTAAATGAGTCAAGCCGCTCGTGAGTTATTCGAAACTCGATTCGATAAAAGCTCGTTTGAGCTCGTTTAATGAGGCTCATTAAGATAAGCAAACTAATCTCAAGCTTCATAATATTCGACTCGTTAGCTCGTGAACATGTTCGTTAAACTCATAAATCAACTTTTAAATAAAAAAATAATAATTTTGATATTGAATTTATAGATTTTATACTCTACTTATGAAAAACTTAGACAAATATATTAAATTTATTTATTAGAATAAAATTATAAATTTTAACAATAATATTATAATTTTTTAAAATATATAATTTAGTTTTTAATGAATATTTAAATTTATAATTTATATTTATTAAGTTCGTTTAGGCTCGATAAAAGCTCGAATAAGCTCGTGAGCCATGAATATATTCATTAAATAAAGCTCGAGCTCGGCTCGATTATAAACAAGCCAAACTCAAACATTCAAGAGTTCGGCTCGGCTCGACTCGATTACACCCCTACTGATTATGAATCTCTTAGGATGCGTTTGGTTCAAGTCATCATGTATAACCTTGGTTATGTGATTACCAGGTAATCACATAACCAAGGTTATAGGGAATAAAACATAACCAAATATTGTTTGGTTCAACTTAGGTAATGCAACAAAAACTTGTTTGTTTGAAGGTTTTAATGAATACCCTAGTTTAATATTTTACCGTATTACCCTCAGTTACAAAACCAACTATACATATTATTATTAATAATAATAATAATAATAATATTTATTATTATTATTATTATTATTATTATTTATTTTTAATGTTTTTTTACTTTTCTTTTTCCTGTATATTTTTTTACTTTTTTTATTTGTTTTTTTATTTTTTAATGTTTTTATATTTTTATATTATTTATATTTATATTTTTTTATTTTTTTACATTTTTTAAATTTTAATTTTTATTTATTTATTTTATTTTTAATTTTTTTTAATTTTAAAATGTATATATATTTTTTAAATTTTTAATTTTTTTTTAATTTTTAAAAAATTTTAAATTTTTAAATTTTTATATATATTTTTTTAATTTTTTAAATTTTTATTTTTTATTTTTAAAATTTTTATTTTTTATTATTATTTATTTTTTAAAAATAAAATAAATTTTTTAAATTTTTTAAAATATTTTTTTATATTTTTAATATTTTTTTACATTTTTTTCTCTTTTTTTCATGTTTTTTCTTATCGGAGGGTATTTTTGGTAAAAAAAATTCGTTAACCCCGGAATCAACAAAAACCTTAGGGTGCGTTTGGTTTGCACCGTTTTCATTTTCATTTTCTGGAAAACGCGCGTTTTCTAGAAAATAGAAAACGACTTTTTGTCATTCTCTGTTTTTCTAGAAAACGATAGCCAATTTTTTAGAAAACGCGCGCGGAAAACGCAAACCAAATACCATTTTTCAGAAAACGCGCGTTTTCCAGAAAATGAAAATGGAAAACGCGCGTACCAAACGCCCCCTTAGTTTTCTGAGGTTTTCTGATTCCGGGCTGCATGACCCTTTTGCTGACGTGTCGGGCATGGAACATTACTTGGGAATCATCGAATACCTAAACCAAACAAGGTTTTTGTTGATAACTTTGAATGGATAACCAAGGTTATCAAGAATAATCCCGAACCAAACGTACCCTTAAAGTTGAGAAATTGAGCAAATTGCCCCTTTTAAGGTTGAGTAGGAGGGAGGTAAGTGTTATTATCAAGATACTTGTTATAGGATACAAACTTATAATTATTTTAGAATTTCATTCACCTATTGCATAGGTAGTTGCTAGAGTAACCTTGGGATATATGGGAGTCAACTTGTACAAATATGGACTTCTACTTTGAGGTGTAGTTTCTTCTTGCTTGTCTCGCTTCATTTATCATGTTCATGATTTAATTTATGAATGTAATTAAATGTTATGGAAAATAAAATTAATTCAACTCTAATCCCTGCTCTTATTGCTTGATTAGCCCTTATCATATTGCTTGTCCTTTTATTCTTAATTCCTATCCTGTTTGTTTCTTATTTGAAATCTATAATAAATTAGAGTATCTAATTAATTATATAACTAATGAATTAAAAAACTAATTATATCAACAATTCAACTATATGCTTTAGGAGTATGTTAGCACCAATATTAATTAACAAAATAATAGATGCAACCGTTATGTTTAAAGTTTTGGACTCTTTGTTTTGAAAGAGGTGCATTATCATTGACAAAAAATTGTCAAGATAATAAATGTTACACTTACATTAAAGAGATTTGGCTCTACTCTATGAGAATTGCATGATTATTTGTAGTCTTGGGGTTCGGCTCGCCCTCTAAAAGAGTTGTGCAACTACTTATAGTTTAGAGCTTAATTCAAATCCTCCCTCTAAAAGAGCTACACGATTGTTTGTAATTTAGAGCTTCGACTCCTCCCCCTGAAAGAGTTACATGATTATTTGTAGTATAGAGCATCAGCTTCACCCTCTAAAAGAGCTATGTGATTATTTGTAATTTAGAACTTTGGCTCCTCGCTCTGAAAGAGTTGCGTGATTATTTGTAGTTTATAACTTTAGCTCCTCCCTCTGAATGAGTTATATGATTATATGAATTTAGACCTTCGGTTCCTCCCTCTAAAGAGTTGTGTGATTATTTGTAATTTAGAGCTTCAACTCCGCCCACTAAAAGAGTTGCGTGATTATTTGTAGTCATGAGCTTTGACTCAATGCTTGTAAGAAGTATGTAACTTCTCAAGTAAATAAATAAATAAACGAGTGTAACCTTTATTTTGTAGAGCTTTGGTTCTAAAGAGATGAATTATTTATGCTAGATGAATAATCAAAGAAACTCGATATAAATATAGAGCATTGATTCATCACTTTAAACATGGGTTTTGAGTCTTTCTGCGCGTTCATTACTATGACAAAATTGAGATGATTTTCCTCATGAGGTGGATTGTAGGTCGTTCTCCCTATTTATATATGAGGCTCTTTTTGGATGGATTGTGAGTCATTCACCCTATATATATATTTGTATATGTGCATACACAAGATAAATTTCATCGTTCACCCTATCTATGTATGTATAGGTGCATACATATGATGCATTTCATTACTAGTGGATTGCAGATCGTTCACTCTCATATATGATGCATCGTTCTCGGGTGGGTTGCAGGTCGCTCATCCTTATATTTATATTTATACATGATGGCAAAAGGCGAATACGCTCACCCTCAGCGCCCCGCCAATTCATCCTAGGGCCAACACGGAGGAGGTAAATCACGAACGACTACTAGCCTTTAGAATAGTGACTAGCACATAAGGGAGACATTTACCTCGGCTTTGCCAAGATTCGAACCCCAGACCTCATTGTGGCAACACCTCATGTGCTAGCCACTAGACCGTCCTGAGAGGACACATTTATATTTATACATGATGTATTCATATTAGGTGAATTGCAAGTTCTTCATATTTATTTATACGATACATCCTTGGTAAATATATTACATATGTGATTCATCAACTTAATAAACTATATTGAATTGTTGGATAAAATAAGACTATAATGTGGGTAATATTGGAAAATGAGAAATTAAGGAGAACACAAAATTAATTAAGAGAATAAAAGATGAATGATATAGAAATATAATTTGTAAATTATGTTGCTCTCTTTGATTATATTTTAATGCATCTTTTTTTATCTCCACTTTGCACTCATAGACATAGCCACTCAAGGGCTATTCCTGGGCTGTAGCCCAGCCTTGAGTGGCTCCATATATGTACCATGTAAAAAGGAAAAAAAAAACAAAACCAATAACTCTTTTGTTTCAATTTTTATTAATTAAAAAAATTTTAATTTACACGTAAGGTTGGAGATATGGTTCACAAATTTATTGTTGACAAATCTTTTTTTACACCTTATAATTTTAGTTTTAATTCAACTATATATTTATTTAATTAATTTTTTTGTTATAATTATAAATACAATTTATGCTTTCTCTAATCCATTCAGATTAAACTTGCAAGATACATGTTTGTTATTTCTTTAGTTGTCAGCCCACTTTGGCCATGGACGGTAGCCCTTGTTTCTACCCTCCTCATCTTGGACTCTAAAACCACAGTCCAATTCTTCGTTTCACTCGCCTTGCTTGTCCCATCGTTGTCCTCCCTCGACGATATCACCTCCCTCCTCTCTCTCGTTTACTCGCCCCCATGCCCTTTCATTGTCGCCACTTATGGCCAAGCCCTCACCCTCGGAGGCATAGTCGTCAACATGATCGCTCTCGGCCATGGCTGCTACAACCGGATTGACGTGTCCTCCATGTCGGTATACCCTTACGTCAACATCGGAGGTAAGTAGTTGTAGATTGAGGTCGTGCGTGAGATGCTCGAGCATGTTCTCGCATTGCGCTCATGGACAGACTACCTCTACCTCATCATCAGTAGCACACTCTCTAACACTGACATCAACGATCAGACCTTTTATGATGACCATAAATTTTCAATATCTACACATTAGATATTTTTATCAGTAAATTAACTTAACAATTTCATAAATAATAAAAGAACATTTAATAAAATTTTAAAATTCAGTAAAATATAGAAAAAGATGAGATGGTAAATTGATCACACGAATTGAACTTGGACCTCTTCTATAGTGTCCTTTGCGGACTCACTCGATTAGAGATCAACCCAATCCATCTCTAATTTCTAGATCTGTTCCTGTTTGCACACGTATGCCAACCATATCTACTAATGTCGTCATTTCATACCACAGCAACAACGATCCATCGCCGGGAGTCATCGTCGGCGACGAGGACGATGAACATTAAAGGTAAATTCGCCGAATTATGCTTTACATGGTTTAATTAGATTAATCATTAGTTAATTAATTAAAATTAGTTGATTAATTAAATGATATTCAATTAAATGATGTTAACCTAGGGATGATTAGTTTCGGATTATTGTTAATACCATAACTAATTAGTAAGTTCATTAATTGTAACTATGAGTTAATTAATTAATAGTTCAATCACCCTATTTGATTGATGAACAAGTTGATGAATGAGTTTTTCCATTAGATTGATTAAGTAATTAAATTGGATAAACTAAGTCATGATTTATTTGGAGATTAATTGGATTGATATAGAGTTTGAGTAATAAATAAAGTTTAATTGATTAAGCGTGATAATTAATTTGGATAAATTAATTAGATAATCAAGAGTTGGATAGTAATGAATTAATTTAATCAATAGGTTGATTAAATGATCTATAGATCCTTAGATCGGTTTTGTATCATATACTTGTAGGACTTGAGTTTGAGACAGACTTTGGACTTGAAGACGATTTGGACACTCTATATTAAAGGTGGGTAGATTTTGCTTGTCTTTTGCGAGCTTTGATTTTAGTTCATGATTATTACTGCCATGTTTTGATTGGGTTGCAAATACTTGCTTACTATAACTATGCGCTATATTCCTTCTAAGTTTGATATCTTATCGTTGTCCTTATATCCTTATATATGTTGACCTATTGGTGATAGCTATGTAGTCTTGTTTATTGTTCATGATTGTGTTTATATGTGTATGCATGATATGACAAGACCCTAGAGTAGAACATTGGATATTCTGCTAGACCCCTTAGTATATGATTTGACTCTGTGTTTATTGTTAGGTTGATCATACCATAGTATAGGATGTTGAGCATTTTGCTAAACCTATATTTGTTATTCCATACTATGGTGTAGAATATTGAGTATCCTAATAAACCTTTGTTTTTATTTAGGCCTATAGCTTATGTTCAAGAATTTGTTTTATAGTATGGTTATATACTTAAGCTCGAGTCTGTGGCACTGATATTATAGGTAGTATAGTTGTATACCGGTGCAAGGGTATATATATATATTGTCGAGATATTAATACTAGATGACTAATATTCTCTTGAGGAGATTGGTTAACTAGTATTTTGGGGGCGTGATTGTCTATTTTTGCAGATGTATTAATAGGATTATATTGTAATATAGGATACCGAGTATCCTAATAGATCCTTACTTGTTATATAGGCTTATGCTTATACATTGGTAACATTATAGCATAGTGTAGTATTTCGAGGATCTTATTAGACCCTTGGTTGGTATATCATGTTGACTATTGTCTCTCATTCATGGTAGAAAGAGAGTCGTTAGCGATAATTATATAGATACGACTGCATGATTATTTGTAGTTTAGAGCTTCAGCTTCACCCTCTGAAAGAGTTGCATGATTGTTTGTAATTTAAAGCTTTGGCTCCTCCTTCTGAAAGAGGTGCATGATTATTTATAGTTTAGAGATTCAACTCTGCCCTTTAAAAGAGTCGTATAATTATTTGTAATTTAGAGCTTCGGTTCCACCCTCTAAAAGAGTTGTGTGATTTTTTGTAATTTATAGCTTCAGTTCTGCCCTCTAAAGGAGCTGCATAATTATTTGTAGTCTTGAGCTTCGACTTAGTGCTTGTAAGAAGTATGCAACTGTTGGGGTTGCAAGGTTACAAACAAAGTTTCATATTGAAAACACATAAAAAAATATCATGGGTATATAAGGGAAATATATCTTCATTGGTATAGGACTTCTTGGGTAAAACCTAAAAATAAAACCATGAGGGCTTAAGCCAAAGTGGACAATATCATATCATTATATAGATATCTAAATTATTTTTATTCTAACAATTAGTATTAGAGTTCGGACGTTCAGAAGGTCTAACCGTCGACTATTCACAAAAGTTATGGTCTAATCGAACCATGTGAGTAGAATATTGACCTCAAACAAAGAAAGTGGAAGCTTTCGTGTCTGAATCAAGAGGATATACACTAGACAAGAAGTCCTGGTGGACAACCAAGCAAAAAAGCCCTAATTGCAGCTAGGCAAGGAATACCTAGTAAGTTACTTGGATTGAGGGGCAATGAAGTCCTAGTAGGTCAGATGGACCAAGGGGCAGGAAGACATAGTAGGTCGATTGGAACAATGGGCAAGAAGACCTGATGAGTCAAGATTCGAATGTCAAAAGGATAGACTTTCCATTTGAGGAGGACTCTATGATCCTTTGTTTGAGGGGAGATTATTGGGGTTGTAAGGTTACAAATAAAGTTCCACATTGAAAACACATGGAAAATATCACAGGCTTATAAGAGAAAGATATTTTTATTGATATGAGATATTTGAGTAAAATCCAAAAATAAAACTATGAGGACTTAAGTTGAAAGTGGACAATATCATATCATTATGGAAATATCTAAAATCCCTCGGTTCTAACAGCAACTTCTCAAGTAAATAAATAAAAAAAATGAGTGTAACCTTTATTTTATAGAGTGTTGGTTCTAAAGAGATGAATTATTTATGCTAGATGAATAATCAAAGTAGCTATATATAAATATAAAGCATTGGTTTCGTGCTTTAAACGTGACTTTTGAGTCTTTCTGCACATTCATGGCTTCGGCCAAATTGAGATGATTTTCCTAAAGGGTTGGATTATGGGTCGTTCTCCCTATGTTTATATATGTATTTGTATATATGCACACACATGATGTATTTCGTATTAGGTGGATTGCTGGTTGTTCACCCCTTATATCAGTTCAGATCCTCTATCCCCAAATTTCTCTGTCCCCGTGTCCCCTGTCGATCGGACAGACCAGATTACATCTCAAGGCATCATGACATTTTTAAGATGTGTGCAGTATTCTCATGATGTGCAAGACATTCTTGAGATGTAATCTAGTCCGTCCGATCAGCAAGGGGACACGGGGACAGAGAAATTTGGGGATAGAGGATCCGAACTCCCCTTATATATATTATACATTTCTTTTGGATGGATTGATGATAGTTCACCCTATATATGTATGTATAAGTGCATCCATGCAATGCATTTTGTCATGAGTGGATTGCGGGTTGTTCACACTCATATACGATACATCCTTCTCAGGTGGGTTGCAAGTCCCTCACCCTTATACATTTATATTTATACATGGTATATTCGTATTAGGTCAATTGTAAGTTGTTCACCTTTATTACGATATGTCCTTAATGAATATATTACATATGTGATTCACACTACAAAAAATCAAGGAATTAGAGATGAAATTTAGGGTTAAATAATTTTCATCCCAAAATTAGCAACAAATAATATTTCATCACAAATTTCGTTGCCAAATTACAACGAAATTCAATTTTCGTTCCAAATTCTGCGACAAATAAAATATTTGTTGTCAATTTTTCAACGAAAATTAGATTCATTGCAAAATCTACGACAAATTAATAATTTGTTGCATATTTTGCGACAAATTAAAATTAGTCATAAAAGTTTAATATTTTAATATAGATAAACCTGGGACAAATTGAGGATTCGTCCTCAATTCTGGGACAAATCCTAAATTCGTCCCCAAATATAGGACGAATCCAGAATTCGTCTAGAATTGAAAAAATAAAAAAAATGAAAAAGGAATCGATAGTCTTATTTATAGATCTAGAGGTGTCGGAATTTCATGAAATAAATTTCTATATATTCATATTATTCTTTTGATCATAAAAATATCCTCATCTATAATTTTGACTTAATATATTGAGTATAGTGATTTTTTTTACATGAATTATTTTAAATTTGAGTTAAAAAATCACCACAATCAAAGTATTTGGTTAAAATTATGGATGAGGATATTTTTATAAATAAGAAAAAAAAATACGAATATATAAAAACTTGTTTTATAAAGTTCCAATATCTCTAGGTCAATATTTAGGGCATCCGATTCTTTTTTTCTTTTTTTTTTTATTTTTCTAATTCTGGGACGAAATCTGGATTCATCTCAGATTTGGGGGTGAATCGATAGATTTGTCGCCAATTCCAGGACGAATACAAAATTCATCCCAGAATTGAAAATTTAAAAAAACTTTTAAAAAATAATCAAAATCTTATTTATGGACTTAGAGATGTTAGAATTTTGTGAAATAAATCTCTATATGTTCATATTATTATCTTAATCATAAAAATATCCCTATCCATAATTTGAATCTAATATTTTTAAATGTAATGATTTTTTAACTAAAATTTTTTAACTTGAAGAGTGACTTTGCTCTAAAACCATTAAGGCTATTTGGGGAAATGCATAACTGCGTATGTACTATGGGAAATAGCCGTTTAAGTTTTGTATATTTATCTTTTTTAATTTATTTAAAATATTTTAATTTAATTGTTAGAGTTTAAATCGCTGCTACGAAGCGAACACAATTTATTTAGAGCCGAACGGCCAGGACAGCTCGTGCCGTGCCCGACTCAATCTCGGCCCGTTTACACTGCCGCCGACGCATTGGGTATTTCTCGTCTCAGAAGCGAAGGGTTCAGGCCGGCGATTAGATTGACGGCGACGCAGTTTGTTACGTGGCTCTCCCAAACCGCGCTTATGCCAGGAGCAGGTGACTGAATTCTTCCGCTCCGATCTCATCGACTTGATATCTATTCCTCGCTTTATCTAATTTATCCGTGTTTTTTTTTTTTTGGAATATTACAGGCTCGATCTTGATGCCAAAGTTCAACGCGTCTGATTACTCTGATTTCTTTTCAGAGGTCGAGGTTTGAGTTGTTTAATTTTGTGCTGTTTTTTATTATCTGCTTGATTCGGCGATGAATTCGAGATTCTTAGATAACTTTACCTGATTGGTGATTAGGAAACTGTCATGAAACTAGATAAATATTTAAGAGAAGGAGATATCGGTCCAGAGCACTATGATACAGCTGCAAAACTGGTATTAGTTTCATTCGATAGCCGTGTTGAACTAGATTTCATCTTAAGCCTGTTGGATTTTGTTTATTTTCATCGTCATTCCTGTCAACCTTGATTTCGTTATTTCGTTTGTAATGTTGTGGTAATAATGAACATCCTTTGCAAACCTTTCACTTGATTTATGAACACCGATAGCTTTTATGTTGTTTTTTAATTTTTTTCTTACTTTTGTATTTACTGTAATTTTCTTGTACAGGTGGAATAAATCTATTTTCTTTGTATTTACTTAGAAACCTCACATATCAATTATATGCAGGTTGATTCTTTGGCAATGGAGATACAATGACTTGTGAATAAAAAATTTGGTGAAGGTATTTATTTTACATGCTTTCTCATATGTTTGAAAGGTGTAGCAAAGGTCCTCTTTTCTGTTTTTAATTGTTGAGGTTTTCTTTGTCAAGACATTTTTTTAATCCTTTTCATACCGCAAGAAAGAGTTGCTTAGGTATAGGTTTTCCAAAGTTAAATACGGTCACCATGCTATGCATAGTTGGCAATTATCACGGGGTGCATAATTTTGAATGATGCATAAAAACATTTTATTAGAGTCATTATTCTTATATTTCTTCATACTTTAAAAAACTAGTTGTTTCTCTTGTATGTATATATATATATATAAACTCTGGCCTTTTGTATTGAAATTTTTTGCTGAAAACTATATCTGCTATTTGTACCAGAGGATATCACACCAGTCGTTATTGTAGCTGTTGCATTTGGGGCAATATTCTGTGGCCTCAAGTGGTGGAAAGTATGTTTCTTCATATTATTAGTTTATTTTTGTTTGTGGAAATTCTGTTTTCTACTGAAATAATCTCTCACTTACCTATGCAAAGTAATTATGTCAAATGGAGATTAGTTGTTCTTCCTAATTTTCTTTATTTTGGATAAATATCAACTTAAGATATATGTTATCTTGACACCTCATTCTCTTGTGGTTCTTTGTGAGTTGTTTGGTGGATTTTGATTTATATAATTGAGGTGATCTAATATACTTATTATTCTCTTTTATGTTTTTGTTAGGGTATCTCCTTTTATGACTTTATGTATGTTACTAAGCGAAACATGGCAAATGTTGTAGCAAGTATGACGAAGTATCTAGATCAAATCTCTGCTGCCCTTGTGGCGAGTATTAGTTTTTTTATTTGCACATTTTGTTACTTCATCAGAGAAAATGCAATTGAAAAAGATCATTTCTTTCTTTGTGAGATTTAACGCTCAATTAACAAATTTACTTATTAAATTGATATGGGCCTAAAGTTGAATATGCTTGTAACAAGTTGAGTTTTTATAATATGTTCTAACTGTTTTGAGGGGGGATGTTAATGAGCTAATTGAGCCCATTTCTAAATATTTAAGGTAGAGAATTTGATCGTAATATTCCATATCCCTAATAACACCTATATATTGGTAAAGTGTGGCTACCAAGGTTTTTATGTGGAATAATTCACCTTAATCTCAATAGTATAAGATTACTATTTTGTTATGTTTTGTTGGAATATTTGATATTTCAGTTGTTATGTAAATCTTTTTTTCTAATTATGGGAAAATGGATGAGCAAAAGGAGATATCCGGAGAAATAAAAAATAAGGTGATTGTTTGTTGCTTCTACTATTAGCTTAGTGTTTTTGGGGTTGCAAGTATTTTTTTTTATATTAAAATAAAATATCTTTGATTCTTTGCTACAAGCAGGAGTTATGTTTCCAATTTTAATTTTTCATGTCTGGTCTTAACGTTAACTAGTTATAGCATCTACCATCAAATCTCCTATACTTGGTAAGACTAAGATTGCTATTGATTATGAACAAACGAAAGAAGTATAAATGTTACATCTCTTCCTGCTTGGAAAGTTGCTATGCTATGGTGTTGTTGTCCCTCAAATCTCTTCTTGTTCCGCAAATAGGTAGTTGAAGTTTGTGGAAAAGTTGATAATATGGGCTTTGAATTGAATAGCCTGCAATAACTGCTTGAGCAATTTGCCAACTTTTGTTTAGCTGATTTTAGTTATGCAGTTCCTTTTTTAATGATTACATAATTTTCTAAACAGAATGGGAGGGTGAGTTCCATCAAAGACAAGCAGGTGAGCAAATTGAAATTGTTGGGCCTAAAGTTGAATATGCTTGTAACAAGTTGAGTTTTTATAATATGTTTGAACTATTTTGAGGGGGGATGTTAACGAGCTTATTGAGCCCATTTCTAAATATTTAAGGGAGAGAATTCGATCATAATATTCCATATCCCTAATAACATCTATATATTGGTAAAGTGTGGCTACCTAGGTTTTTATGTGGAATAATTATCCTTAATCTCAATAGTATAAGATTATTATTTTGTTGTTATGTTTTGTTGGAATATTTGATATTTCAGTTGTTATTTAGGTCTTTTTTTCTAATTATGGGAAAATGGATGAGCAAAAGAAGATATATGGAGAAATAAAAAATAAGGTAATTGTTTGTTACTTCTACTATTAGCTTAGTGTTTTTGGGGTTGCAAGTATATTTTCTTTTGATATGAAAATAAAATATCTTTGATTCTTTGCTCCAATCAGGAGTTATGTTTCCAATTTTAATTTTTCATGTCTGGTCTTAACGTTAACAAGTTGTAGCATCTACCATCAAATCTTCTATACTTGGTAATATTAAGACTGCTATTGATTATGAACATGGGAAATAAGTATAAATGTTACATCTCTTCATGCTCGCAAAGTTGCTATGCTATGGTGTTGTTGTCCCTCAACTCTCTTCTTGTTCTGCAAATAGGTAGTTGAAGTTTGTGGAAAAGTTGATAATATTGGCTTTGAATTAAATAGCCTGCAAAAACTGCTTGAGCAATTTGCCAGCTTCTGTTTAGCTGATTTTGGTTATGCAGTTCCTTTTTTAATGATTACATAATTTTCTAAACAGAATGGGAGGGTGAGTTCTATCAAAGGCAAGCAGGTGCGCAAATTGAAATTGTTGTGCTTTAGTCGCTGTTCAATGGCTTATCTTTTGTTTCCTGTTATGACCAAATAAATACACTATCTGCATGCTATTCAAATCATTTTGATTGTTCCTATGATTGCATAATTTTGCCTGTGATGGCGTTATGTACCTCTGCCAGTTTGTAGAAGGAAAAGGTGGGAAAATGCCAGATTTCTTGATGGTAAGATGGTGATGATTATACCATTTTGCGATTGTGTTCTTTGTTTGTTATCAATATGGACCTTATGCTAGATTTATAATATGTATTGTTAACGATCCAATATTTAACAAAACAAAAAAAAAAATGCCTCCCTATTATTTCTAATTTTCTCAACATAGCAACTCCATGCAACCAATACTTTCACAGATGATCCTTCTTTCATTTATCTGTTTGAATATTCAGGCTCCAAACCCTTCTGTGATTAGGAACAATTTTCACAAGTCGGGCTTTGTGTGGTGGAATATCATTGGCCTTCATGAGGAATTGAGAGATTGTTTTTGTAAAAAAAATAATGATAGACATTGATGACCCTGTTTGGTTTCTGAGAGCTGCCACTTTGTCTATGAGGGAAACATGTTGCGTCATATGAGTCACGTTAGTGGCCGATTATATAGATGGTGGCTGTTGGAGGCAAATTATCAAATGATTCAGTCTGGGACCCTGGTTCTTAGAAATCATATGCATGGCAAGAAACAAACTTTTGGTTTCTGTTTTCTTTTTGAGTTGGTCTTGGTACGAGGGCCAGTTGTAAGTTATAGTTGTGTTTGAAAACAACAATTAGAATCAGTCATTGTGGTGTGGCTAATGAATTCAAATAGTTATGTGGATTCTCTTCTCGAGAATGGCCACCTGAGGTCTTGTCTTCTCTTGTGCAATAGATTAGCGCTAGTTATCTTCCACCCGTGGTTCCAATCTGACCATAACAATGGAGAGAAATCAATCAAGTTCAAGTGCAATCTCTTCCCTCTTCTCACACTTAAGATTTAGTTTTTTCCCAACAACCCAAGGAAGTTGGTGGATTCACTTCACTCGGAGTTACATGTGGTCTTTGTTGCCTGTGTTTCTATGGATGTGCAATGGGCAAAGATTTTATAATTTTTGTTTGTGCGTATCTCTCGGCATTTTAACTCAAATGATGTGCTCTAAGTATTGTTCCTTCAGATTTTTTTGTTCAAAGTTATTGTCAGCTTGTTTGTTACACTTGATCGATTTTCCCATTTCCCTCCCTTTATATAATTTTTCCTATCTGCAGGATGGCCCAGATATCAGTGGGAAACGACGCTTTTGGGGAGCTAGCGAGGCTAAACAATTGAAGGTCTCTGTTTCTTATCTTAAGTCCATACGCTCAAATAAAATATCAATTAAAATAGTGATCTAAATTGACCGGAAGAAGAAATATAAGAACGTTCCAATCACTCTTATGCTTTTACCATTTTTACCGGGCTTGCAGTACATAGTAGAGGCATTTGAAACTGAAAATCATGGCAACTTGAAGCCGAAAGATTGTCCCGATCTGTGATACCCTCCCTCGCTATCACCCTGAAACATTTATTTGGTTGAAGATTGATAGTTAATTGCCTAGATAGTAATGATGCAATGAGTGATAACTGTTTTCTATTTGATTTTACATCGATTTCTATTCTTGTGCAGGACTATTTCGTTTAAATGATGTGTATAAAAACAAACGCCAGGTTGGTGCTTTTTGCAGTGTGGTTTTATGGCATCTACTATAGGTCGGTACTTATAAGTTGGAAGTTTAAGGCCATAAATTCGAATTGATAAATTTCAACTTGAATGGTTCACGAGTTGAATTCGAATTGAATTTTATTTATTTTTATATAATTTTAATTTATATAATAATTTGTATTGAATTTGAATTTAAGTTATTTGTGTTATAAATAGATTCTGTTCGACCACGGTTCATAAATGGCGCGATTAAATGTGTTACAATCTATAAACTTTATGCTGAAATGTGTTACAATCTATAAACTTTATGCTTACTTTATTATACTCCAAAACACAGACAAGAAATTCAGTGATAGCAGGAGAACCATCCATCGTATATTCCTGCACCGAAGATGTGGGACTTGTCTTGGAACATCGTCAAACATTGATCGAGTGTGGTATGATCATTACATATCGAAGTTAAATAGGCAGCCACAAATAACGTGACCTGGTTGAACAAAATAAAAAACAAAAATGATCCAATGGCATTACCAAATACATGAAGAAGATAACGTCGGCATACAATTCAATACTCTAAATATGGTCAGCAGTAACAGGTAGCAGTGAAATAGAAAGCAAGATCAGTAGGCGGCCATGCATGAAGAGTGAAAAATACTCTGCTTGAAGAAATAAAAGGAAAAATAGTAATTCTTTGCCACTTCAAGTTGCAGATAAGCGAGAACTAATATAAGACCTGGACTTACGGAAATCATTTAGAACGTGGCTAGGGGTGATCCAGCCGTAGTGAAATAGGAAGCAAGATCGATGTTCAGGTCAGCATACATGCTCAAGAAAGGATGTGCCTGGGTTGTTCAGAATAAATGATGGGATCAAGCGAAAAGGAGTCTGCCTCTTTTGTAAAGCAAAAGAAAAACAAAGTAATATTGACTACAGCATACCAAGAGTGCATGTGCAAGGGGTGGATTTATATTAGGACCGGGGGCCATGGCCCTCCAATTTTTTTAATAACATTGTTTTTATATAGATTTTTTTTATTTTCTTAGTATATATATAATTTGATCCCTTTAAAAATACATATGTATAGTCGGTGTAATGATAAATTTAGTTTTTCACATTTCAACTAATATACATTATACATCTTTAAAAGTTTGGAGAGCTCTAAATTTCTCCTTTACGTAGCTATTGACTATGATACACAACTTTCATTATTCATGCATCACATGTGGATCAATGGGTTTCTTATAGTTGGTGTTGCTGCACATGCATCAATTTTTATAGTAAGAGATTATGATCCAAGTACTCGATACAATAATCTATTCATAATGATACCATGAGTGTTTTAGGACATGCACAAGATATGTTTTTAGATACCTCTATACAATTACAACTCATCTTTGCTCAATGGGTACAAAACACCCATGCTTTAGCGCCTGGCATAACAGCTCCGGGTGTAACAACAAGTACCAGCTTAACTTGGGAAGGTGGTGAGTTGGTAGCAGTAGGCAACAAAGTTGCTTTGTTACCTATTCCATTAGGAACCGCATACTTTTTAGTCCATCATATTCATATATTTACAATCCACGTAACTGTATTGATACTATTGAAGGATGTTCTATTTGTTCAAAGTTCCCATTTGATCCCTGATAAAGCAAATCTTGATTTTCGTTTCCCTTATGATGGACCTGGAAGAGGGAGGACATGTTAAGTATCCGCTTGGGATCATGTCTTCTTAGGTATATTCTGGATGTATAATTCCATTTCGGTAGTTATTTCCCATTTCAATTAGAAAATGCAGTCGAATGTTTGGGGTATTATAAGTGATCAAGAAGTATTAACTCATATTACAGGAGGAAACTTTGAGCAGAGTTCCATTACTATTAATGGGTGCCTCCGAGATTTCTTATGGGCACAGGCATTTCAGGTAATTCAGTCCTATGGTTCTTCATTATCTACATATGGTCTTTTTTTCTTGTGTGTTCATTTTGTATGGCTTTCAGTTTAATGTTTTTATTCGGCAACAAATTAACAAATTAAAAGTTGTTGTTGTCAAGAACTCATTGAATCCATCGTTTAGGCTCATAACAAATTAAAAGTTGCTCATGCTACTCAGCCTAGAGCCTTGAGCATTGTACAAGGACATGCTGTAGGAGTAACCCATTACCTTCTCGGTGGAATTGCCACAACATGAGCATTCTTCTTAGAATGAATTATTGCAGTAGGAGAATGGCTAGGAGGATTTAAAAGACATTATGACATTAAAATTTTCGAGGTTTAGCCAAGGCTTAGCTCAGGACCCCACCACTCATCGTACTTGGTTTGGTATTGCTACCGCACATGACTGTGAGAGTCATGATGATTTACTAAGGAACATCTTTATCAGAATATTTTTGCTTGTCACTTTGGTCAGTTAGCAATAATTTTTCTATGGACGTCCGGATATTAGATGGGGTGCAATGGTAGGAACCAAATAGAAACTATTGGAGATCCACTGGAGTTTGTAGTGGTGAAACGATCCAAGTGCTCTTAATGACAATATTGTGGAATTTAGGAAAAAAAGACTTGTCTCATTAAGAGTCTTGTAAATAGAGGGGGGAACTCAAAAGAGTTTCTACGATTTTCCAAAGTTGTGAGAAAAACATTACCATGGTTCTATTCCTCATTTCAATGGTTCTTCTTTCACGGCATGCATTACATTATTGATATTTGTGGTTATTACTAGAACTTGATAGATTGTTAGAGATTTGTTAGATATTCGAAGAAAAGAAAGAGGAAATTTAGGAATGACCCACCTAAGGATCATAGGTCACAGAGTAAGAACATTTGTGCTTGTGCTTGTGCTTGCATTTATATTTATGCTTGTGTTTGTGCTTGTACTTGCATTTATGTTCGTGCTTGTGTTTTGTGCTTGTCTTTGTGTTTATATTTGTGTTTATGTTTATGTTTGTGCTTATGTTTGTTTACTCTATTATTTGAATATTTTATGTACCGATGTGGTTATAGTTGAACACAAATAAGAAAGGCACAATTGAGTTAATTCACACTAGTTTCACACAATGATCCTACACTATAGTTGAGCAATTGTAAGACTATACATAATCCCATTGTCATATCCAGTAGTGACTCTCGTCTCAGGTCTAGACTCTTGGAAAAGTTTTTAAATGGCTTTAGAAATTGAGTTACAAGTTGTTTAGCTTTCCAACCTTAAATGGATGGTCAGTTGACATGTAGAGGGCCTCCTATGAGCTTGTATTCTAGGTTTTGAGATAGTTGGGGGGACTACCCATATTTTAGTAGAGTATGAGTAGTCATGTAACTCTTTTAAAGAGTAATATTTTAGTTGAAGTAGGTGAATGTTAATTACTTGGTTCATAATGCATTTAAAAAGGGATGCAAAAATGGTGAAGATATATGATTAGATTAGACAAAGGTTGTTGACAGTACAAAGTAACCAGCAAAGTTATGCAAATAAAAGACGTATAGACCTAATGTTCTCTGAGGGGATCATGTATTTCTTCATGTATCTCCTATAAAGGGTGTAAAGATATTTGGTGTTAAGGATGAATTAACACCTAGATTTATTAGACCCTTTTAGATTCTTGAATGGGTAGATCTAGTGGCTTATAATCTTGCTCTGCCATGTCCACTAACTTCATGTATCGATGCTGTAGAGATGTGTTTTTTAATCCATCTCATATGCTAGAAAGTTTGATGGCACCTTTTATCTAGATACTATTTATGATGAATATCCACTCTATATTTTGGAGCACAAAGAGTGCACCAATTTCAAAATAAGAGGGTACATTTCATAAAAGAATCATGACAACATCATTCTGATTTAGGAGACTCATGAGAAAGACATGAAAAAAAATAAGGGGGCATTTGGTTTGCATTTTTCATGTTGTTCTCTATTTTTATTTTCTGAGAAAATAAAAAACGCGTTTGGTTTGCATTTTTCACGTTCATTTTCAAGAAAAAAAAAAGAATATTTTCTAAGAAAACGAAAAATACGGAAAAGTTATTTTCTAAAAAAATGAGACAATGCAGTTTCTGAAAAATGAAATGAAAATGTAAACAAACCAAACGTACCCTAATTTTCTCATCTCATTTCTCCAAATGACAATTAAATTTAGAGGACCATCATTCTGATTAAGAGACTATCTGGAGGTATGATGAAGACATGCAAAAACAATTTCCTCATCTCGTTTCTTCAAATAACAATTAAATTTAGAGGATCATCATTCTGATTAGGAGATTATCTAGGGGCATAGGAAGACATGCGAAAACAATTTCCTCATCTCATTTCTTCAAATAACAATTAAATTTAGAGGACCAAATTTCTTTTTAGGGGGTAGGATATTATATCTTTAAATAAACAAGGGTGCGGTTGAAATTAAAAAAATAATAATTAAAAAGTTATTTTTCAATTTAGAAAAATCTTAAAATTTTTGGTCAAATTTAAACAGAATGAGCTAGATCTGTAGAAATATTTTCACATAAAGATATTATTCAATCTAACATAAATGATTTATTTCCGTAGAGTAACCTAATTTTTGAAAATAAATCTTTAAACATATATTTTCAATTCTAAAAGTTTTGCTAATTTTCTTGGATATGTAAAACAAATTGTTTAATGACAAAAAAAAAAAACAAAGTTTCCAAGTTCCTAATTTTTGAATTTGTAATATTAAAACTTTTTTTTTTGGAAAATAATTCATAAAATTTTTATTATTTATTAGAAAATTCTAAATAAAATTTCCCTTAATAGAAACATTACCATTCTATTAGTGTAGAAATTTTGACTAGAAAATTTAAATAGAAGATTATTAGAAAAAATTTCTAAGTCAAATAATTTCTACCCTAACAAAAAAATTGGGAATTTAATCTAAAAAGGATTTCGGAACCCAATATAGGTTCCTGTCTACTGGAATTACTTAAAATTTTGGTGGTACATAATTTATAGGGATTTTCCTTATTTGTCCCTTATAATTTTTATTGTACCCGTTAATTCTACTATAATATCTAAACCTTGATTTTTTTAAAAAATATTTGAACATGCATAGTCATTTTTCAGTTTCTCTATTTATGCTTTTAATTTTTTATTTTCCATTTTGAAATTATCATACATTACTAAAGTACATAAATTTGCTAAGTTTAATTTGAGCTTAGCATTTTTATTTTCTAATTTTAGCATGTTTTTGGATAGCATTTTAATAAATTTAAAAGATTCTTCAAGAAGTAAGGCTTATACCTCACTTACCTCATGATCTGATGCTTCATCTTCATTGCCAATTTCTTCTAAAGATCCCCTCCCTTCATCGATGCTAATTTCTGAAGAACTTTCATCGTTCCTCTATTGGTCTGCCATCAGGGTTAATTTGACATACTCTTCTAACTCTAATTCTAATGACAAAGATTCATTCCATGTCTCCTTTAGGGTCTTGTACTTCAATCTTGTTGGTCCTTTGTACGTCCTTGTCTTTCTCCTTCTTCTTTAATTTAGGATAGTCATTCTTGATGTGTCATTCTTCTTAGCAGTTGTAGCATCAAACTTTCCTTTTGTTTCGAAGATGCTTCGTCGCTTGCGACATTAAATTTATTAGCTTTAAAAAATTTACTAAAATTTCTTACCATTAAGGCTGGCTCGTCTTCGTTAATTGATGCTTCGAAGTCTGGATCGTTCGTTCTTGTCTTCAGGACAATTGTATGACTTGACTCATTATTTAATTCTGCACATTTAAATTCGAGAAATTGAAAAAATTGAAAACAAACTTTCTAATGAACTTACCTCTAGATCCTATGAAATGTAGTAAGAGTCAACTATGGGCGTTCATTCTTATGTTTTAGGGAAAGCATTTAAAGCATACCTTAGTGAATCTCGATTTAATTCCTCTTCTCCGACATTCGTGAGTCCGGTAATTAGCTCCTTTAGTTTAGCATGTAGTTGTATTACTGACTCTCCTTCTTTTAGCCAGAGGTTTGTCAATTGGTTCCGGAGTAGGTCTCGTCTCGCGAGCTTTTCTTTGGACATTCCTTCAAGTAGCTCTAGGAACTTCTCCCAAAGTTCCTTTGCTGATCCGTATGCATCGACTCTGCAGACTTCTTGAGGTGGCAGCATGCTTAACAGGTGGAATTCAGCTCGTCCATTTGTCACAAAATCCGCTTGCTCCTTCTTTGTCCAAAGGTACTCTTCTTTTTCTTCACCTTTTTGATCTTTTAGAGCTACAAAACTGTATTTGATTATTAATAAAACCACAAAGTAAGTTTTAAAAAATGCCTCCATTCGCTTTTTCCATAAGGCGAGCTGTTGGTTGCTACTCGGAAAACCTAGAGGTTCCACTGTACAAAAATTTTGTACAAAGGTCTGAACCTTTTCCTAGCTACCATGTGTTCTTTTAAATTAAATTTTGGATCGCCTGCGGAACTTAACACGTTTGATCCAAAACTTAATCTATTTGTTCTTTTAGGTTTAGACTTGGATCTCCTGCGGAACTTAACACGTTCGATCCAAATCACCTAAGTTATTAATTCCATTAAATATTAATTTCCATAATTGGTTCCCAGTACTGACGTGGCGAGGCACATGACCTTCTTGGATATGGGAACAACCACCACCGACTAGACAAAACCTTTTAAGGAAAGCTAATATTTAATTTCCTAAAACAACTTTAGGTTAACCGAAAGGAACAATCAAATCACAAGGAAAAGAAGAAAACATAAGAACACTACATCGAAAATAAATTCGAAATACTAGAATCGTAAGCCTATTGTATTTGGTATTATTTCCAAAAATAACTAGTATGATGCGAAAAGAAAAATTACTAGTTATACCTTTTAGAAAGACCTCTTGATCTTCTACCGTATTCCTCTTCTAACCTTGGACGTTGTGTGTGTTAGGACCAAAAGTAGCTAGAGGGGGGGGTGAATAGCTCGTCGCGTTCGCTCGGTGCTCGGCGTTGCTTGTTCCTTCAAAGATGTGCAGCGGAAATACAAAGAAACAAATCACACAACGCTAACAAGGTTGGTTTACTTGGTATCCACCTCACAAGAGGTGACTAGTCCAAGGATCCACACCTACGCACGCACCCTCCACTAATAAAACTCTCCTTTATGGTAACTACCAAGGGCGGAGAAGCCCTACAAGACTCAGTACACGAAGAGAGGGAAAGGATACAAGAAATACAAGCTTACAAGCTTACAATGAGTACAAACCCTAACCCTAGCTTCTCTTCTTGACTTTGATCCGCCTCTTGACTTGGAAACCTTCCAAGATCCTTCAAGAACTGGCGATCTGAGCTTTGCAAGTGCTGTGGAGAAGCTGGCGAGAGATCTGGAGTGAATCGGTGAAGAGATGCTGCAGCCAACGCACGCCTGCAGCTCAAATACGACGCAACGGTCGGATCCCGATCGATTCGAATATTCTCAATCGATCGGGGAGGCTTTGGATCGATCCACGGATCGATCCAGAGCGCCTCTGTGCTCTGGAAAAACGCCTGGATCGATCCACGGATCGATCCATCGCTTATCGCGCAAAGCAGCCGCGTCCCAATCGATCCACTTATCGATTTGGACATCTGGATCAATCCACGAATCGATCCAGAGGCTCTCTGTTCGCTAGGAAAGGCCTGGATCAATCCACTGATCGATCCAGCTCCTGGATCGATCCACTGATCGATCCAGCACTTGGTTTTTGCCCAAAACCAAGTCCCAAGCCTCTCAAACCAACATCCGGTCAACCTTGACCTGTTGATACATCATGCCTAGCATCTGGTCACTCCTTTGACCTGCTAGGACTTCCCACCAAGTGTCTGGTCAATCCCTTTGACCCACTTGGACTTTACTCGTCGTGCCAAGTATCCGGTCACTCTCTTGTCCTACTTGGACTTCCACCAGATGTCTGATCATCCTTGATCCATCTAGATTTTCCCTTGCCTGGCTTCACTCACCAGAACTTTCACCTGGCTTCACTCACCAGGATTTCCTTCTGCCTAGTTTCACTCACTAGGACTTTCACTTGGCTTCACTCACCAGGATTTCCAATCTGCCTAGCTTCACTCACTAGGACTTTCACCTGGCTTCACTCACCAGGACTTTCACCTGCCTAGCTTCACTCACTAGGGCTTTCCAATCTGCCTAGCTTCACTCACTAGGACTTTCACCTGGCTTCACTCACCAGGACTTTCACCTGCCTAGCTTCACTCACTAGGGCTTTCCAATCTGCCTAGCTTCACTCACTAGGACTTTCAATCTGCTGCCTAACATACCAGTTAGGACTTCCTAGTCAGGTATCCGGTCACTCTTGACCTACTTGACTCTCCTTCAATCACACTGATCAATCCCTGATCAGAATCTCCCCACATGAACAACTGCACATGCATTGTCCATGTGTCTACATGTATTGTCAAACATCGAAACTATGACCAAGACCCAAGCTTGGTCAACTCAGTCAACCTTGACCTAAAGGATATTGCACCAACAATCTCCCCCTTTTTGATGTTTGACAATACCTTTAAGTTAGGACCATTCTGAGTTAAGCTAGTCCCATAGCCTTAACTCCATTCATGCCAAAAGTATGAATGTTGGTTCCCTTCATTCTCCCCCTATGAGCTCCCCCATAGGTAATGAAAGCCTAGCTTAAACCACACATTCTCCCCCTATTGGCACACATCAACCCATCTTTGAGCACACATCAACCCATGCCTCAATTTTAGGCACACTTCAACAAATGCCCCATTGTTGAAAACTCTCCCCCTGAAGAGTTGCTCATCGTTGTTCACAACTTCACTCGTTGTGGTCAACACGATAATGAAGGTCCCATACCCTTCATTATCCTTAACCTTACATTCTCCCCAATGTAGGCAAATGCCCATCCTTGAGCATTATCCACTTAGAACCCACTTGAACAATGAGGATATCCAATCCCCATTAAAGTTCAAACGCTCAACCTTGAGCATGTTCTTAACAGAAGGTTAACCACCTTCCAAGGTTCATGAAAAATAATTTTTCATGTCTTTAAAGAGTCCCTCCCCCTAAAGACATGGTGGTAAGTTCTATCATTGCGCCAACAATGACTTGGAATTCCTAAACCTTTAGGAAACCCAAATTTTAGAAGTTTTGAGGTTTAAATGTTCAATATTTGAAACAACCTCAACCTAAACTTCTACTTAGTCTTCGTTAACCAATCCATCCTTGTTTTCAACATGAAAACACCCTTTTTATGTATACAAATGTATTTTGAGGGGTTAGGAATGGTTACATTGACTAAAATAGGTTTAGAGTGCTGAAATCAGACCTTCCCAGCCAAAATCAGCGTCCTGGATCGATTGGAGTTGGGTTCCAATCGATTCAACCTATTTAAATCGATCCACTGATCGATTCAGGATGTGTGGATCGATCGGCTGATCGATTCAGTGAGCTTCTGCTCGCGAGAATTGCCTTCTGGATCGATCCACGGATCGATTCAGGCACTCCAATCGATCCATGGATCGATTGGAGCTCTGATAGTTGCTGAATTTCAAATTCAGCCAACTTCAGAAACCCCTAGAAAATTCTACAAAAATCTAAAAATCATGAAATTTCATGTAGACATTATTTAGGGCATACTTTATCATGGAAAAATAGTTTTCTATGAAAATATATCATATCTTCAAAGATCGACACAAGCTTGAAAACTTGCTAAAACTTTAGCGTTTTTCTTCAAGTTTGTGTCTAACTATTCAATGGTGATTACTATCAACAGATAGCCTTCACCAAGGTTTTCCAAAAGTCTTTTAAAATAATTTTCAAAACCAATATCCCATCACATTCCTTGGGCTTAATGCACATGACTTGTACATTAGCTTTCCCAATGATGGGAAAACACATAACTATGTGTTTTGATGAACCTAAAACTCAAAAGAATGCACTAAATCAACATGTTGAGTTTTGTTCATCATCCTAACATCTCACTTGTATCTATTGTGGACAAAAACACGGACAAGTCACCTTATAGTCCTTGTGAGATATGAGATTTTGATATTTCTCTAATCTAGGGATCATGCATATCTATCTAGGTATTCTAGAGATATTAGACATCCACCTAGGATGTCACTTGTCAATAATTGTTGTTAAATGCCATTCGTCCTTAATTACAAGGAATTAAACTTAATGCATGATTATGTTATGACATACATCAAAAGAAAATAATTTTCAAAAGAAAATATCCTATTACTACATGATGTATGAATGTCATGACATGGTATTTTTGGAGTTTTCATAATAAAACAATGAATTCAAAAATAGACATGATGTCATGGCATATGATGGGCAAACAATCATGGTAATATTTAGCATAAATAAAATATACCTAGATTACCTATCTAAATATCCTTAATCACTTAGCTAAACTCAAAATATACCACTTGTTTTAACTTAAAACGATACCACTTGTTTTAATTTAAAACATTAAACCTAGATTGCCCTAAATGCTTCAAAGAAATGCCAAAACCTAAATTGACATTTCTTATTTCTCTTGATTTGTTTATGCCACTTAATAATTAAACATATCCTCAAATGTTGGCATATTTCATTTTTCCACAAGAGTAGCACTAAGAAAATACCAAAGTCCCAACTTGGTATTTCTTATATTTTTCTAATTTGTGCCTTTTTAAGATAAAATCAATTTTTCCACCAATAGACACATGTTACTCTTTCAAGAAGTAATCAATAGGTCAATTTCATTTTCAAAGGTTAACTAAAACCTTGAAAATGCTCCTTGAGTGTCAATTTCCTCAAAGTTGGGTTAACTACCCTTCTAATCGGAGTTGACACTCTCTAACCCATCTATGGGGTAGAGAAGATGCTCCTAGGAACCCAACACCTATTGGTGCTCCTTGGATGCTCTAGGTACTCACTAGGGATAACTTCCCTAGATACCTTCCTAGTGACCTTGTTGGGCTTCTTAGAAGCCTTGGTCACACTTTCTAGGTCAACTCTAGGGATAACCTCCCTTGTGACCTTGTTTGTGACTTTCTTAAACTTCTTAGAAGTCTTAGTCACATTTATTGCAAAAATACTCTTAGGGATGACTTCCCTAGTATTTTTGGCTTGACCACTAGACCTAGGGTTTGTTCCATAACTATATGGAACTCTATGGTAAGAGGGCACATCCTTCTTAGCCTTTGGTTTGTATCCCAAACCTCTATGGCCATTGGATGGCTTTTGTACCCCTAAACCTAGGTTATGCTCATTTTGTCCTAATAGGATATTTTCCATCCTTTTTAGGGTCTTTTCCATTTTATCAAGTCTTGACCTCAAGACTTGATTTTCCATCACTAAGTCCTTAGTTTTTGGTTTTCCATTAAGTTCATGAGCATTTTTGTGCCTAGGCTTGTAGATACAATCCTTAGAGTTCTTGCCTAGACTTTTACTTACATTCCTAGCCTTAGGTGTAGTAGTTTTAGCATGAAAAGCTATATGTTTTTCTTTAACGCTATCATGCTTTCTATTTTCATGGTAAATAGCATTAAAATGATATAAGTTAGAACTATCATGCTTTTTACCATAATGTAAAGGGGTAGGCTCAATAAATGTTACCTTCTTCTTTACCTTGGAGGCACCCCCTTGACGAATGCCTCCTTGAGCCTTGACCATCTTCTTCCCCTTGGGGCATTGACTTCGGTAATGCCCTTTTTGGTTGCAAGAAAAGCACACAATGTGCTCCTTGCTCCTTTTTATTCCAGGGATGGTCTCCTTGGGCTTCTCCTTGCCCTTTTGTGCCACTTGGCCCTTCTTCTTGGCCAAGTTGGGACACTTGCTCTTGTAGTGCCCATGTTCCCTACATTCAAAGCATATAATATGATTTTTATTATTAATTGAAATATTTATACCTTTACTTGTAGGGGTGGCATCTTTTCCTTTGGATCCGGAGGTGGAAGCTTCCTCTTGATCGAACATTGATTCCCCTCCATTTGATTTTTCTTGACTTGTGGAGGTAGAAGCTTCTTCATCCTCTTCTTCTCTTGACCCGGATGTAGAGGATTCTCCTTCATCTTGATCCGGCGTCACCAAGGATTACTCCCCCTCAATCCTAGAGGTGGAGGATTCATCATCTTGAATATGAAACAAGGAGTATGCTCCCTCCTTGTTCCCTTCGTTGCATTCCCTTGAAGATGAAGCTTCTTCTTGGACTTCTTCTTCGGAGGTTGAGCATCTCTTAACCTCGGAGTCCTCCTCTTGGTCTTGATCCAATGAGTTGCCCTCTTTGGATTCTCCTTGATTTGGTACAGTGGAGGGGATCTCATGAATTCTTGCCAATTTGCTCCAAAGCTCCTTGGCATCTTCAAACTCTCCAATTTGTTCCAAGATGTTGCTTGGCAAT
This sequence comes from Zingiber officinale, assembly GCF_018446385.1. Lineage (NCBI taxonomy): Eukaryota > Viridiplantae > Streptophyta > Magnoliopsida > Zingiberales > Zingiberaceae > Zingiber > Zingiber officinale. The sequence continues at coordinate 60,020,873 of NC_056000.1, read as the reverse complement.
AAATTGACCAAAAGCTTGGTCACTTTGTCATTGGCCTCACATCTTTGGATTTGGTCTTTGCTCCACTTGCTCCTTTTGAGTACTTTGCCCTTGGAATTTGTGGGAGCTTCAAAACCTTCCATGAGAGCAAACCATTGCTCTATCTCCATCATAAAAAAATTTTCGATTCTTGATTTCCAAGAATCGAAGCTTGTAGATGAATATGGTGGAGCCACCCTTGTGTCAAATCCAAGTCCATCTTGGAATTGCATCTTGAAGTTGAGCTTGATAAAATCTTGAACTTGAAGAATTTGCTCCAACTTCTTCACCCTCTAGCTTTTCTTGTTATGCTTGACTCTTCCGGCGATGATTCCGGTGAAGAGCGGCCTCACTCTGATACCACTTGTTAGGACCAAAAGTAGCTAGAGGGGGGGGGGGTGAATAGCTCGTCGCGTTCGCTCGGTGCTCGGCGTTGCTTGTTCCTTCAAAGATGTGCAGCGGAAATACAAAGAAACAAATCACACAACGCTAACAAGGTTGGTTTACTTGGTATCCACCTCACAAGAGGTGACTAGTCCAAGGATCCACACCTACGCACGCACCCTCCACTAATAAAACTCTCCTTTATGGTAACTACCAAGGGCGGAGAAGCCCTACAAGACTCAGTACACGAAGAGAGGAAAAGGATACAAGAAATACAAGCTTACAAGCTTACAATGAGTACAAACCCTAACCCTAGCTTCTCTTCTTGACTTTGATCCGCCTCTTGACTTGGAAACCTTCCAAGATCCTTCAAGAACTGGCGATCTGAGCTTTGCAAGTGCTGTGGAGAAGCTGGCGAGAGATCTGGAGTGAATAGGTGAAGAGATGCTGTAGCCAACGCACGCCTGCAGCTCAAATACGACGCAACGGTCGGATCCCGATCGATTCGAATATTCCCAATCGATCGGGGAGGCTTTGGATCGATCCACGGATCGATCCAGAGCGCCTCTGTGCTCTGGAAAAATGCCTGGATCGATCCACGGATCGATCCAGCGCTTATCGCGCAAAGCAGCCGCGTCCCAATCGATCCACTGATCGATTTGGACATCTGGATCGATCCACGAATCGATCCAGAGGCTCTCTGTTCGCTAGGAAAGGCCTGGATCGATCCACTGATCGATCCAGCACTTGGTTTTTGCCCAAAACCAAGTCCCAAGCCTCTCAAACCAACATTCGGTCAACCTTGACCTGTTGATACATCATGCCTAGCATCTGGTCACTCCTTTGACCTGCTAGGATTTCCCACCAAGTGTCTGGTCAATCCCTTTGACCCACTTGGACTTTACTCGTCGTGCCAAGTATCCGGTCACTCTCTTGTCCTACTTGGACTTCCACCAGATGTCTGATCATCCTTGATCCATCTGGATTTTCCCTTGCCTGGCTTCATTCACCAGGACTTTCACCTGGCTTCACTCACCAGGATTTCCTTCTGCCTAGCTTCACTCACTAGGACTTTCACCTGGCTTCACTCACCAGGATTTCCAATCTGCCTAGCTTCACTCACTAGGACTTTCACCTGGCTTCACTCACCAGGACTTTCACCTGTCTAGCTTCACTCACTAGGGCTTTCCAATCTGCCTAGCTTCACTCACTAGGACTTTCACCTGGCTTCACTCACCAGGACTTTCACCTGCCTAGCTTCACTCACTAGGGCTTTCCAATCTGCCTAGCTTCACTCACTAGGACTTTCAATCTGCTGCCTAACATACCAGTTAGGACTTCCTAGTCAGGTATCCGGTCACTCTTGACCTACTTGACTCTCCTTCAATCACACTGATCAATCCCTGATCAGAATCTCCCCACATGAACAACTGCACCTGCATTGTCCATGTGTCTACATGTATTGTCAAACATCGAAACTATGACCAAGACCCAAGCTTGGTCAACTCAGTCAACCTTGACCTAAAGGATATTGCACCAACAGTGTGGGCAACGATCTTCCGAGATGAGAAACCACCAAAGCACCTTCTTCTCCTCCTTGCTAGGTTCGGCCAAAACAAAAGCTTCACCAAGGATGAAGACAAACACCAACCAAGCTCCAAGGGATGCAAGCTTTCTCTCCTTCTTCTTCTTCTTCTTCTCCAAGTAGTATCCGGCCACCACAAGAGCTCCAAGCAAGAGAAAAGGTTTCGGCCACCACAAAGAGGAAGAGAAGGAGGGAGGATGGCCGGCCACAACACCAAGGAAAAGAGGGAGAAAATAATAGAGGTTGTTTCTCATGAAGGCACCCCAACCCTCTCTTTTATATTCCTTAGCCTTGGTAAATAAGGAAATTTAATTACAATAAAATTTCCTTAACTTTCCTTGACAACAATTAATTAAGAAAAATTAAATAAAATTTCCTAATTAATTGTATGTGGCCGGCCACCTCATGTAGAGCAAATAAGATAATTTTTAATCAACAATTAAAACTTCCTTATTTGTCTTTGGAAATTTTAAAAATAAAATTTCCCTTTAAAATCCCTTCATGGTTGATAAAAAGAAATTTCTATAATTTTAATTTTTCAACATGTGAATAATTTTCAAAGAGAAAAAATAAAATATCTTTCCAATCTACAAATAAGGAAATAGATCTAATCTCTTTCTTTAATCTTTTGTAAATCCTTTTAAGAGAGATATTTTAATTTTAATTCTCTTTAATAAATTATATCTTTCACATAATAAAAATTTAAAATTAAAATTCCTTTTAATTTAATGGGGGCCGACCACCTAAGCTTGGGTTCAAGCTAGGGCCGGCCACCCATGAATCAAGGCTTGGCCGACCCTAGCTTGAACCACAAGCTAGCTTGGCCGGCCCCTTATCATGGGTATGAAGGTGGGTATAAGTGGGTATAATACTCTATAAATAAGAGGCTACGATAGGGACCGAGAGGAGGAATTGGTTTTGGTCTCCCGATAAAATTAAGCATCCCGTGTTCGCCCCGAACACACAACTTAATTTTATCAATAATAATTCATTCCACTAGAGAACTATTATTGAACTACCGCACCAATCCCAAATTACATTTTTGGGCTTCTTCTTATTATGAGTGTGTTAGTCTCCCTATGTTTAAGATGTCGAATGTCCACTAATTAAGTGAGTTACTAACAACTCATTTAATTAATATCTTAATCCAAGAATAGTACCACTCAACCTCATCATCATGTTGGACTAAGTCCACCTGCAGGGTTTAACATGACAATCTTTATGAGCTCTTCTTGGGGACATTATCAACCTACATTACTAGGACACAATTTCCTTCTATAATCAACAACACACACTATAAGTGATATCATTTCCCAACTTATCGGGCTTATTGATTTATCGAACTAAATCTCACCCATTGATAAATTAAAGAAATAAATATCAAATATATGTGCTTGTTATTATATTAGGATTAAGAGCACACACTTCCATAATAACTGAGGTCTTTGTTCCTTCATAAAGTCAGTATAAAATGAACGACCTCAAATGGTCCTACTCAATACACTCTAAGTGTACTAGTGTAATTATATAGTTAAGATAAAATAATACCTAATTACACTACGATCTTCCAATGGTTTGTTCCTTTCCATCTTGGTCGAGAGCTACTGTTTATAATTTATAAGGAACCGATAACATGATCTTCTGTGTGTGACACCACACACCATGTTATCTACAATATAAATTAATTGAGCAACTTCATTTATCATAAATGTAGACATTTGATCAATGTGATTCTTATTTCTAGATAAATGTTTATACCAAAAGCTAGGCTTTTAGTATACATCCTAACACGAGCTTCCCCTTGAACTTCGGCAGGTAGATATTTGGTTCCACCATCATCTTGTTTGCTTTGGTCGGCCGTTGGTCCTTCTTAAGCTCTCTTGCTTTGATACCAATTATTAGTCCCAATGCGGCCGGTAAGAGGGTGGTGAATTGCTTGCAGAAATAAAACAACCTCTTTCTTGTGCTTTGGACTTTGATTAGTAAGCACAATTGATTTAAATAAAAATAAATTGAACAACTAAAATAAAGAAGAGGTGAGAAATTATTTGGTTACAACCTAGGTGGTTATTAATCCAAGGCTTCAAAAGTGCTCCACTAGAAAAACTCCTTTGTTGAATGTGGATTAGCCTTTGATAACTCACAAGAAAGATTAGGAAGTGATTATAAGATTTAATTTGTAGTTCAATTGTTGTTTAATTCCTAATTCCAGGATTCTTTTTATAGTCCTTGGAAAAAGTTATCCGTCGCTCGGAGGCACCTCTAATTGTTGGTTGCTACTCGGAAAACCTATAGGTTCCACTGTACAAAAATTTTGTACAAAGGTCTGAACCTTTTCCTAGCTACCATGTGTTCTTTTAAATTAAATTTTGGATCACCTGCGGAACTTAACACGTTTGATCCAAAACTTAATCTATTTGTTCTTTTAGGTTTTGACTTGGATCTCCTGCGGAACTTAACACGTTCGACCCAAGTCTCCTTAAGTTATTAATTCCATTAAATATTAATTTCCATAAAAAGTTCCCAGTACTGACGTGGCGAGGCACATGGCCTTCTTGGATATGAGAGCAACCACCACCGACTAGACAAAACCTTTAATAGAAAGCTAATATTTAATTTCCTAAAATAACTTTAGGTTAACCAAAGAGAACAATCAAATCACAAGGAAAAGAAAGAAACAAAAGAACACAACTTCGAAAAAACATATTCGAAATACTAGAACGTAAGCCTCTTGTATTTGGTATTATTTCCATAAATAACTAGCATGATGCGGAAATAGAAATTACTAGTTATACCTTGTAGAAAAAACCTCTTGATCTTCTACCGTATTCCTCTTCTAACCTCGGACGTTGTGTGGACAACGATCTTCCAAGATGAGAAACCACCAACCACCTTCTTCTCCTCCAAGCAAGGTTCGGCCACAAAAGAAAAGCTTTACCAAGGAGAAAAACCAAAATACTAACCAAGCTCCAAGAGATGCTAGCTTTCTCTCCTTCTTCTTCTTCTTCTCCGAGTAGTATCCGGCCACTACAAGAACTCCAAGGGAGAGGGAGAGGTTCGGCCACCACAAGAGGAAGAGAAGGAGATGATGGCCGGCCACACCAAGGAACAAAAGAGGGAGAGGAATAATAGATGTTGTACTTGTGAAGGCACCCTCACCCCTTCTTTTATATTCCTTGGCCTAGGTAAATTAGGAAATTTAATTACAATAAATTTTCCTTAATTTCCTTGACATGATTTAATTGAGAAAAATAAAATAATATTTCCCCAATTAAACAATGATGGCCGGCCAAATCAATAGGAAGCAAATTGGACAAGTTTCAATCAACAATTAAAACTTTCCTTATTTGTTTCCGGAAATTTTAAGAAAATAAAATTTCTCTTTAAAATCTCTTCATGGTTAATAAAAGGAAATATCTATAATTTTAATTTTATTAACATGTGAATAATTTTAAAGAGAAAATAAAACATCTCTCCAATCTACAAATAAGGAAAGAGATCTAATCTCTTTCTTTAATCTTTTGTAAATCTTTTACAAGAGCGATATTTTAATTTTAATTCTCTTTTAAATTAAATCTTCCACATAATAATAAACATTAAAATTAAATTTTCTTTTAAATTAATTATGGCCGGCCCTACTAGCTTGGGTTCAAGCTAGGGCCGGCCACCTTAAACCCAAGCTTAGGCCGGCCCTAGCTTGGTTCCCAAACTAGCTTGGCCGGCCCCCTTTAGGTGGGTATAGAAGGTGGGTATATGTGGGTATAGTACTCTATAAATAAGAGGCTACGATAGGGACCGAGAGGAGGAATTGGTTTTGGTCTCCCGATAAAAGTAAGCATCCCATGTTCGCCCCGAACACACAACTTAATTTTATCAATGATAATTCATTCCACTAGAGAACTATCATTGAACTACCGCACCAATCCCAAATTACATTTTTGGGCTCCTTCTTATTATGAGTGTGTTAGTCTCCCTGTGTTTAAGATATCGAATGTCCACTAATTAAGTGAGTTACTGACAACTCATTTAATTAATATCTAAGTCCAAGAGTAGTACCACTCAACCTTATTATCATGTCGGACTAAGTCCACCTGCAGGGTTTAACATGACAATCTTTATGAGCTCCTCTTGAGGACATTATCAACCTAGTATCACTAGGACACAGTTTCCTTCTATAATCAACAACCCACACTATGCGTGATACCATTTCCCAATTTATCGGGTTTATTGATTCATCGAACTAAATCTCACCCATTGATAAATTAAAGAAATAAATATCAAACATATGTGCTTGTTATTATATTAGGATTAAGAGCACACACTTCCATAATAACTGAGGTCTTTGTTCCTTTATAAAGTCAGTATAAAAGGAACGACCTCAAATGGTCCTACTCAATACACTCTGAGTGTACTAGTGTAATTATATAGTCAAGATAAACTAATACCTAATTACACTACGACCTTCTAATGGTTTGTTCCTTTCCATTCTGGTCGTGAGCTACTGTTTATAATTTATAAGGTACCGATAACATCATCTTCTGTATGTGACACCACATACTATGTTATCTACAATATAAATTAAATGAACAACTACAAACAAATGTAGATAATTAGACCAAATGTGATTCTTTATTCATAATGAATGTTTACAAAGCTTAGGCTTTCAGTATACACTCCAACAATCTTCCACTTATACTAATGACTAAGCTGTCATATCTTCTACCATACATCTGATTCCCATTCCCTCCACATGCCGATCGAAGCTTTCAGGAAGGGCCTTAGTGAAAGGATCCGCCAGGTTATCCATGATGCAATCTTGGCGATGACAACTTCTCCTCGCTTCACGATATCTCGTATCGTGGTACTTGCGCTCTATATGTTTACTCGCCTTATGAGCTCGTGGTTCCTTCGAGTTTGCAAGCCGCTATTATCACAATAAATTGTGATGATCTTGGGCAAACCAGAATCACATCTAAGTCCATTAGAAAGTTCCCGAGCCATACTGCTTCTTTAGCCTCAGAGGTGCTACATACTCAACTTCCATGGTTGAGTCCAAAACGCTTCTGCTAACACTCCTCCATGAAATGGCTCCACCTCCTAAAGTAAACACATAGCCGATGTAGACTTACTATTGTCCCTATCGATTGAAAATCAAAATCCGTACAGGGAGCAAATCATCCGCTTGGTAAACTAGCATATAATCCCTAGTCCTTCTCGTGTACTTTAATATATGCTTTACCGCATCCAATGTCCTTGTCCAGGGTTACTCGATATCTGCTCATGCCTACGGCAAAGCAGATATCGGTCTCGTACATAACATTGCATACATTAGGCTTCCTACACCGAAGCATGAACCGCTTTCATGTCCTCTATCTCTTTTGATGTCTTTGGAGACATCTCTTTAGATAGAGCTACTCCATGTCTAAAAGGTAAGAAACCTTTCTTGGAGTCTTGCATGCTAAAACGAGCAAGGATTGTATCTATATATGAAGCTTGGGATAGACACAACATTCTTTTCTTGCGATCCCTTATAACTTTGATCCCAAGAATGTGTGCACATTCTCCTAAGTCCTTCATATCAAATTGTTTGGACAACCATACCCTTACGTCGATAATACCTTGACATTGTTGCCAATTAACAAAATATCATCTACGTATAGTACAAGAAATACCACCACGTTTTCGTTACACTTCTTATATACACAAGACTCATCCGGACTTTGAATAAATCCATATGACTGGATTACTTCATTAAACCGGATGTTCCAAGACCTTGAAGCTTGCTTCAGTCCATAAATGGACCGATTGAGCTTGCATACTAGATGCTCTTTGCCTTTTTCAATAAATCCTTCTGGTTGCTTCATATGGATGTTCTCTTCAAGACTTCCATTAAGGAAAGCTGTCTTGACATCCATTTGCCAAATCTCATAATCCATATGAGCAGCAATGGATAAGAGTATCCGGATAGACTTAAGCATGGCTACCGGTGAAAAGGTTTCCTCATAATCGATTCCCTCTTTCTGAGTGTACCCTTTCGCAACAAGCCTAGCTTTGAAGGTTTCTACCTTCCGTCCCTCTTTTCCTCTTGTAGATCCACTTGCATCCAACGGCTTTTACACCATCAGGTGGTTCTACAAGCTCCCAGACCTTATTAGAGTACATGGACTCTATTTCAGAATTCATTGCCTTTTGCCAAGATGCTGCATCTATATCTTGGAGTGCTTCGTCATATGACCGGGGATCAGGTTCATGTTTACCCGGGATCAAGTCCGAAGACTCTCCCAAAAACATGAATCTTTCAGGCTGCCTCACAACCCTCCCACTACGACGAGGCACTGTCTGTGGTTGTGTATCATGTGTGACACGTGTTGCAGTCTCTTGTGGTACTTCATCTTGTACTGTTGGTACTGAAGTAGACATGTCCTCTCTAAGTTCTTCTAAAACAACTTTACTACTGGGCTTGTGATCCATTATATAGTCTTCTTCTAAAAACTGGGCATTGGTGCTAACAATGACCTTCTGGTCTTTAGGACTATAAAATAAATCACCTTTCGTTCCTTTGGGATATCCTACAAAGATTCTAACTTATCAGTATCTGGTTTCAACACATGTGCTGGACTACCCCAAATCCGAATATGTCTTAGACTGGGTTTTCGCCCATTCCACAATTCTATGGGAGTAGAAGAAACTGATTTAGAAGGTACTAAGTTCAGAACGTATACTGCTGTTTCCAGAGCATATCCCCAAAACGAATTTGGTAATTCTGAATAACTCATCATCGATCTAACCATTTCCATAAGAGTCCTATTCCTTCGTTCTGCTACACCATTCTGTTGGGGTGTTCCAGGTGCAGACAATTGGGATTGAATCCCAGCCTCTGATAAGTAATTCCTAAACTCTCCTAAGAGGTATTCGCCACCACGATCAGATCGTAGTGTCTTGATACTCTAATCGTTTCTCTACATCAACCTTGTATTCTTTGAACTTGTCAAAGCACTCGGACTTGCGGCGCATTAGGTAAATGTATCCATATATTGAATAATCGTCTATGAAAGAGACAAAATATTCAAAACCTCCTCTTGCCTGGACAGACATAGGACCACACAAATCAGAGTGAACCAACTCTAACACTTCTTTGGCTCTATACCCCTTGGCCTTGAACGGCCTCTTGGTCATTTTACCTTCTAAGCAAGATTCACAAGTTGGAAAATTTTCCAACTCTAATGAACTCAAAAGTTCATCGGCTATAAGCCTCTGAATCCTACTTAAATTAATATGACCAAGTCTTAGATGCCAAAGATATGCTTGGTTCATTTCTGAAGGTTCTTTTCTCTTATTAGAATTAGAAGATGAGTTATAAATTTCCATGTTTTGCTTTGTGGAAGAAATTGGATTTAAAATATACAAATTGCCAACTAATGCACCAGAACAGATAATCACTTTATTTCTTTTAATAACTACATCGTTACTGAAAGAAACTGAATATCCATCTAAAAACAGTTTAGAAACTGAAATTAAATTCTTTCTAAAACTGGGTACATAAAGACAATTTCTTAAAACCAAATTCCTATTTCTACTAAAAGATAAGTAGACGTCTCCCACTGCAACAGCTGCCACCTTAGTAGCATTGCCCATGTAGACGGTAATTTCTCCTTCAGATAGTCGTCGGGTTTCCTGGAACCCCTACAAGGAATTGCAGACATGATCAGTGGCTCCCGTATCTACACACCAGGTGTTGGTAGATAACACCGCTAAACATGTTTCAACAACTAGAGTATGAGATATACCTTTGTTTTGGTTCCTACGAGGACAGTCCGCCTTCCAATGTCCTGCCTGCTTACAGATGAAGCACTTGCCCTTTCATTCCAGCTTTAAATCCCGTACTCTGAGATTTATTCACTTTCTTTGCTGAACCGACTTGTTTCTTCTTCTTCTTTCCTCTTGGTTTAGAAGTAGAACCATTTTCAGCATAGTGAATTTGAGCATTGTGACGAAATAATCCTTCTGCTGCTTGAAGTTCTGTCAGTAGTTCCGCTAATGAATACCCTCTTATTCATATTATAGTTCAGGCGAACTGCTCAAAACTTCTAGGTAGCGTTTGGAGGATCATATCGATCTGGGTTTCCCATCAATTTCTCCTCCAAGGATCCGTATCTCGTTCGGATAAGCCATCATCTTTAGGATATGATCCCTTACAGAGTACCCTCTTGCATGGTGGTCGTCATTATCTTTTCATGGCTTCTTGCCTAGAAGCCCTATCTTGATGAAAAGAGTTCCTTGAGATTGTTCATAATATCATAGGTTGTTGGTAAATCTTGATGTTGCAATACATTTGACATTGAAGCCAAAATGTAACACCGCGCCATCTCATCCGCTTTTACCCATTTCCTATGATATTCAATCTCCTCTTGGGTAGATTCACCGATGGGTGCATCAGGACAACGTTCAGTCAGTACAAATTTATAGCTTTCAGCAGTTAGAACAATGTTCAGGTTCCTTTTCCAATCTATGTAGTTTGGTCCAGTAAGTCTATTCTGTTGAAGTATGATGGACAGTGGGTTGAAAGTCATCCTAAGAATCACAATTAACTTTTGGTCAGAACTCTAAATTTAGAATAATATTGATTCCTCAAACAATACTATTTTAAATTAACCAACACCTCATAACACCGTGAATTTTGTATGCCACGTTAGTGTGGACGTATACAAATTCAACATTTGTAAAAGGAGGGTTTTAACCCATTAATTTTATTATCTTGTCAACCTATCTTTTTGACAAATAAAATTAATAGTTGGTATTATTTGGTCACACAAATAATAGTAGTGACTCCGTTGGGGAGGATACTATTAGATGTGTCTAAGTGTATATCATTACTTGACACTAAGTCCATTAATAAGATTATGCCCCTTCCGTTGGGGAAGATCACACGCTCTTAATTAATTTCCTATAGTCATCCAAAAATAGAAGTCTGTTCTAGTGATCCGCAAACAAGCTCATCCGTTATGAAGGAAGGCACTCGAGCCAACGCAAGCTTGTTTGCATCACTTACAAACCAAGAATGGAGACCATGGGATTTATTTAAAAATCCCTCTCCCACTTAGTTATTTATAAATGAGGAATTTTAACTATGCTAGCCTACTTAAACTTGTAAACTAACATGCACACACAATATAAAAGCAATAAATAGAAAATTTAATTTTCAACTATTATGGCTTTTATCTCTAATTATCCTCCGTGTGTTGTCATCCCAAGCTGCTGCCATATTTGGCCACCGCCACCGGGTCTAGCTGTCGCATCCATCTTGCTCCTAGTTCCGCTGCGCCTCTGGTGCTTAGAAGGTTCCACACTTTGCAAGATTCGATCCGCGACATAAATAGAATTTTACATTTTTGATCCTATATTCCATAAAAGGAATGTACATGTATCTAGATCAAAAATAAAATCCTAATAAAACTAAATACAGCCTGCTGTATTTTAATACAATCATGCACACACATTAAATGCCCTTGACATGTCCAAGGGTCCAATCACACATAATAACTAAAAGTCATAATAGTTGGATCCTGCATCCACAAAGTTAGCACATCCTACTATTATCCTGCCTAAATTATGTATGACATGTGCATAATTAAACTAAATACCAAATACACAGAGGCAAAACCCTAGCTCTGATACCAATTGTTGGTTGCTACTCGGAAAACCTAGAGGTTCCACTGTACAAAAATTTTGTACAAAGGTCTGAACCTTTTCCTAGCTACCATGTGTTCTTTTAAATTAAATTTTGGATCGCCTGCGGAACTTAACACGTTTGATCCAAAACTTAATCTATTTGTTCTTTTAGGTTTTGACTTGGATCTCCTGCGGAACTTAACACGTTCGACCCAAGTCTCCTTAAGTTATTAATTCCATTAAATATTAATTTCCATAAAAGGTTCCCAGTACTGACGTGGCGAGGCACATGGCCTTCTTGGATATGGGAGCAACCACCACCGACTAGACAAAACCTTTAATAGAAAGCTAATATTTAATTTCCTAAAATAACTTTAGGTTAACCAAAGAGAACAATCAAATCACAAGGAAAAGAAAGAAAACAAAAGAACACAACTTCGAAAAACATATTTGAAATACTAGAACGTAAGCCTCTTGTATTTGGTATTATTTCCATAAATAACTAGCATGATGCGGAAATAGAAATTACTAGTTATACCTTGTAGAAAAACCTCTTGATCTTCTACCGTATTCCTCTTCTAACCTCGGACGTTGTGTGGGCAGAGATCTTCCAAGATGAGAACCACCAACCACCTTCTTCTCCTCGCAAGGTTCGGCCACAAAAAAGCTTTACCAAGGAGAAAAACCAAAATACTAACCAAGCTCCAAGAGATGCTAGCTTTCTCTCCTTCTTCTTCTTCTTCTCCAGTAGTATCCGGCCACCACAAGAACTCCAAGGGAAGAGAGAGGTTCGGCCACCACAAGAGGAAGAGAAGGAGATGATGGCCGGCCACACCAAGGAACAAAAGAGGGAGAGGAATAATAGATGTTGTTCCTTGTGAAGGCACCCTCACCCCTTCTTTTATATTCCTTGGCCTAGGTAAATTAGGAAATTTAATTACAATAAATTTTCCTTAATTTCCTTGACATGATTTAATTGAGAAAAATAAAATAATATTTCCCCAATTAAACAATGATGGCGCCAAATAAATAGGAAGCAAATTGGACAAGTTTCAATCAACAATTAAAACTTTCCTTATTTGTTTCCAAAAATTTTAAAAATAAAATTTCTCTTTAAAATCTCTTCATGGTTAATAAAAGGAAATATCTATAATTTTAATTTTATTAACATGTGAATAATTTTAAAGAGAAAATAAAACATCTCTCCAATCTACAAATAAGGAAAGAGATCTAATCTCTTTCTTTAATCTTTTATAAATCTTTTACAAGAGAGATATTTTAATTTTAATTCTCTTTTAAATTAAATCTTCCACATAATAATAAACATTAAAATTAAATTTTCTTTTTAATTAATTATGGCCGGCCCTACTAGCTTGGGTTCAAGCTAGGGCCGGCCACCTTAAACCCAAGCTTAGGCTGGCCCTAGCTTGGTTCCCAAGCTAGCTTGGCCGGCCCCCTTTAGGTGGGTATAGAAGGTGGGTATATGTGGGTATAGTACTCTATAAATAAGAGGCTACGATAGGGACCGAGAGGAGGAATTGGTTTTGGTCTCCCGATAAAATTAAGCATCCCATGTTCGCCCGAACACACAACTTAATTTTATCAATGATAATTCATTCCACTAGAGAACTATCATTGAACTACCGCACCAATCCCAAATTACATTTTTGGGCTCCTTCTTATTATGAGTGTGTTAGTCTCCCTGTGTTTAAGATATCGAATGTCCACTAATTAAGTGAGTTACTGACAACTCATTTAATTAATATCTAAGTCCAAGAGTAGTACCACTCAACCTTATTATCATGTCGGACTAAGTCCACATGCAGGGTTTAACATGACAATCTTTATGAGCTCATCTTGAGGACATTATCAACCTAGTATCACTAGGACACAGTTTCCTTCTATAATCAACAACACACACTATGAGTGATACCATTTCCCAATTTATCGGGTTTATTGATTCATCGAACTAAATCTCACCCATTGATAAATTAAAGAAATAAATATCAAACATATGTGCTTGTTATTATATTAGGATTAAGAGCACACACTTCCATAATAACTGAGGTCTTTGTTCCTTTATAAAGTCAGTATAAAAGGAACGACCTCAAATGGTCCTACTCAATACACTCTGAGTGTACTAGTGTAATTATATAGTCAAGATAAACTAATACCTAATTACACTACGACCTTCTAATGGTTTGTTCCTTTCCATTCTGGTCGTGAGCTACTGTTTATAATTTATAAGGTACTGATAACATCATCTTCTGTATGTGACACCACATACTATGTTATCTACAATATAAATTAAATGAACAACTACAAACAAATGTAGATAATTAGACCAAATGTGATTCTTTATTCATAATGAATGTTTACAAAGCTTAGGCTTTCAGTATACACTCCAACACTAATGAGGTCCAGGGCGCCTCTATGAGGATAAAATTTTATCCTCTCCGCAACGGTAGCCTAACAACTACTGGAGGCACCTCAAACAACTTGAGGGCGCAACCCAAAAAGGTGCTAGAGCACCTTCAATAATTTGAAGGAGCCTTGGCTCTGTCGCTTGGGTGAAGCGCCTGGACTGGGTCTAGGTGCCTAGAGTCTAGGCGCTTGGACCCTATCCAGGCACTAGGACAAGCAACAAAGTCTCTATTCACGTCTTCCGCTGCTCCTTTCACTTGGGTGATTTTGGCAATCCGAAATTGGACTTACCCGAACCCATCTTTCAGCCTTCTCCTCGAGTAGGCTTCCTCCTTGGTTTCTCATCCCTTGGATCGCCACGCGCCTCCTTCTCATCTGTCAGTGTACTCTTCCATAGCTTCTTGTCCCTCGGACACACCGAGTCTGTCGACTCGCTTCCTGTGTCATCCTTCTCATCTGCTATGTCTTTCACTCAACTTTTTGTATTCATAAGCTCCTACATACTTAGAAACAAGACATCAAACACAAACATGATCTAACTTAACTCAGTTAACCACATCAAAACTACCATGAGGTACTTCTATATACGATACATCCTTCTCGGGTGAGTTGCAGGTCAGTACTCACCCTTATACATTTACATTTATACATGATAATATTCGTATTATGTGAATTGTAAGTTGTTCACCTTTATTTATATGATACATCCTTAATGAATATATTACATATGTGATTTATCGATTTAATAAACTATATTAGGCATAACACGGTGTGACACAAAATCCTAGCTCGTACATGGTGTGACACAGAATCTTAAGATATAAAAAGATGAAAATAACTCTAACAAAACGAAAATATTAACAAAAAAAGAAAAAGATCTTCGGAGCCTCCAAAAACGTCTTAAACAGTACGTTTTAGGCATAAGACTGGTTTGTTATGAATTTCACCTATTAATCAATTGAGAGTTTTGTTTTGAGTAGGGGTGGCAATTTCTGACTAGATACGAAAACATGACCTGAACCGAACATGAAAAAATTAGTTTAGGGTCAGGTTTTATTAGATTCGGGTCGGGTTCAGGTTGACATGATTAACACGATTAATAAACAAATCGGGTTCAGATCAACATGAAATGACCTGATTACAATCCACGAATTCAATTATAAATATTCTCGGATCTGGTTTGGGTTGGATTCTGGTTGAGTTCGGGTTAAAATAAGTATATTTTTATAAAATCGGCCTTTTCGGGTCAAGTTCGGGTTAAGATGAATATGTTTTTATAAATGAGCCATTTCAGGTCGGGTTCGAGTCAAATATAGATAAACAGGTCGGGTTCGGATCGAACAATTTGACCTAAAATATTAATCATATTGGGTTCAAGTTTTGATGTTCCAATCCATTAACCCATCTATCTAAATCCGATCTGAAATGTCATCCCTAGTTTTGAGTGCTTTGAGGTCACATGGTTAAATCCAAACAAACAAAAAAAAAAATGATCTATCCCATGTATGAGTATGCCACCCCTTCCAAGGCCTCTCATCGGTCATCCTTCCCTTGTCCCAGTAGGTGAGCAAATAACCGCTCGCCTATGTAACACTAACACTATGTAACACACAAGAAAATGGTTCCATGCAAGTAAATAATATCCAAATCAAACCTCTTTCCAAATTAGAATTCATGTAGCCAATAAATGATTCGTCCAGATAAAAAAGTTAATATATAACGTTATGAAGAGTGAAAAAAAAACAGATGAAATAAGGCTCACACAATAATTTACCATTATCAAAGAAAACAAATTTTTAGCATTTATATTCTTTCAACAATTAATGTGATGCTGAACCACTATCAACGTATAACTGTGATATATAAACCATGAACCCTAAGGCAGTTGGAGGTCAAAGAGTGCTCCCATGTGTTCTGGGCGATGGATGAGTTGTGGATTGACACGAGAAGCGATTTGGTAGAACACCTGCCATGTTAATAAGCTATCGGAGCCGGACTGATGTCGAGAGCCCACTGCTCGCTCAACTCGGACGGTAGAGGCCACCCGCTCCAATCCTCCGTAAAGGCCAGGACAATGCTTGCAAAGGTGCTTCACATCGAACACCCTTTTGCCGAAAAAGAAGTGAACAAGGTGCAAGAACTCATGAACGGTCTTTGGTAACTTGCAGTCGCATGTCAGCATCTTGACTAGGAAGGCGAAGTCATAGGCGCCTTGGAAGGTAATCCAGGAGACGGGAGAAAAATGGTCAAAGGAGAGCAAGCCGGAGGTGGCCAAGTGCTGGGCGAATCTGCAAGAGTCGATGCCCCATACTTGATTCTTTTGGAAGTCGATGCCATTAGCCTTGAGCAGTTCGATGGAGGAAGGGGCGTAACGGTCGCGGCTGATGTCGAAGTCGCGGAAATTAAATTCCCACACGTAACGCACACAAGTGCCGTCGGTGTAGATGGCACATGGGAGGTTGCCGGCGGCGTCGGAGAGGGTGAGACCGACCTGGACGATGCGGAGGGCCTCGACCTTGGCGCGGATCAATTCGTAGCGCTGGGGGAGGGGGAGGGTGCAGTAGGGATTTTTGGAAGCGACGACGACGCCAGGATACTCGGTGTCCAATGCGACGAAGGGGTGGAAGGGGACGGCGGAGCGGATAAGGGCGAACTCCTCGTCGAGGTTATGAGCCCACACGGAGCGAACCTCTACTCTGCTGGCGCTGGTGCTAGCGGCGGAAGAGGAAATTAGTATATCGTTATTGTTGACGACTGCGACAGCCATGATGAGTCTGTTTGATGATATTAGAAATACGAAAGTAATGGAAGGCTGGAGATCGAGGAGATGTTAATTAGGTTTCGATCGAGTTGGAGTGGAAATTAAAATGGAAAGGGAGGGGGAGTTTAAATAGAGCAGGAAATGGAAATCAAACAGAGAAAATCGCAAACACACTAAACAGAATTAGTTCCCGCGAAGCGAAATTATATATATATATATATTTGCCATCGAATCATTCATTTTCTTTCTTTAATTAAATTTCTGTACGTGTAATTTAGTCATTATTTGCCTTTAAGTAAGTATTAATCTGGTGCCAAATCCAGTAGCAATTAGCGAGCTCAACTAGGGCCGATCGGGCCTACGGTAACTTTATAGATATGGTCAGAATTCCAAGTGCACTTTATCTATAAGTTGTTATACGTTCGGTTGGATAAAAGATCGATCGGGCTTAAGGTACTTTGGCTCAAGATATCGACCGGACCTCTCAGAACACAACTTCATTTCTCCAGAAGCTTATTATATGCCCAGTCGGACAAAATACCGACCGGGTCTAAAGTGCTTTGCTTCATATTACTACTCGGCCGGATTTCCAGCATGCACAGGTTATCATATTGTTTCTCAAACAAACTCCCAACATGTCCAAAGCTATTTCCCGAGCGGATTTTTAAATAGCCTTCAATATATAAAAAGCGACTTAATACAAGAACATATAGGTTGGCCGGTATATGCTCAGCAGGGGAGTAGCTAGGATTCAAAGTTACTTGCGGCTGACGATATATACACTATAATTGATATAAAAAATTAATTAATTTAAAAATACAAATAAAATAAAAAAGTATGTGAATATTAATTTTTCAAAAATATAAAATATTTAATATTCAATACATTCAAAAGCATAGAATAAAAATATTATTGAAGTTGTTAATGTGGATGACCGCAAACGCACGGTTGTCGTCAAGTAATAAAATTTATAAAAGTCGATCTCATGAGCATTGAAGCTTAAATGTTAGTTGGTCCTACACTTCAAATCTAACTAGACAAAATCGATAATATGTTGTTTTGAGATTTTTCAATCAAATATATTTGTAAAAGAAAGAAAATAGAGGCAGTCTTTAATTCAGAAGATGTTCTAGGTCGAAGGTTTCATTGTAATGGTGGATGTTGTGCTACGAATTGACTCATTCCTAGTTCTCTGCTTATATGTTTGTAGGACAGTCTAAACATTTATCGAATGCCACCCCGCGATGGTGTATCGGAGTACTTCCCTTGCCAATAACCCAGTATGTCATCAAGTGAGGAAGTAACTTAGAGAGTCCGGGTTTTTAGTAGAGTACCTCCTATCACAAGGTCTCTCCCAGGTATACGTCTATAGATTACATAGGTAACTTATACGTAGCATATGATTAGGAAAGTCTATTAAGTTAAGTGATAGACTTATTCATACATATAATCGTCATCCCTTAGGAGGTTACATTCCATATATAAGGATAATTACCTTAGATACTCAACTTAGAAATAAACATCCTAAAGCTGTACCGAGCTATATCAGAATGCACACTCAAAAGAGATGACGATTTATGCATCTGATCAATGAAAATTTAGGTTCATGCATAGTCCCAATTTAGACACACAGCAATGAATCTACTCAGAATAAGATCTATGCATACAAAAATGAAATCTAGATAGACAAATTAATGATCATAAAGGAAAGCATCTATGCAAGAATTTCATCAAACAGAACAAGTGCATACAAGCTTTATCAAACTAGAAAATTGACAATTCATAGAGTTTACATCATCCACACATTACAATTATATCCTATGTCCTAGAACAGTATAAATCTACTCCATAATAGGAAGAAATGCAATCCAAAACTCAAAATCATAGAAATTTCCAAAACCATAAGGAAAGGGAGTAGAAACTTATCCTTTAACATCGAGTGAAGTGCTTGGATGTAGATCTTGGAATGCCGACGAGGATGGAGCAGCAAAATAGCCTCAGATCGTCCAGATGACGACTCCGGATGAAAGGATTCAACCTAGATGGTCTCCTCCTGTCCACCAAGCTTCCCCCCTTAGGAAGGAGATGAAGTGCCCCTTTTATAAGGGTGAGGCACGAGGTGGTCGTGCCTCTAGGCATGGCCAAACCGGCTCTTGGCTACCTGGTCGTGCCTTAAGGCACAGCTAGAGCCAAGTTGGCTCTGGCTCAAATAGCTTGGCCATGCAAAATGGGACGGCCAAAGCTCTCCTTTGGCTACTTAGCCATGTGTTTTGGCTCGGCTTAGGCAGAGGTTGACTTGTTTTGCCTTCATGGCCATGACATTTGGTACAACCTGTTCTTCAAAATTGGAAATCTGGAGACGTGGTCGTGCCTCAAGGAATGACCAAACCCATTCTGGCTCTGGAATGTGGCACGGATAAGGTCTCTGGCCATGCCTTTTGGCACAGCCAGAGCCATTCTTGCTCGCTTCTTTGCCTTGGGCACTCCATTCCTCAGTTTTCTCTCCACAGGTAGACAAAGCCAGGTCCCGGTCTTCATCAAATGATCTTCCTTTGTTCCTTTAGAATCCTTTTTGTAGGATCAAAAAAAATTTAGATATCTCCACAATGGTATGATATTTTTCACTTTGGGCCTAAGCCCTCATGGTTTTGCTCTTGGGCTCTACCCAAAAGGCCTCATGTTAATAGAAATATCTTTTTCTTATAAACCCATGATCTTTTCCATGTATTTTCAATGTGGGACTATGTTTGCAACCTTATAACCCCAATACATTTCCACTCCAGACTGCTTCTAAAAATGAAAATAGACTCCGAGCAAACCTTTGAATGCAAGAGAGTAATTATGCTGAAATTAGTATGATACAGGGTGCAAAAGCATAGATCATAGATAATGAATGCAAGAAGATGTGTGTTAAATCCTACAAAATAACATATATAATCTACGTACATCACACCCCCAAACTTCAACATTTGCTTGTCCTCAAGCAAAATCTGTAATCCAGATTCATGAGTTAAAATGTGTATACCTAATGATTGTATCCATTTCTATCAAACTAGCAAAATCAATGAGAATAATCAAGAATGGTCTAAAATAAAGCACTTGATTGTTATCAAACAAAATTTTACAATCTAGAAACATATGTAGGAATAAGTGCATCATAATCCTTGGTGAATTAACTTAACTCTATCAAATAATATATGATCCTGTTCGAGTGCTGAGTCGACAGATACTGGAGACGTGGCGCTCTCGTTGACGGTGTACGATCCTCCTACCGGTGTGAGCCTCCGGTGGAAACCTGCAAGCACAAAACCGGGCCGAGAAGGGGTTCCCGGCGACGACCCTCTGACGCTCAAGTCAACTCTGGCGGGAAGAGATTGAGGCAGAATGACGGGAATGAAAACTGTAGCTACAATGATGTAGAATGCATACCTCCGTCGAAGCCTGAGGGTGCTTATATAGGACTCCCGGGGGATGCGTGCACGTATCCCAAAGCGTGCATGCTCCTCAGAGCATACCTGGAATGGCCTTGTCAGAAAAGCGTGCCTAGTGCCATGCTGCAATCGTCCGGGCATATCTCTGACGTGACAGTGGAAACTTCCACCGTACGATTCTCTGTCCGGTCCAGCCGCCAACCACGCTGCCTGTCGGCGACATACATCTCGAGAAGGATATCCTTAGCTGCTCCCTTTGTCCCCTTCTGCACCTTGTTCGTTTTGGGCTGAGCGGAAGAGCCGCTCGGCACCGTAAGGCTCGGGCCTGAAGGCATGCTAGACCGAGTGAGAATGCTTCCTTGGTTGAGCTGTAGTTCAGCCGAGCAGATGTGGTTGAAGGCCGCCAAGATTGAGGCAGCGACCGCCAAGGAGATGGCCGACCGGGGCATTGTGCCGATTGACTCACACGATGGTGAGAGCGAAGAAATTCCTCTTGCCGCCGGAGAGTCGACCGCTCGAGTTTCTACCACTGAAGCGGCAGGCAACGCTACTTCGTCTGCTCGACACCCTTCCACCCAAGACGAGGGCGTGGAGCATTCGGCTGATGATGCTCCCATGCTGACCCGAAAACGGAGAATGTCTCCCGGTCGGCCATGTCCACGGAACCGGCACCTGAGCAGGTCGGTGTCCCCTCCGCAGGTGTTGGCCTGGTTTCGGCTCCCATCGAAGCCATCTTCTCGGATCAAACTCCTTCAAATCTCGATCTACCAGGGGAACTCATTGAAGCGCCACCAATCAGTTCCCTGCCACTTGCTCGTCGACATATACGACGCTCCGGCATCACTTCCGCACCGACCGGCCAGTCCTCCGGTCCTTCGAGTTCCGCGCAGTCTGCTCCGAGCGGCCGCCGAGTGGTTAAGACCATTCTGCACCTACCAATAGAAGAGTTCCTCCTGGCAGCGGACCGACCCACAGTTCCTGAACATCAGATCACTATTCGGGGGTCGCTCGCCAAAGTATGGGAGGACGCGAGGGCCCGTGTCACCCTGATGACCCCCGGTCAGCTCGGTGACATCCATCTGCAGCAAGCCACCGGCGTATGCCTCCTCAACCTCCCTTTACTTTGGTATTTTACTTTGTTTTTAACGTTATTCTATCTGAGCGCAGAACTGGGTGGAGAGCATTGCGGTCAGCAACCGCTTGGCGTAGCTGGAGGAAGAGTTGAAACAACTCAAGATTTCTGGGGGGGGGGGCTCCAGCTCAGGGGCCCTCATACGCCGCGCTTCGGACCGAGCTGAACAAAACAGAAAAACTGCTGGAGGCCGAGCGACACAAATCTTCTAGCTTGGAAACCAGGGTGGCTGGGCTCGAAGCCCAGGTTAAGTCTCACGACCAGGAGATCAAGCTGGCGACTAACAGGAAGAATAGGGCCATTTCTGATCTAGAGGAAAAGAATGTGCAGGCCCAAGCGCTGGAGCAACGCGTCCAAGAATTGACTGGCCTGCTATCCACCAAGTGGGAAAGCCGATCGGCAGAACGAGCTAAATTTGAAAGAGATAAGAAGGATCTCCAGGATGCCCTCGAAGTTGCCCGAGCCGCTCTCAAGGAGTACCAAGATGGCGAATCAGGTCGCTTCACGGTGATGAGGCAGAACTATTTCCACTAGGACGAGTTTGGCGGGAAGTTCAGTGATCGACTAGTCCTGGCCTTTGAGGAAGCCATCCATGCTACAATTGCTTATCTGAAGGCTAAGGGTCATCTTCCGGAAACAATGTCCATCCCTCCTAGAGACGTAGCCGGCCTGCTTGAAACCATCCCTGACTCAATCTTTGATTCTTTGGAGTGAGGAGTGCTTTTAAATTTTTGAAGTTTCATCTGTATGATTGCTGATCAGCGAGTTAATATTACCAGCTTTTATCTATGTCCCCACCATTCGACGAATTAATATAGCCTCAATTTTGTTATTTACCTTAAAAATACATTCTTTCCGAGCGGCACCTGACGGTCTTTGGGCGAGGTATTTATAGTCGCCGCACCGACTCTAGAGTTTAGCGCCGCCGCTCGACGATTTTCAAGCCGAGAGGTTTATAGTCGCTGGTCCGACTCTAGAGTTTAACGTTGCCTCTCGACGGTCTTCAAGCCTGGGGGTTTATAGTCGCCGATCCGACTCTAGAGTTTAACGTCTCCGCTCGACGGTCTTCGGGCCGGAGGGTTTATAGTCGCCGGTCCGACTCTGGGATTTAACGTTGCCGCTCGACAGTTTTCGGGTCAGGGGGTTTATAGTCGCCGGTCCGACTCTGGGATTTAACGACACCGCTCGATGATCTTCGGGTCGGGGGTTTATAGTCGTCGGTCCGACTTTGGGATTTAACATCGCCGCTCGACGGTCTTCGTGGAGCTTTGTCGTTCGGCATAAATTGCTCGTATCCTTGGTTTTCTTTGATTTTACTCCTGCGGTCAAAAGATATAGAAGAATAGAACATAATGAATTACACTGGCACACCTTTCACCCAGCTCGGTATGACTGGAGATGATTTGCGCTCCACAGTCGTTCTAGCTTCCGTTCGTCTTCATCCTCGAGGTAATAGGCGCCTAAACGGAGCTTTTCTACAATCTTGAACGGTCCAGCCCAAGGAGCTCCGCTCCCAGCTTGGTCACATCGTCGACCGGCTTGACTTTCTTCCAGACGAGGTCACTGACCTGAAAAGATCTAGAAATTACCTGTCTATTGTAGCTTTGCTTCATCCTCTGTCGGTATGCCATCAACCGGACGTCGGCCTTGGCTCGCGTCTCGTCCACCAGGTCCAGCTCCAAATGCCTCCGCTCAGCATTGTTCTCGTCGTAGACTTAGATTCGATCGGATTCTACCCTGACTTCTATTGGGACGATGGCCTCTCCCCCATACACCAGGTGGAAGGGGGTCGCTCCTGTTCCTTTCTTGGGCGTCGTTCGGAGTGCCCATAATACCCTGGGCAACTTGTCTACCCAACTTCCACCTTCATGGTCGAGCCGAGCCCGAAGAATTCATAAGATCTCCTGATTGGTGACTTCAGCTTGCCCGTTACTCTGGGGATACGCGACGGAGGTGAAGGCTTGCTGGATGCCGTACCCCTCGCACCATTTCCTAAGTTGCTGACCCGAGAACTGCCTCCCATTATCGGAGATGAGCCGCCGCGGAATGCCAAATCGACAGATGATATGCTGCCATATAAATTTTTTGACCATCTCCTCGGTTATTTTAGCTAGCGGCTCGGCTTCAATCCACTTGGAAAAATAATCCACTGCTACTAGCAAGAACTTTCGCTGCCCGATCACCATTGGAAATGGTCCCACAATGTCCAGGCCCCATTGGTCGAACAGGCAGGATACTGTCGATGTCTTTAGCTCCTCCGCAGGACAATGTGAGAAGTTATGGTATTTCTGGCAAGATAGGCACGTGGTGACAATCTGAGCGACGTCTTCTTGTAGAGTTGGCCAGAAATAACCGGCCAAAAGAATCTTCCTTACTAACGAGCAGCCGCTCAGATGCCAACCACACGCGCCTTGGTGCACCTCTTGTAGGATATAGTCCACGTCATCCGGACCGACGCACTTGAGCAGGGGCCTGGAAAATGCTTTTTTGTAGAGCTGGTCGCCAATGAGGATGAACCAACCAGCTCTCCTCCTGAGCAGATGTGCTTCCTCCCGATCGGACGGTGTTGCTCCTGACTTTAGGAACTCCACTATGGTTGTCCGCCAGTCGTTTGGGAATGTGAGCCACTCCATTCAGTCGATGTGGGTGACCAGAGACACTTGCTTGACTGGCCGCTCGATGACGATTGGTGATATCGAGCTGGCTAGCTTAGCCAGCTCATCTGCAGCCTGATTCACCTCTCGGGGAATCTTCTGTATCAGCACCTCTCGAAACTGGCTTTCAGTTTTGCAAAGGCTTCCGCATGAAGCTTGAGTCTGAGGTTGCTTATCTCAAATTCTCCCGAAAGCTGCTAAGCGGCCAACTGTGAATTTGAATGAATCAAAACATTGCTAGCTCCCACATGTCGAGCGGCCTGCAACCCTGTTATTAGCACCTCGTACTTTGCTTCATTGTTGGTTGCTCGATAGTCTAGCCGTACGGACAGGTGCATCCGTTCTCCATGGGGGGAAACCAGCAGCACGCCAACCCCACTTCCCTGCCGAGTGGACGATCCATCTACGCACACCTTCCAGGTGGCTTCAGGCTCGGGATTTTGTACCTCAGTGACGAAGTCTGTCAACGACTGCGCCTTAATAGCCGTCCAGGGCTGATACTGTATGTCGAACTCGCTGAGCGCCGTGGTCCATTTGATCAGTCGCCCGGACGCCTCAGGGTTCAGGAGAACTCGGCCTAAGGGACTATTTGTCATGACAATGATCGTATGCCCCAGGAAATAGGGCCGGAGCCTCCGAGCGGCAAGAACAAGTGTGAAGGCAAGCTTCTCAAGACCAGTGTAGTGAGACTCAGCATCTTTTAGAATGTGGCTAAGGAAATACACTGGCTGTTCTTCGTCATTCTGCCGAACTAGCGCTGAACCGACCGCGTGCTCAGTTGAAGACAAATAAATGCGGAGAGGCTCGCCGACAGATGACTTAGCTAATACAAGTAATGAGTTTAGGTAGGCCTTCAATTCTTGGAATACTGGGTCACATTCCTCATCCCATTGGAATTTGGTTGCTTGGCGCAGGATCCTGAAGAAGGGCATGCTACGATCGGCCGTCCTGGAGATGAACCGGGATAGTGCTGTTATGCGACCCGTAAGACGCTGGACTTCCTTCAAGTTTCTGGGCGGCGGCATATCCTATAGCGCTTTGACCTTGCTAGGGTTGGCTTCAATGCCTCGCTCGGTGACTATGTAGCTTAGGAAACGACCACTTTTTACTCCGAACAGACACTTTTGTGGGTTCAACTTGACCCCGTACGTCCGCAGTATCCAGAAGGTTTCTTCTATATCTGCACAGAGGTCGGCCGCTCGGAGTGATTTAATGAGTATATCATCAACATATATCTCTAGGTTTCGCCCGATCTGCTTTCGGAACACCTTGTTCATGAGTCGCTGGTACGTAGCCCCTGCGTTCTTCAGTCCGAACGGCATTACGTTGTAGTAATAGATGTCATCCGCCGTAATGAAGCTCACTTTCTCTTGATCTTCCCGGGCGAGTGGCACTTGGTGGTACCCCTGATAAGCATCCAACATGCATATCAGCTCACATCCAGCGGTCGAGTCCACCATCTGGTCAATTCAGGGCAGAGGGTAGAAGTCCTTTGGGCATGCCTTGTTTAGATCACGGAAATCGATGCAGACCCGTCATTTGTTGCCAATCTTGGAGACCAATACCACATTCGCTAACCAACTCGGGAACTGTACCTTGCATATGTGGCCAGCCTCCAGGAGCTTCTTGACTTCCGCCCGTATGATGACGTTCTGCTCGGCACTGTAGTCCCGCTTCCTCTGCTTGATGGGATGAGCGTCCGATCGGACGTGGAGCTCGTGCTGCGCGACGTTTGGCGAGATATTTGGCAGCTCGTGCGTTGACCACGCGAAGACGTCGTGATTCTGCTGGAGGCATCTGACCAACTCTTCCTTCCGTTCTTCTTCCATATTGGACGCAATGAATGTGATGGCCTCCAGTCGACCTTCCCAAATCTGTACTTCCTCCTTTTCTTCATAAACCAAAGTAGGGGTTTTTCAGTTATAGCGTTTACCTCAAGGCGCGGTGCTTTCCGAGCGGACTTTGCTTCAGCTCGGACCATCTCCACATAGCATCGTCAGGCCGCCAGCTGATCTCCCCGGACTTCTCCCACTCGATCTTCCACGGGGAATTTGATATTTTGGCAAAAGGTTGAGACGACCGCCTGGAACTCATTGAGGGCTGGTCGTCCCAATATCACATTGTAGGCGGAGGGGGCATCGACCACGATGAAGTTAGTGGTCTGCATCCTCCGAAGTGGCTCTTCTCCTAGCGAGATAGCCAACCTGGTTTGCCCAATCGGAAGGACTTCATTGCCAGTGAACCCATATAATGGGGTTGTCATTGGCAATAGCTCGGCTCGGTCAATTTGAAGCTGCTCAAATGCCTTCTTGAAAATAATGTTGACCGAGCTACCTGTATCAATAAATATGCGGTGAATAGTGTAATTAGCTATTACCGCTCGGATGATGAGAGCGTCATCGTGGGGTACATCAACTCCCTCAAGGTCCCCAGGACCAAAGCTGATCTTGGGTCCGGATGCACATTCTTAACTGCAGCCAACCGCGTGGATCCTGAGTTGCCGGGCGTGTGACTTTCTGGCCCGATTCGAGTCACCGCCCGTCGGTCCACCGGCGATGATGTGGATCTCGCCCCGAGCTACATTGCTTCTATTTTCCTCTTCCTGAACGGATGGTCTCGCTCGCTCCTGTGAGGCTCGGGGGTTGGCCCTTGGCTGGTGATGATGCTGCTGATGGTGAAGCTGCTCGGGTGAACGCCTGGCCATTCGCCGTTCGGTGTTCTGATGATGAGCCCGCCTGTCCAGTGAAGGTGAGTGGCGGCGATAGTTCCAGCCAACCGGGGGGAGACTCCGGCAGTCTCGAGTGTTGTGAGTGACTAATTGATGGATTCTACAAAACATGGGCGTCCATACCTTGCTTTTTTGCCTAGGTCGTTCGGTCGCAATGTGTTGAACAGCGGGCGACCTGGAGTCTTGATGTGGCCTCATCCCCTCGGCACGTGGTCCTCTTGGTGGTTGCTGGCTGGTGTATGGTCTCCGCTCGGCCGGGACCGAAGGCTCGCCTGGTGCTTCCTTCTTTCGGGTCGCCTGCGCTTCCTCCACATTAATATACTCATTTGCTTTTTTTAGCATGTGGTCGTAGTCGCGGGGCGGCTTCCTGATGAGCGAGTGAAAGAAGTCCCCGTCGACTAAGCCTTGTGTGAAAGCATGCATCATTGTATCGGATGAGACCGTGGGGATGTCCATAGCTGCTTGGTTGAAGCGTTGGATGTAGGCTCGGAGAGTTTCTCTTGGCCCTTGCTTCATGGAAAAGAGGCTGACGCTGGTCTTTTGGTAACGTTGGCTGCTGGCAAAGTGATGAAGGAATGCCATTCGAAAGTCTCTGAAGCTCTGAATTGATCCGTCCGGCAACCTCCGGAACCAGCGTTGTGCCGAACCGGACAATGTAGTGAGGAAGACTCTGCATTTGACTCCGTCGGTGTATTGATGGAGAGTAGCGGCATTATCGAACTTACCGAGGTGGTCGTCCGGGTCGGTTGTACCGTTATACTCTTCGATTGATATGGGAGTGTAATGCTTTGGGAGAGGATCTTGTAAGATCACCTCGGAGAACTGGCGATTGACTCGCTCGGGGGATGACTCGGCCCGCGGCACCTTCTCCTTCCTGACATCCCACACGGGCGCTTCATCGGATGATCCCTGGTTGGCTAGGGCCATCTCCGACGGAGTCTGGAACAGTGCCCGATGAAACAGAATAGGGGCGGGCGGCGCATCTCCTGGTGTGCCGGTCTGCCCCTTGTTCTGTGCCCAAGTAGAGTATTGCTCCGGTCGGTCCTCCATCGCCGCTCGGCCATCAGAAATCGAGGTGGCCTGCTGCGCTACCCTCTCGGCTTGGGCCTTCTGCTGTTGCTCGACCATCTTCGCAGCTTGCGCTTGGATGAGTGTGTTGAGCTCCTCGGGAGAGAGTGTCACCATGAGTTGGCGTCCAGCTTCTTCCATCTTCTCGTCTCGGATTTAGGTGTGTTCCCACAGACGGCGCCACGTTCCCAACGTCTGTCGACTCAGCACTCGGACAGGATCAAATTAGCGTCGTCTGTGGGAACACACCTGAATCCGAGCCGAGAAGATGGAAGAAGCTAGATGCCAACTCATGGTGACGCTCTCTCCCGAGGAGCTCGATGCACTCATCCAAGCGCGAGCTGCGAAGATGGTCGAGCAACAGCAGAAGGCCCAAGCCGAGAGGGTAGCGTAGTTCACCCGGATGCTAGGCATGATGTACCAACAGGTCATGGTTGACCGGATGTTGGTTTAGGGGATGTTTGGACTTGATTTGACAAGTCTCACATGGGCTAGATCAATCAACCGATCGATTGGCACATGCCCAATCGATCGGTTGATCGATTGGGTGAGTCCCGAGGAAGGAAATCCTCCCAATCGATCGGTTGATCGATTGGGGAAAATCGCCAAGAAAATCCTCCCAATCGATCGGTTGATCGATTGGGGAAAATCGCCGCGCGCACAGAAAGCCTCCCAATCGATCAGCCGATCGATTGGGAGGTGTGATTACGCGCAATAAGCCTTGGATCTATCGACCGATCGATCCAGGCATTTCCCAAGATCACAAAGGCACTCTGGATCAATCGGTCGATCGATCCAAAGCCTCCCCAATCGATTGGGAGCAATCCAATCGATTGGGATTCGACCGTTGGTGTTGTTTTTAACCGTTGGCGAGTGTTTCTCTCGCAAGAACTTCAACGGCTTCGATTTCTTCTCCACAGCGATTCCACAGCTTCTCCACAAAGCTCTCACCACCAGTTCTTGAGGATTCTTGGAGGTTTGTGCTGGTGCACGTCTAAGTCAAGAGGCGAGGAGAAGTTAGGGTTAGGGTTTCTTGTGCTAACTTGTAAGATCTTATTGTATTTTGTTTCCCTTTCCTTTCTTCTTGTACTGAGAGCTTGTAAGGCTTCTCCGCCTTCGGTAGTTACCGTAAAGGAGTGTTTTTCATAGTGGAGGGTGCGTGAGTGTGTGGATCCTTGGATTAGTCACCTCTTCTTGAGGTGGATACCAAGTAAATCTCTAGTGTTAGCGTTGTTTGTTGTTTCTTGTATTTTCTGCTGTACATCATCGAAGAAACAAAGCAACGAAGAGCACGACAAGCGCGAAGAGCTATTCACCCCCCCTCTAGCTACATTTCGGTCCCAACAAGTGGTATCAGAGCAAGGTCACTCTTCATCGGAATCATCGCCGGAAGGGGCAACAAGCTAGAGGGTGTCGAAGTTGGAGCAAATTCTATCAAGTCAAAGACTTCATCATCAAGCTCAACTTAAAATGGAATTGGAGATGGATTTGGATTCGACACGAGGGTGCCTCCACCATATGTATCCACGAGTTTCGATTCTTGGAAATCAAGGATCGAAAATTTCTTGATGGTGGCGATAGAGCAATGGTTTGCTCTAATGGAAGGCTTCGAAGCTCCAAAGAATTCAAAGGGCAAAATTCTCAAGAGGAGCAAGTAGAGCCAAGAACAAATCCAAAGGTGTGAGGCTAATGACAAAGTGACCAAGCTTGTGGTCAACTTATTGCCGAGCAACATCTTGGAGAAAATTGGAAATTTTGAAGATGTCAAAGAGCTATGGAGCAAATTGGCCAAGCTTCATGAAGAACCCTCCACTGTATCAATCCATGAAGAATTCAAAGAGGGTGACTCATTGGAGCAAGACCAAGAGCAAAAGGACTCCGAAGTTGAGAGATGCTCAACTTCCGAAGAAGAAGAGGTCCAAGAAGCTTCATTTCCAAAGGAATACAATGAAAATGGCAAAGAAGGAGCATACTCCTTGTTCCATATACAAGATGAAGATGAAAAAGCCTCCACCTCTAGGATTGAGGGGGAGCAACTTTCGATGACGCTGGATCAAGAAGAAGAAGAAGCTTCTACAACCGGGTCAAAAGGAAAAGAAGATGATGTATCCTCCAAGAATCAAGAAATATCAAATGGAGGATCAAGTGTCATCCCTACATGTGAAGGTGAAAATATTTCAATTAAAAATAAAAATTATATTATATGTTTTGAGTGTAGGGAACATGGGCACTACAAAAGTAATTGCCCAAAATTGGCCAAGAAGAAGAGCCAAGTGGCACTAAAGGGTAAGGAGAAGCCCAAAGAGACCGCTCCCAGAACAAAGAAGAGCAAGGAGCGCATTGTATGCTTTTCTTGCAATCAAAAGGGACACTATCGGAGTCAATGTCTCAAGGGGAAGAAAGCGGTCAAGGCTTAAGGAGGAAGCACAACCCAAGGGGGAGCCTCCAAGGTAAAACGAAAGGTATCATTTATTGAGCCTACCACGTTAAATAATGGTAAAAAGCATGCTAATTCAAATTTATATCATTTATACTATTTACCATAAAAATAGAAAGCATGATAGCATTAAAGAAAAACATATGGCTCTCCATGCTAAGACTACCACACCTAGGGTTAGAAAGGTAGGTAAAAGTTTAGGCAATAACACTAAGGACCATAGTCATAAGTCTAGAAATAAAAATGCTCAAGAATTTAATGAAAAATCTAAGGTTGAGGAGTTATGGAGAGAAAATCAAGTCTTGATGTCAAGACTTGATAAATTAGAGAGGACTCTTAGAAAAATCACAAATAATACACAATGGTCAAAGAGTCAAAATCTAGGTCTAGGAGCACAAAAATCATCCAATTGCTATAGAGGTTTGGGATACAAACCTAAGGCTAAGAAGGATGTAACTTCTTACCATAGGGTTCCATATAGTTATGGAACTAATCCTAGGTTTAGTGGTCAAGTCAAAAATACAAGAGAAGTTATCCCTAAAAGTATTTTTGCAACGACAAACGAGACTAAGACTTCTAAGAAGTCTAAGAAAGTCACAAATAAGGTAATAAGGGAAGAAATCCCTAGAGTTGACTTAGAAAAGATGACCAAGGACTCTAAGAAGCCTAACAAGGTCACTAGGAAGGTATCTAGGGGAGTTATCCCTAGTGAATACCTAGAGCATCCAAGGAGCACCAATAAGTTTTGGGATCCTAGGAGCATTTTCTCTACCCCTTAGATGGGTTAGAGAGTGTCAACTCCGATTAGAAGGGTAGTTAACCCAACTTTGATGAAGTTGACACTCGAAGAGCATTTTCAAGGTTATTGTTAACCTTTGAAAAGGAAAAGGATTATGATTTACTCTTGAAATGAGTAAAATGTGTCATAATTTGAGAAAATTGATTTTAAATTAAATTGGTATAAGTGAGAGAATTGTAAAGAAATGACAAGTTGAGATTTTGGCATTTTATTGGGAATTTAAAGGCAAATAAGCCTTATTTTAATTTGTTACTCTTTAAAAGAGTAAATTTGTGCCAAAATTTGAGGAATATACTTAATTTAAAATTGGCACAATTTAGGAAAAGCAAAGGAAATGTCAAAATTGGATTTTGGCATTTTTTTGGGAAATATTGGGCAATCTAGATTTAAGCTTTAAGTTAGCTAAGGTTTAAAGATACTTAGATAGGTAATATAGGTATATTTTATTTATGCTAAAACTTACCATGATTGTTTGCCCATCATATGTCATGACATCATATTTATTCTTGTACTCATGCCTTATTATGAAAAATACAAAAATACCATGTCATGTCATACATATATCATGTAGTTATAGGAAATTTTTTTTTTGGAAATTATTGATCTTTAATGCTTTCCATAACATATCATGCATTATGTTTAATTCCTTGCAAACTAAGGACAAATGACATTCATTAACAAGTAACATCCTTGGTGGATGTTCCTAACCTCAAAATGCCTAGATAAATATGCATGATCCCTAGGTTAGTGCAAAACCAAACTTTACATCTCACAAAAGAACTATAAGGTAACTTGTATGTGTTTTAGTGCACATTAGATACAAGTGAGATGTTAGGATGATGAACAAAACTCAATATGTTGATTTAGTGCATTCTTTTGAGTTTTATGTTCATCAAAATACATAGTTATGTGTTTTTCAATCATTGGGAAAGCTGATGTACAAGTCATGTGCATTGAACCCAAAGAACATGGTTGGATATTGGTTTTGAAAATCATTTTAAAATGCTTTTGGAAAACCTTGATGAAGAGTATCTTTTGATAGTAATCATCATTGAGAAGTTAAACATAAACTTGAAGAAAACACTAAAGTTTTTATAAGTTTTCAAGTGTGTGTCAATCTTGGAAACTAGAAAGTATTTTCATATAAAACTATTTTTCCTTGATAGTATATCCCCTAAGTAGTGTCTACATGAATTTTCATGATTTTTAGAATTTTATAGAATTTTCTATGAGTTTCTGAAGTTGACTGAAATGAAATTTCAGCAACTTCAGACCTTCAATTGATCACCCGATAGATTGAAGGGTCTCAATCGATCAGGCGATCGATTGGGAGTGAGCTTCTCGTGAACAGAAGCTCACTGGATTGATCCACCGATCGATCCACACTGAGTGAATCGATCAGTGGATCGATTGAACTTGGTTCAATCAATTGGGATCCCTTCCCAATCGATTGAGGCTGCTGAGTTTGGCTGGGCAAGCTAGATTTTAGCAT
This sequence comes from Zingiber officinale, assembly GCF_018446385.1. NCBI lineage: Eukaryota > Viridiplantae > Streptophyta > Magnoliopsida > Zingiberales > Zingiberaceae > Zingiber > Zingiber officinale. The sequence goes on along the minus strand of NC_056000.1, from coordinate 59,988,291 downwards.
TTTTAGTCTAAGTAACCTTTCCTTACCCCTCAAAACACATTTGTATACAATTAGGGGGAGTTTTCATGATGAAAACAAGGATATATTGGTTAAGGAAGACTAAGTAGAGGTTTAGGTTGAGGTTTGGTTTCAATATTGAATTTTTGAACCTCAAAACTTCTAAATTTGGGTTTCCTATATGTTTAGGGATTCCAAGTCATTGTTGGTGCAATAACAAAAGTTACGTGCATGTCTTTAGGGGGAGTTACTCTTTAAGGACATGAAAATTTATTTTTCATACACCTTGGAAGGTAGTTAACCTTCTTTCATGAAAATGCTCATGGTTGGCCATTTGAATACAATGGAGAGTGGATATTTTCATTTTTCAAGTGGTAATGCTCAAGAGTGAGCATTAAGGAAAATGAAAGGTATGGGACTTTCATTATCGTGTTGTGAGCAACGAGTGAAGTTGTGAACAACGTTGGGTAATTCTTCAAGGAGAGAGTTTTTGATTTATGTCAATTGGGGGAGAATGTGTGGTTAAGTTAGGCCTTCATTATCTAAAGAGGGAGTTTGCCCTCTATGAAAGGGGGAGAATGAAGGAAACCATCATTCATACATTGGCATGAAGAAAGTTGAGGCTATGAGATTAGCCTAACTTAAAGGTATTGTCAAACATCAAAAAAGGGGAGATTGTTGGTGCAATATCCCTAGGTCAAGGTTGACCTGGTTGACTGAGCTTGAATTGGTTCGAGCTCGAGTCTTGATGTTTGGATTTCGATGTTTGACAATACATTAAGACAATACATGAAGATTGCAGGTGTAATTGTTCATGTGGGGAGATTGTGAAGGAGAGTCAAGTAGGTCAAGGTTGACTGGATACTTGACTGGGAAATCCTAATGAGTGAAGCTAGATGAAAGTCTTGGTGAGTGAAGCCAGGCAGTTGTGAAAGTCCTGGTGAGTGAAGCCAGACAGTTGGGAAATCCTAGTGAGTGAAGCTAGGTGAAAGTCCCAGTGAGTGAAGCTAGGCAGAAAGGGAAGTCCTGGTGAGTGAAGCCAGGCATAGGAAAATCCAGGTGGATGAAGTTTGATCAAACACCTGGTATTGTTAAGTCCAAGTGGGTCAAGGTTGACCGGACACTTGGCACGAAGAGAAAGTCTAAGTGGGTCAAAGGGATTGACCAGACACTTAGTGAGAGAGTCCTAGCAGGTCAAGGGTGGCCGGATGCTAGGCATGATGTACAACAGGTCATGGTTGACCGGATGTTGGTTTAGGGGGCGTTTGGACTTGATTTGGCAAGTCTCACATGGGTTGGATCGATCAACCGATCGATTGGCTATCGATCGATTGATCTATTGGGTGAGTCCCGCGGAAGGAAATCTTCCCAATCAATCGGTTGATTGATTGGGGAAAATCGTCGTGCGCACAGAAAGCCTCCCAATCGATCAGCCGATCGATTGGGAGCCTCTAATCGATCGGGTGATCGATTGGGAGGTGCGATTATGCGTGATAAGCCCTAGATCGATCGGCCGATCGATCCAGGCATTTCCCAAGAGCACAGAGGTGCTTTGAATCGATCGGTTGATTGATCCAAAACCTCCTCAATCGATTGGGATCAATCCAATCGATTGGGATTCGACCGTTGGCGTTGTTTTTAACCATTGGCGAGCATTTCTCTCGCAAGAACTTCCACGGCTTCGATTTCTTCTCCACAGTGATTCCACAGCTTCTCCACAAAGCTCTCACCACCAGTTCTTGAGGATTCTTGGAGGTTTGTGCTGATGCACGTCCAAGTCAAGAGGCGAGGAAGAAGTTAGGGTTAGAGTTTTTTGTGCTAACTTGTAAGATCTTATTGTATTTTATTTCCCTTTCCTTTCTTCTTGTACTGAGAGCTTGTAAGGCTTCTCCGCCTTCGGTAGTTATCGTAAAGGAGTGTTTTTCATAGTGGAGGGTGCGTGAGTGTGTGGATCCTTGAATTAGTCACCTTTTCTTGAGGTGGATACCAAGTAAATCCCTAGTGTTAGCGTTGTTTGTTGTTCCTTGTATTTTCCGCTACACATCATCGAAGAAACAAAGCAACGAAGAGCACGACAAGCGCGAAGAGCTATTCACCCCCCCCCCCCCTCTAGCTACATTTCAGTCCGAACACCTTTATCCACTGCCAACGGTAACTTTTGACTGGCCGAAGGCGCCTTCCATGCTCATGGAGGGTGCTTTCCATGCTCATGGAGGGTGCCTTCCATAAGAATGGAAGGCGCCTTCCGCCTGAAAGTGGCGGAGGCATTGGCGCACCTCCGAGGCACCTTCAACTCTTGTTGAGGGTGCCTCCAGTAGTATTCTCCATCTCCTTTCGTTCTTCTGCTGCTTCAATCGCTTGGGTGATTACGGCCAACCGAAATAAAGCTCACCCGAACCCAATTTCTGACTTTCTCCTCGAGCAGGCTTCTACTCCAGCTTCTAGTCTCTCGAACATCGTGTACATTCTTCTCATCCATCGGTGTACTCTTCCGTAGCACTTCATCCCTCGGATGCACCGAGCCCGTCGGCTCCCTTCCCGTGTCATCGTTCTCGCTAGCTGCATCTTCCGCTCGACTTCCTGTGCTCCTAAGCTCCTGCACACTTAGACACAAGGATCAAAACAAAACAGGACCTAACCTACCTCGGTTGATCATATCAAAATGGCCACGAGGTCCAAGAATCGCCCCCTTTTTTATGTGCATCAACCCAAGTTCAAGATAGGGTAAAAACAAACAAGCAGTAATAAAAGAAAATTGTAAAACAAACATTTTAAGCACAAGGTTGCAATAAAAGAATTGCAACATCAAGTATAATTCAAACTAAAAAAAGAGTTAGCAAAATTCAAAAGTTTAAAAATCCTAACTCCCCCTAAACTTGTACCTACCTATTCCTCCCCCTTTGATCACATAAAAAAAATAGGGTACAATAATAAGTTTTGAAAGTTAAGAAAACAAGTCACAAAGGTAATATTTAAGTTGTGAAATTTTCAAACAATTGACAAATATTAAAAGCAGTATCTTATCACACGCTTATCAGTTTGTCAATTAAATATTCAATTCAATAATCGGCTTCTAGACTGTGGCGAGGCACTAGGTCTTCTTGGTTATTGTATCATCAACCATTTCTAGACAAAGTCACTTAAAGAATTAAACATTTAATTTTTCTGAACCCCTTAAATCCAAAAAAAAAAATGTTTAATCTAAGTATGATTTTGCAACTCAATATAGGTTCCTTCCTACTGAGTTAGCTAAGAATCTAGGGGTACATATCCTTTGGGAATTCTTCTAAGTTGTCCCTGATATTTTTTAATGTATCAATTTAACCTTCCATAAATTCTAAGTTTTGATTTTTGAAAGTTATTTGATTTCAAGCATACATCTTTTTTTAAACTTTCGATTTGTATTTTCAATTTATCATTTTCTAACTTTAAATTGTTAAATAATTCTAAGGCATGTCTTAGTTAAGTTTAATTTTAACTCATCATTTTTCTTTTCTAACTTCACTAAATCTTTAGAAAGAATTTTGATAAAGTTAAAAGGCTGCTTGGGAGATAGAGCACGTACCTTACTTTAATTTTTTATGCTCCCCCTTCATCGCAGCTTTCTTCTGATGACCCTCTCCCTTCATCGATGCTCATTTCTGAGCTAGTTTCATCTTCTACTTGATGGTTGGCCATTAGGGCTAGTCCTGAGAAGGCCTCAACCTCAGACTTAGAGGATGATGAGTCATTCCATGTGGCTTTCAGGTTCTTGTGTTTGGAGGATGTTAGTCTTTTATACTTTTTCTTTTCCTTCTTCTTTAGTTTAAGGCATTCATCCTTGATGTGTCCTTATTCGTTGCAGTTATAACAGCGGACCTTCCTTTTGCTTCGATAATCCTTATTCGTTTGTGATTTAAATTTATTAGATCGAATAAATTTATTGAACTTTCTTAACATTAGGGCAGCTTTGACTTCATCAATTGATTTGTTGGAGTCTAAATCGTTCGTTCTTGCATTTAGGGCAATGTTCTGACTCGGTCTCTTTTGTCCTGCATACCGAGATTCGTGTAATTAAAAAATGAAAAAGAGATTGTCTAGTGTACTTACCTCGAGATCCTTTGAAATATAGTAGGAGTCTACTATAAATGTCCATTCTGGTGTTCTTGGGAACGTATTTAATGCATACCTTTGTGTGTCCCAATTCATTACCGTTTCTCTGAGGTTTGATAATCCGGTGATTAGCTCCTTGAGTCTTCTATGTAGTTGTACTACTGACTCTCCTTCTTCCATCTAGAGGTTCGTCAGTTGATTCCGGAGCACGTCCCATCTCGCAAGCTTTGTTTAGGAAGTTCCTTCGTGCAGTTCCAGGATCTTCTCCCAAAGTTCCTTTGCTAAGTCGTAATCTTTGATTCGATTTACTTCCTGGGGTGGAAGTACGCTGAGTAGGTGGAACTCAACTCGTCCATTTGCTACAAAGTATGCTTGCTCCTTATTGGTCCACTGATATTCTTCTTTTTCTTCTCCTTGGGGGATTTTTGGAGCTACAAAATTGTATTTAATTATCAGTAATATTTCAAAATCAGTTTTAAAGAATACTTCCATTCATTTCTTCCAGGACGCAAATTCTCCCTCAAATTTTGGTGGATAGCTCATTGGTCCGATCATTATATTGATCTTAATGCTTCAATCGGCGGTTAGTCCTTTTGAGGCGGTGGGGCTCTGATATCACTTGTTGGCTCAGCGGGACTGACAAGAGAGGAGGGGTGAATTGCTTGAAATAGAAAAATAAAACCCTTCCTTGTTCTTCAACTCAGATTAGTAGCACACTTATATAAATGAAATTAAGCAACTAATAAATCAAAAAGATACAAAGGAATTACTTGGTTACAACATAGGTGGTTATTAATCTAAGGTAAAAGAAAGCACTAAAAGATCTCCTTTGTGTAGGCGGAGAAGCCTATTACACTCTTTAAAAGCTCAGAAATGTGATAGGAAATGAATGATAGAGTTGATACTAATTTCCTAGGTCCAGACGTCTTTTTATAGCACCTGGAAAATCTTATCCGTGGCTTGAAGGCGGCTCCAATCGGGTTAGGGATGGCAATGGGGCAGGGTGGGGACGGGTTTGCCATCCCCATCCCTGCCCCCAAATTTCATCCTCATCCCCATCCCTACCCCCATGCCCACTTTTTCAGGTTCAGGGAATCCCCGAACCCGAACCCGAACCCGAACCCGAACCCAAATCATCGGGGATCAAATCCCCATCCTCAGCCTCATTCCCACTTTCATCCCCAAATTAATTTAATAGTATTATTATTTTACTATTAATATTAATAACAGTAATAATAATAATTTTATTATTAATATTTTAAAAGTTTTTAATATTAATATTATTATCAACATTATTATTAATATTTTAAAAAATAATATTATTATATTATTATTAATATTATTACTATTATTTTTGAGGTGGGTTCGGGGATGAAGATAATATCCCCATACCCGCCCCGAACCCGCCCCATCCCCCAAAAAAATCCCCGAACCCGTTCCCATCCCCGAATAAATCAGGGATCCCCGTCCCCATTTCGGGTTTTCCTGGCGAGGCCCCAAACTCGCGGGGAAAATTGTCATCCCTAAATGGGGTTGGAGGGCGCCTCTAGCGAGGCGCAGTGGATAAAGCTTTATCCACTGCCAACGATACTTTTGATTGGCCGAAGGCGCCTTCCATACTCATGGAGGGCGCCTTCCGCCTGAAAGTGGCGGAGGCGCCTTCAACTCCTGTTGAGGGTGCCTCCAGCAGTATTCTCCAACTCCTTTGGCTCTTCTGCTACTCCGATCGGTTGGGTGATTGCGGTCAATCGAAATAGAGCTCACCTGAACCTAATTTCCGACCTTCTCCTAGAGCAGGCTTCCGCTCCAGCTTCTCGCCTCTCAAACGTCATGTACGTTTTTCTCGTCCACCGGTGTACTCTTCCACAACACTTTGTCCCTCGGATGCACTGAGCTAGTTGGCTCCCTTCCCGTGTCATCCTTCTCGCTAGCTGCGTCTTCCGCTCGACTTCCTGTGCTCCTATGCTCCTGCACACTTAGACACAGGGATCAAAACAAAATCGAACCTAACCTAACTCGGTTAATCACATCAAAACAACCACGGAGTTCAACAGTTTTGACTTTCAAGAGCGATTTTCAACCACTCCTACACTTTTACCACCGATTACAAAATCGCTTCTCTTATTGCCGTCCCTATATCCTATAGAAACGATTTTCGTAACTGTTGGTACAAGTTGAAAACCCGCTCCTAATATTTTTTTTATAGGTACGGTTTAAAACCGATCTTACATGTTGTACATATAATAATGATTTTAAACTGCTTCTGTAGTTATAAATTTAGGAGCAGTTCAAACCACTTTAAAATTATTTAGATGTAAGAACAGTTTTAAACCGCTTCTATACCATGGAAATAAGAGTGATTTCAAAACGCTATTATGCTAGAAATTTAGGTGTAGTTTTAAACCACTCTTAAATGTCTTGTGTATAGGAGCACATCAAAATACTATTAAAACTAGAAATTTAGGAGTTGTTTAAATCGTTCTAAAACACAAAACACATTGAGTACAAGGATGATTTTAAACTGTTCCTACACACCATGCATATAAGAGCTATTTTGAAACGTTATTAATGTAAAAAACTTAAGGAACAATTTCAAACCACACCTAAATGTAAGCACACCTTAAAACACCATTAAAGTCAGATATTTAGGAGCGGTTCAAATCGTTCTGAAACCATTGAATATAAGAACAATTATCTACCGCTCTCAAATGTCATAATATAAAAGTAATTTAAAAATAGATGGTAAAAATATACGAGCGGTTTAAAATCGCTCTAAAACTTATTGGAGATAAAAATAATTTTAAATTGCTCTTATAAACCATGAATATAAGAGCGATTCAAACAAGATTTAGGAATGATTTAAACTAGATTTAAAAGTAGCTACTATTGATTAAAATGGTGGAAATAATTTTACAATATTAATAATTAAAAACTACAACTACTGACTAGATAATAATACTTTTGTAATTCCTACAAATATACTAAAAGAGGCCTATGATAGATTCAATCCTTCTGCAGCAGAAGACAAATTAAGATCAAAAGCATGTAATATCAAGGAACAAGGATCATAAATTCAATGAAGATATCAGGTAAAGCTACCTTTGCAAGCAAAACCGGAAGATGAATAGAAATGCAACTAAAACAGGAAAAAAAAAAGCCTAAATTCTAGTGAGGCTGATGCAATCTCTGTTTTACCCTTCGCTCTCCACCTTGCTTCTTGGGCAATGAAGTCGGGTGGATATCGGGCACAACCCCACCATTGGAAATCGTCGCGCTGGCTAGGAGCTTGCCAAGCTCCTCATCATTCTTCATGGCCAAGTGAATGATATGGTTCTTCTTGTTATCGCTAGCGGTGTTTCCAATCAACTGTTGAAATACAAATAATCTGTTGTCGGAGATTTTTAGGGGACTTAGTTGAATTTTAAAAATTACACATAATTTAAATTCAACTTACAGTTGAGTTGACCTGAGCAGATGATCTCAGGCTGCCAACAAGGGCTGATTTTTATCCAAGTGTCAACCTCAGAGTGATTGAGTGAGCAAAGCATCCGAGCAAAGAGACCGGTCGAACGAGGCAGACAGACCTAACAGGAGAGGCCGGTCGGACGAGGCAGACAGACCGAGCAAGAGAGGTCGGTCGGGTCGAGCAGACAGACCGGGTGGCAGACAGGTCGAGCAAGAGAGGACGATCGGGTCGAGCAGACAGACCGAGTGGCAGACAGGTCGGGCTGTCAGAGAGGTCGGTCGGGTCGAGCAGACAGACCGGTCGGCAAACAGGCCGATCGAAGCGGACAGGTCGGGCTGTCAGAGAGGTCGGCCAGATCGAGCAGACAGGTCGGGTTGGCAAAGAGAATGGTAAACCGGGCGAGCTGACAGGGCGGGCGAAGATCTCAAGCGGACAAAGAAGTCTGTCGGTCTGACAAAGAGACCAACCGGCGAGTTGACCGAGGTCTGTGAGTCGTAATTTTCTTGAAACAGATTCGCCCACCTCCGGCTATGCTTCGAGGCTTACAAGGGTCGTCTGTTTCTCAGGATACAACGACCGACAGTGAATCCGACCAAACACTGGTAGTCACGGCGAGCTGAGTGGTACCCGAATGCTACCACGGCCACTCCGCCGAACAAGAGATGCACGACAGAGGAGGACGAAGAAAATGGAGAACCATTGCTTTGCTATGTGTTCTCTGCCTATGATCGGAGCCTCCTTATATAGGAGCACGGATCGATGACCAGAGTTAATGATCTTAATGGTCATTATTAGCCGAGCAGTGAAACGACCACCGTTTCACTCATTATTACTCGATCGATTTTAATGCATCCGTTTCATAGCAGCAAAAGATCTACGTGGCAAAATATTGATTGTTCCGGGCAAATTTTATCCTAACCGATCCGGCATTCATGTATGTAGGTCGCGCTCGCACACAAGTCAACTTAGTTTAATATAATCCGGATCCTAGATTTGCATTCCCTGTGCACTCACGCGTGAGAGAGTCTCTCCTTATACATTTATTCACATCCTCAATGTATGTGAATCAATATAAACCAACAAAAATATCTTAAAACTTTCAATGTGAGACTAAAGTCCTATTCACAATGAAATCTCTCTTTCTTCTTTCATTTTTCTTCATTCACTTATTCAACACAAAACTCCATCACCTGAAACAAAAAGAAATGTAAACTTGGGTAGAGAAAGGGTTCCTAGTAAAACAACAAAACAAAAAAGTGATTTACCTCAGCAGTGAGGCATCGTGGACTGCAGAGAGAGAGACCGGCACGCCAGAACCAACGCGTTGAGCATATCGTCCCACCTTAAGGTAGTGAGTGATACAACCCACTGAGAACTAGGAGCTGCCTTCTGCGATGGACAAACATCCTTCGTCCCCTTGGACTTGCCGTAGCCACCCTTAGTCATCACCGCCCCCGCTACCGTCGAACTCATCGCGTCGCACAGGTTCCTCATTGCTGCTGCTGCTGTTGAAGCAATTTGGCGGGAGAAAAAACACACCCTAACATTGACGGCAGATCGGTAGGGTTGGACAGGACTTTATTTAATTTTAAATATTTATCGCTCAAATTCATTTTGAACGGAAAAAAATTACCGGTAAACTCAATTTTTCTCGTAGTGTCTTGAAAGATAAGGGGCAATCACAAAGAATGAAAAAGAGCTAGAAAATGAAAGGGGAGAAACCGCTAGAGAGATGGAAAGAAATAGGAGCTGAGACAAAAGGAGGAGAATAGAAAAATAACTTAATTAAGGCAATTGTAAAGTCAATATATAGCTTTAATAAACAATTATCCTTGGAAACAATAGCAAAAATATTCCTACTGCTGATATAAAATAAATGAAAATATTTCAAAGTTAATAGATAACTTCTAACATTGAATACATAATTTTTCTCCAAAAAAATCCATTTAATCGCTGTGATAGTGGGGGAGTTCTACAATCATTTTCATGTGCATTATATTTGATGGAGAATTTATATATTACTGTTTTATATCTATCAAGATAGTTGTCATCTCCTAGAGATCAACTTGATCAGAATACTCTAACCAAATATCTAACTAAATTTAAAATTAATATATAATTAATATTGTACAATATATATTGTAATATTAATAAAAATTAAATTGTAAATAGATATCGAAATGTATCCTCGTGCATTTCTGTTGTTTGCGTTCCCTCGAGTGAAACAAATGGTGAACAACGACGACAGGGACAACGAACGACAAATGAGCCTACGAAGGAGAGGAAGAAGGAGAGAGAGGCAAAGAAACAACGCCGACATCTGCTCAGAAGTGAAGGGCGGCGTCATGTAGCGAAATCATGATAGGAAGAGACGTACGTAGAGGAACGGAGAGTTTTAGGTTTTAATTAATTAACTAAACTTACTCGCAACTTAAATATTAGCATAATATTTGTATATATAAAATAATATGTTTATTATAATTCTTTAGTCATATGATTAATTTAATTTGAATAAAATAAAAATAACAAAAGTATATAAATATCTATAACTATGTTAAGTATTAAATAAGTTGTATAGTTTTCAAATACTAGGTGGTTTAACTTAAATTAATACTAGTGCTCCTCTAGGCTCTATGTGTGTATGGTCATTTTTTTATACAAGTACTCTTATTAAAAAAAATTAAATTTTAATTTTTGAAAATCAGTATTTTAGAATATTGTTATAAGAAATAGGGGTATTTTTGAGGATTCAATAAAAATAGACCATTTGACACATATTTTGCCTCATTTAAGTCCAACTTTTTAAAAAGTTGTTCCGACTGATTTTTAAGAAGTGATCCGGATGACCAAATATATGTGAGAGGCACGGACGAAGTCGCGAAGAAGTGGAAAGTTAATTAAAACTTATATTTAAATTAACTAAAACATACTCGTAGATTAAATATAATAACTTTATATATATATATATATATATATATATATATATAGAGTTTTGATACTGTACGCGACCGTACAGTGCGCGACTGTGCGCGTCGCGCACAGTATCAGCGCTTTTTTTGTTTTTTTTTTATTTTTTTTTTTGTTTTTTGAATTTTAAAAATTCAACATTTCCTTATTTAAAATTTAATATATAGGTATATCCCTTAAACACATTACAATACTCAATAAATACTTAAATTAATTTTATTTTATTTTTTATTTTTAAACCAAACACTATAACCTAATTAGAAGGTCTAAACCTTATAGGTAAAATCTAAAAAAAAAACGCTTTAACACTATACCCAAAGCCTGAACCCTATAAATAAAATCGTAAAGAAATTTTTTAATCATTTTTTAATTTAAAAATTAAAAAAAAATAAAAAAAAAACAAAAAAAGCGCTGATACTGTGCGCGACGCGCACAGTCACGCACTGTGCGCGTCGCGCACAGTATCAAGTCTATATATATATATATATTAAATACTCTATAAATACTTAAATTTATTTCATTTTTAATTTTTTTCTTTTAAGTAAATATTATAATCCAATTGGGAAACCTAAACCCTAGAGATAAAATCTTTAAAAAATAATAGCTTAAAAATTATAAGCCAATTGAGAACTCTGAACCTATAAATAAAATCTAAAAAAATATTTTAATTAATCTTTTAATTCAAAATAAAATAAAAATAAAATATCTATTATTTTTTAAAATTTTGAATTAAAAAAATCAACATTTCCTTATATAAATCAGTAATACATTAATATATCTTCTAAACATATTACAATACTCCATAAATACTTAAATTTATTTCATTTTAAAATTTTCTTTTAACTAAACACTTCAATTGAGAAATCTAAATTCTAAGGTAAAATCTTAAAAAAAATAACTTAAAAACTACAATCCAATTAGAAGTTTAATCCTAGAAATAAAATCTAAAAAAATATTTTAATAATTTTTTAATTCAAAATAAACAAAAAAAATTATATGCTGTGTGACGCGTACAGTCACATACTGTAGCGTCGCGCAGCATATCATGCTTGTGTGTGTATATATATATATATATTATAATTTTTTTAGTCATATGATTAATGTAATTTGAATAAAAAAAATATCATAATTTGTAGAGTTTTCTAATACTGAGTGGTTTGACATAAATTAATAAACTGCTCCAATCGATTCTTTAAAATTAAATTATTTCAGTACTCTTACAAAAAAAATTAAAATTAAATTTTGAATAAGTTTTTTTTTAAAAATTATTTAAATTTAATATTTATCCAAAAGATAAAGATCACAAACATCTTGAGTTAGTAATGATGGCGTGGTTAAGATGATTCTATTGGATAAAAACATAAATATTTTAGGATATTAGTGTTAAAAAATAAGGATAATTTTGAGGATTTCACAAAACCGACCATTTGACACTATGTTATCTCATTTAGGTCCAACCACATATATATATATATATATGTGGTTGGACCTAAATGAGATAACATAGTGTCAAATGGTCGGTTTTGTGAAATCCTCAAAATTATCCTTATTTTTTAACACTAATATCCTATATATATGCCGGACACCTATGCCCGACGAAGTATATGGGCATCCAAAAATGATCCGGACATTGGATATATATGAGAGGCACAGATGACACATATGCCCGACGAAGTATATGAGCGCTCAAAAATGATCCGGACGTTGGATATATGTGAGAGGCACAGACGAAATCACGGAGGAGCGGAGAGTTAATTAGAATTTAGATTTTAATTAACTAAAACTTACACCTAACTTAAATATAATAGCATAATATTTGTATATATAAATAATATTTTTATTATAATTTTTTAGTCATATATAATTAATTTAATTTGAATAAAAGAAAAATAATATAAATATATAAATATATAAATATCTATAACTATGTTAAGTATTAAATAATTTGTATAGTTTTTAAATACTACATGGTTTAACTTAAATTAATACTAGTGTCGATTTCTTTTATACAAGTACTCTTATTAAAAAATTTAATTAAATTTTGAAAAATAAAAAATTAAATTTAAATTTTTCTTATTTTTAATAAGTTTTTTAAAAATATTTAGATTTAATTTTTATCCAAGAGATAATAATCATAAAACACGTTAAAAACATTCACTATGAGCAATTTGTAAATTGCTCGTAGAAGTTAGAACAATAGAAATGGTTAGTAATAACATTTGACACAAAACCACAACTAAAAGTACCTAATCAGTTGTTTCAAGATTGTTTCTAATATTTGTATTAGTAAAAGCAGTTTACAACAATAGTTTATGTAAATCGACGTTAAAACTAGGCAATAGATGCAATTTGAAAACCAATTGTAAGACACTAGAGCAATAGAAGTAGTTTGTAGCAACACTTTACACAAACTTTTATTAAAAGAATTCAATATGAGCAGTTTGAAAATTGCTCCTAGAAGTTAGAGTAATAAAAATGGTTAATAGCAACGTTTGACATAGAACTGCTACTAAAAGTACCCAATATCAGCAGTTTCAAGATTGTTTCTAGTAGCTTTATCAATAAGAGCAGTTACAATAGTGGTTTATTCATATCAGTTCTAAAATTATTCAACAAGAGTGGTTTCAAAATTGTTCTAAAAGGGTCGAGCAATAGAAAAAATTTAGCTTAAACTGATTCAATTGGTTGATCTTTAAGAGCGGTGTTAAAACCGCTCCTATACGAGTGTTTTCTTGTAGTGATTTTTATTAGGAATCGATAGAAATGAATTAAGTCAATTGAACTTGGGTATGAGTATCTTGTTGGTGCAGAAAGCATCCGACGATCGAACATGTGTTTTGATTATGTCAAAGGGTTCAAAGTTAAGTTGTCTTGTTATATGTTTGAATAAGATTGCAGGAAAGTCCTAAGTGTACTTAGGCAAAAGTCTTAACTGCGGTTAGGTAGATGAAAAACCCTAGGGGGTGGTAACCCTAGGTCCTAGGGAGTGTTAACCCTAGGTAAGGAAAAGTCCTAGTTGTGGTTAGACAAAGGAAAAACCTTAGGGGACAGTAATCATAGGTCCTAGGGGGTGGTAACCTTAGGCATCGCGAACTAGGTGGAAGTCTGGACGGGTTGTGGAGTGGGCATCCAACATGAAGACCGGAAGACTTGAGCGCCGAGCAAAAGTCCAGTCGGTCTGGAGGACCGGACTGACAACAGGTATACTCTCCTGAGTGGAGTAGGTGAGGGCGTGTTCCCTGGTGAGGGAACAGTAGGCGTCGGTTCGACCTAGGATTTTCGGTTAGAAATTCCAAGTCATAATCGGATAGTCCGATGACTATCAAATTCTTTATGTCTATATTATCCTATCTTTGTCTTGCAGGGTATGTTGGACTAATGTATTTTGTAGGAAGTGAATTGGATGTATTTACCTCAAATAACCTAGAGAAGCAACCTCGCAGCAAGGCGCGAGGGTGCCCTCATGGAGCTTGAGGGCGCCCTGGAGCAAAGGCGCGAGGGTGTCTCAGTGGAGATTGAGGGCACCCTGGACGCAAGGCGCAAGGGCACCCTCATGGAGCTTGAGGGCGCCCTGGACCTGGTGCGAGGGCGCCCTCTATGGGATTGGAGGCGCCCTCAGGTGGATAGGCACGACTTGGTCAGATCTCATCTACGCTGCGGATTTGGCGCAGATGAGGGTGCCCTCTATGCTGTTGAGGGCGCCCTCCACAGGCTATAAAAGGATGTCTCGAGCAGCAGCTTGTAGATACAACGAAAATGTGATCCATCTTCTGTGCACTACTCAAAAGATCATCCGATAAAGCTATAGCAAGACACCGACGACCTGAAGCTTCGAATTTACTGTTCTTAAAGTTATTAGTATATTTTCTTACTGCACTTGAATTGTTGTACCTTCTTTGTAATACTTTGCAAGCTTATAGTGATTACCCAAAGTAAACGATCAATGAGTGTGGGCCTTGGAATATGAGTCGCCCTAGGCTCCGAACCAAGTAAATCTTGGTGTTTGCATTGTTTGTTCTTATTTCCGTTGCATTTACTCTTATTCTTCTGAAACGAAAAGTAAAAGTCACGAGCGCTATTCACCCCTCCCCCCCTCTAGCGCTTTCAATCCAACATATCTGATATGGGTGTGGATGTAAGTTCAAGATAGTTGCCTATAACAATTGTTACACGTGATTAGTAGAGGTATTTGAATGTTGCCTCATAAAAATTTAGAGTAACACATTATGTATATTCCACATTTAACTGTTTAGGTGATTAGAAAATGAACTTACCTAATTTTTTCATAAAAATTGTTACACGTGATTAGTAAAGATATTCATTTTCTGATCACCTAAAAATTATTTCTTACTTATGTTTGTGTTTTTCTTGCTCATGTTAATATCTTACCTGTCTTTCTTTATAGTTGGGGGGCATCAAGCTGATCAATCTTTAATTGTAAAAGTGCATAAGGTTGGTGAGTGCTCCTTCCTGTCAAAATATTTTTCTGTCCAACTCCCTTTGTTTTAGAATAAGAAAACTATTGTTTGATTCTTTTCAGACACATGAATCAGTGGTTGGTTATTTAATGCTAACTTATGTCATTGGATTCTTGTAGGACTAATCTCATGAATGTTAGCTTGTGAGAACCAAATGGTCTATTAATGTTATGACTATTTTATGTATTCCAATGCAAGAGAGTTAGAAGAACCAACGCAGCAATCAGAAATCAATGTGGGCGTTGAACTACTTGTACTATTTCAGAGAGGCATAGAAGGAGAGGAAAGGCGTGCAGCTCATAATTTTTTACCTTATCAATATGTAACACAGTTATTCTTATTGGAAAGAAAAATTATATGATATTTATTTATTTTTATTTTTATATAGCTATAACACAATTATTCCTTTAGTGATAATTACATGATATTGATAATTATTCGTGATATATTTTTTTATTTTATATGCAATTAACTGCAGCGCGTGGTTACGCACTGCGAATGATATTAACTACAGTGCATAGCTGCGCGCTGTGAATGCAATTTATCGTAGCGCGCAGCTACACGCTGCAAATTCAATTTACCACAATGTGCGGGCATGCGCTGCAAATTCAATTTATCGCAGTGCGTGGTTGCGCGATGCGAATGTAATTTACCACAGCGCACGGCCATGCGCTGGGAATATGTTATGACTTTTAACAGCATGGAGTTGTGCAGCATGCGATGCATGCTGTGGATAGCATAATTTCGCACTGCGGAAAGTCATTTTTTGTTGTAGTGATTAGACTTGATAAGTACTTGAATTCCCATGATGATTTTTTAACTACATCTTGGTCACTAGATTGATACTCGAATCATTAAAGCTCATTTAGAAAAATGTAAATCCCACTAGTTGCATCTTTACAAATGTGCAATTGAAAAAAAAAATCAATGATGAAATAAGGGATTGAAAAATTGTTATCGTGAGTGGAAACTAGTTCTTTGCCCCTTTATGACCAAGTTAGGTTACTAGGAAAACGAACACTAGATTTCTTTTGATATTGAGCACATTCTTTAGACCTTGGGTGAAGTTAGGAAAGATGAATCAAGCAGTGTTTACTGATGGGAATAATAGGAAAAGATGGTTCAATGACGACTTGACTAAGATTAGGAATTGATATTTAAGAGATTTTGGCCACGATTTGCACTGAGCACGGAAAACTTATTCTTAGGCTAAGTTAAATCCATTTATGATAATGCTCATTATTGAAATTGTTTGATAGAGTTAAATTGATTCACCAAGGATTATAACGCACTTACACCTACACATGTTTCTAGACTGCAAAATTTTATTTGATAACAATCAAATTCTTTCTTAAAGATTATTCTTGATTATACTCATTGGTTTCACTAGTTTGATAGAACTAAATAAATCACTAGGGATATATATTTTTAGCTCATGAATCTAGATTGCAGAGTTTGCTTGAGGACAAACAAAAGTTTAAGTCTAAGGGTGTGATGTGCGTAGATTATATATGTTATTTTATATTATTTAACGCATATCCTTCTATATTCATTGTCATAATCTATGTTTTTACACCCTTTATTGTGATAATTTCAGCATAATTACTATTTACATCCAGAGATCTGCTCGGTGTCTGTTTTCACTTTTAGGAGTAGTTTAGAGCGAAAAATGATTTTAAAGATTATTTAACAAAGACCATAACCTAGCCTTACCTACCTCGTGGAGTGAAGAGCAATCAACAATCAATTCAGAACCAACCTGGACCTAGCCATGCCTTGAGGCACGACCAGGAAGAAGAAACAACTCAAGACATGGCTTTGGTCATGCCAAAAGGCACGACCAAGAGCTTGCCCGTGCCTACCTCCAAAGCAGAGTTGGGCTTGGACGTGCCCTGAGGCATGGTCGTGCCTAAGGTTGTAACTGAGCTGAACTAAGCCGAACAGTAAGAGGCTCGAGCTCGGGCTCGGTTCATTATTCCTAAGCTCAAGCTCGGCTTGAGTTCGATTCGAGCTTTAGTTTCTTAAGCTCGAGCTCAGCTCGTAATAAACTTACATAGTTCGAGTTCGGCTCGAGCTCGGCTCAAAAAAAGTTTGTTTAAAAATTAAACAAGCTTAGCTCGAGCTCGGCTCGAAAAAAGCTCGTTTAAAAATTAAACGAGTTAAGTTCGAGCTCGTTTAAAATAATTAGCTATAATAATTAATAATATATTATTATATTTATTATTTATGTGATATTTAATTTTATATATATATATGAGTCTCTTAACGAACACATTCGTGAGCCTCTAAACGAACATGTTCGCGAGCTCACGAACCAAATACTGTTAAGCTCGAGTTCGGCTTGATAATGTTTTCAAGCTCGAAATCAAGCTTGAGCTCGGCTCGTTAACTTAATTGAACGAACTCAAACGAACTTTTTTTTCAAGCTGAGACCCGAATAGCTCACGAGCGGCTTGGCTCATTTACACCCCCAAGCCATGCCTCCAAAAATAGAGCCGTCAATTTGGGTTGGGCCCGTTGGGTTGGCCCGCCCCGCCAAACAATTTAAGAGGGTTGGGTTGGAATTTTATCAACCCAAGTCCGTCGTTGGCCGACCTGCCTAGGCCCGCGACCCGCGCTGGTTGACCCGCGGGTTGAAAAATACATGTAAATTAAGTTTTAGGTCAATTTATTATCTTTCTTTGTTATAATTTTGAAATAAAAATAGTACTTTTCATCCAACATAAGTACTCGTTTGTGTTTATTTATATTTAAAATACATGTTTATGTATATATTTAATTGTAGAAAACTTTTTCGAAGTAAAATGTTGAAGATATGAAATATTTTTTTATTTTTTTAAAAAATTTTTGATGGGCCCGCGGGTTGGCCCGCCAAACCCGCAACCCGCCTTAGAATTGGTTGGGTTGGAAATTTCCCAACCCGCCAAGTTGGCGGGTTGGCCCGCCTCGCCCCGCCAAATGATTAGCCCGCCACGGGCCGGCTCACCCCGCCACGGGTTGGCCCGTCTGACAGCTCTATCCAAAAGCTAGAAAATCTCCAGTTTTAAAGAATTGGTCGTGCCAAAAGGAACGGCCAAGAGCTTGTCTATGCCAACTTCCAGAGCAAAACTGGACCTAGCCGCGCCTTGAGGCACGACCATGCCTCCAGAAAATAGAGGTTTGACGATTAGGCTATGCCAAAAGGCACGACCTAGAAGAGATGAACAGAGCATATTCTGTTCTGGTAGCGCTATTGGCACAACCAAAAACTAGAGGAAGCTTTGGCCATGCCAAACGACACGACCAAGCTATTTTGACCAGAGCCAAGTTGGAACAGGAGTTTTGGCACGGCCAGACGGCCATGGAGCGGCTAGGTCGTGTCTCTAGGCACGACCACCTTGTGCCCCACTTCTATATAAGGGGCACTTCATCCCCTTGCTAGGGGAGGAAGCTTAGTGAATGAGAGGAGACCATCTAGGTCAAATTCTTGCATCTAGAGGCATCATCTGGATGATCTAAGACCGTTCTACTGCTCCATCCTCGTCGGGAAGTCAAGATCTGCATCCAAAGGTTTGACTCGACATCAAAGGATAAGATTTCCTCTTTCTTGTGTTGGATTTATATTATTATGAGTCTTTGAATTGCATTTTTAGCTATTATGTAGTAGATTTATACTATTCTAGGACATAGGAAGTAATTGTAATATTTAGATGATGTAAACTCTATGGAATTGCCAATTTCCTAGTTTGATGAAGCTTGTATGCACTTGTTCTGTTTGATGAAATACTTGTAAGAAAACTTGCTTTATGAACATGAATTTATCTATCTAGATTGCATTTCTGTATGCGTAGATCTCATTTCTGAATTGGATATATTGCTATCTATCTAAATCTAAGCATGAACTTGAATTTTCATTAGATAAATGCATAGATTATTGTCCCTTTTGAATGTATGTTCCGAAATAACTCGGCATGACCTTAGGACACTTGTTTGAAGTTGAGTATCTAAGGTAACTATGTTGGATTGAGATCGCGCTAGAGGGGGAGGGTGAATAGCGCTTATGGCTAATTCGTTTATGATTTAAAACTTTATCAAACGCAGCGGAATAAAATAAGAGACAACCACAGAGAGACACAAGATATTTACTTGGTTCGGAGCCTATGGCGACTCCTACTCCAAGGCCCACGCTCGTTGAGTGTTTACGTTGGGCGACAACTAATATCATAAAGGATTTACAAATGAAGTACAATAAATAGCAAATAAATATACCGACGACAAAAGAAATGGCAGAAATAAAACTTCAGGTCGTCGGCGTCAAGTTGTAGCTTCGTCGGAACTTCTCGTTAGCAGTCGGTTGCAGAAAGGTCGCTTGGAATCTGATATCTCTAGCTGCTGGTCGAAGTCCTCTTAAGTAGCTTGTTGAGGGCGCCTCCAATGCCCCATGGAGGCGCCTCAAACCTAAACCTTTATCCTGACCTCGTCGCTGTCGATAAGCCTCAGCTGCTGCAACTTATCCGCCTGAGGCCACCTCCAATGCCCCATGGAGACGCCTCCAAGAAGCAGTCCAAGGCGCCTCCATGCTCCATGGAGGTGCCTCCAGCTCCTCTGCGCAAACAGCTCATCTTTGCACCCGAGGCGCCTCCAAGCTCCATGGAGGCGCCTCAAACACTGTTCATCTTAGGCTTAAGGTTGTTCCTTTGTACCTGCAAGATACATTAGTGCAAAAGATACCCTGTAACACAAAGTTAGCACATAATATCATAAATATAAAGTCTGATAATCATCTGACTATCCGGTTCTGACTTCCGATTTCCTATCGGAAACCCTAGGTCGAACCGACGCCTACTGTTCTCTCTTCCGGGGAACGCATCCTCACCGACTCCCCTCAGGAGAGATTACCCGATGCCAGTCTGGTCCTCCCAACCAACTGAACTTTTGCTCGGTGCTCGAGTCTTCCGATCTTCATGCTGGACGTCCGGTCCACGACCCATCTAGTCTTCCACCTGGTTCGCGACACCAGGATTTCAACCTAGGTTTACCGCCCCCTAGGATTTTTGCCCGAAGACCTCGACCTGCCAAGGTTTTCCGCATAGGGTTACCACCCCCTATGACCTAGGGTTACCGCCCCCTAGGGTTTTTCACTTGCCTAAACGCAGCTAGAACTTTTGCCTAAGTATTCTTAGGACATTTCCTGCAAAGCTCATTCAACACATCAGAAAACAAAACACCTTAACTTTGATCTCTTTGACATAATCAAAACATAGGTTTGATTGTCGGATGCTTCCCGCACCAACAATCTTCCCCTTTTTTATTATGGCAATACGGTTCAAAGTTAAGTAAAATTATGACAGTAAAATGAAGAATTTTAAGCATAGAAGAGATGCAAAGAAAATAATTCCTTATATTCCCTCTTAATTTCCCCTTAACTTTGACCTCTCTTCCCCTTTGACATAAATCGAAAAGATGTTAATTGCGGAGAATGGCAATATATCCTAGGTAATTTTGAGCTCCCCCTAGGAGTAGATAAACTTGAACAAAAAAAAATGTTTACGAGTTTCTGAAAGTGTTTGAAAAACACTTAGCGAATTTTGAACGTGCTTTTGAAAAGACTTAGGGGGCGTTTGGTTTAAGGGAATAGGAGTGGGGAATGAGAATGAGAATCATTGATTGCCATTGTTAATGTTTGGATTATAGGAATAGGAATACAAATAAGGGAATGAATTCTTGAAATTGGGTAATAACTCATTCCCATGTACCTCCCCTTCAATGAGTCATTACCCTATTTTCATCAATTAAAATATTTCCTTATTCCAAAAATACCCTTGACCTAAAACTAAAATTTTCTCCCTTAATATCAAATATCAAAATATATTTATTTATTTTTTCTTTCATATCACTTCTCTCTCCTTGTTCTCTCTCATCATATTTTCTCTCTCATCATTTTATCACACACTTTCCCTCTCCTTAATCTCTCCTATCACACTCTCCTTCCTCTTTTTTTCTCATTACACTTTCTCTCTCATTATACTTTCTCTCTCCTCAATCTCTCTCATCACACTCTTTTTTTTCCTTTTTTTCTCATCACACTTTCTCTCTCCTCAATCTCTCTTGTCACACTCTCTCCTTTTTTTTTCCTCAACACACTTTCTCTTCCATCATACTTTCTCTCTCCTCAATCTCTCCCATCACACTCACTGTTCTCCTTTTTTCTCATCACACTTTCTCTTTCAACATACTTTTTCTCTCACCATACTTTCTCTCTCCTCAATCTCTCTCATCACACACTCTCTCCTCTTTTTTTCTCATTACATTTTCTCTCTCTTCATCCTCTCTCATCATACTTTCTCTCACATCATATTTTCTCTCTCATTTTCTCTCATCATGCTCTCTCCTATCACACTCTCTTTTCTCATTTTCTCTCATCACACATTCTCTCTCTTCATTCTTTCTCATCATACTTTCTCTCTCATCATACTTTCTCTCTCATCATTCTCTTTCATCATATTTTTCTCTCACATTCATCTTTCTCTCACATCTATTTTTTTCTCTTATTTTCCTTTAAGGGTAAAAAAGGAAATTTTGATTTATTCCGATAGAAAATATGCAACTAACCAAACATTGCTTTTAAGAGTGATATCCATGCTCATACCCATTCCCATTCCACAATACAATGATTCTCATTCCGATTCATATTCCTAGGAAAGAACTAAACGCCCCCTTTGTGCTTTTTAACAAAACTTAGCTTCTTCAAATAATTACTTTGAAAAACACTTAGCTAAATTCTTTTGAAACTATTTAGAAAATTTTGAAAATTATTTAGCAAAATTTGAAAAAGACTTAGCTAAATTTAAACAGCTTTGACAATAATTGTTGTTTTGAAAAACAAAGTTTTTGATAAAACACTTAGTTTTTGAGAAAAAACATTTAGCAAATACTTAGTTTTTCAACAAAAACTTCGAAAAGTTCTGAAAGTAAGTTTGACAAAGAGCACTTGGCTTTAGCAAAAATACTTAACTTTTTTTTTAACTAAAAAAAAACTTTGCTTGACTCCAACCACTCTCCCTTAATTAGTGCTAAAATAAAAGTCCTAGGGTACTAGAGTCCAAGCATGTAATTTAGTTATCTTAAAAATTAATTAAGATTTTTGAAGGTCTAAGAATTTTTTTAAAGTTTTAATAATCAACCAATTAAAATTTTAAATCTCGATTATGATTAAGTATGATTTTTAAAAGATTTTTAAAATATTTTTTTTAATGATTTTTAAAAGAGTTTTTAAAAGAGTTTTTAAAAGATTTTTAAAATGATTTTTCAAAAAATTTTAAAATGATTTTTAAATAATTCTTCAAAAGATTTTTAAATAATTTTTCAAATGATTTTTAAAAGATTTTTAAAAAGATTTTTCAAATAATTTTAAAATGATTTTTAAAAAAATTCAAATAATTTTTAAAATAATTTTTCAAAGATTTTTAAAATGATTTTTCAAATAATTTTAAAATGATTTTTAAAAGAGTTCTTTAAAATAATTTTAAAAGAATTTTAAATAATTTTTCAAATAATTTTAAAATGATTTTTAAAGGGTTTTTAAAAGATTTTTAAAATGATTTTGAAAATATTTTAAAATAATTTTTAAAATAATTTTTCAAATAATTTTTAAAAGAGTTTTTAAAAGATTTTTAAAATAATTTTTCAAATAATTTTAAAATGATTTTTAAAAGAGTTTTTAAAATGATTTTTCAAATAATTTTAAAATGATTTTTAAAATAGTTTTAAAAATATTTTTAAAATGTTTTTTCAAATAATTCTAAAATGATTTTTAAAAGGGTTTTGAAAAGATTTTTAAAATGATTTTTAAAAGATTTTAAATAATTTTTCAAATGATTTTTAAAATGATTTTTCAAATGATTTTTAAAAGATTTTTAAAATGATTTTTAAAATAATTTTAAAATGATTTTTAAAAGAGTTTTTAAAAGATTTTTAAAATGATTTTTAAAATAATTTTAAAATGTTTTTTAAAAGAATTTTTAAAATGATTTTTCAAATAATTTTAAAATGATTTTAAAAAGAGTTTGTAAAAGATTTTTAAAATGATTTTTCAAATAATTTTAAAATGATTTTTAAAAGAGTGTTTAAAAGATTTTTAAAATGATTTTTCAAAGATTTTTTAAAATATTTTTAAAAGATATTTAAAATATTTTTTAAAAGATTTTTAAAATGATTTTTAAAAGAATTTTAAATTTTTTTCAAATAATTTTTAAAATGATTTTTTAAAAAGTTTAAATTGATTTTTTTAATTAAGTTGATTCATTTGATTAAATTGAATTTATGTAATTATTTGAAGATTAATACTGTTGATTCAACCTAGATCCATCTCACCCAATTCTAAGTTATCAATCAGGTAATCTTAAGTAATTTTGTGAGATGATTATCTTGAATTTAGATTATTTCTAAGGATTAATTTACATTTGAGTTAAACTTAGATTTTTCGACTAATCAATTAAATACACATTTCTAAGATTGGTTCCCAGGTCGTGGCGAGGCACTCGGCCTTCTTGGGTATGGGATCATCCACCACTTCCTAGACATAGCCGCTCAAAGAAATTATATATTTAATTTTCTTTTTGAAACCCCTAGGTTTAACTGGACAAGTGTAAATTATGCCTACGTCCTTAAACTATCCTGAATCTACACATGTATAATAAAAAAATCAATCATCAAACAATTCTATCTATTGGTAAATATGGTCTTTCTATTGGCTCCCCCTGGATCATAGCCTCGATATGGTCTATCAAGGTAGTAGTTCTGATCCTTGAGGACCCAATATAGTCCAAGTCCAACTTGATTAACCAAGTTCAACTTCGGGACCCATGCTTGGACTATGTTTCTATTTTTTCTATTAACTAAGGATAGATATGCTTTGTATTTTCTTTTGGTTTTAAATCCAAGTCCGGATTTGTTGAAAACAGCTCGCTGTTTTCCATTAATCAGATCAAGATTCTTGGAACTCAGGGTGAACCGTTCCAACATGTCCTTGAGTTCTTTAATTTGAGTTTCCAAATTAGAATTTTCTTCCTCAAGTTATTGGACTTGAGTTAAACTTTTAATTTGAACTGGCTCAGTTAAAGAACTCGAGTCAGTCGCTTCCTTAAGGGTTGTTACCTCCTTTTGGAGTGACTTGACCCGGACGTTGGATTTAGCCAACTTTTTTAACAAGTAAGGAACTAAATTCTTTAAATCATCTAACTGAGTTTCTGCGAGTAGAGAACTTACAGTGGGGTTCAGTCCTTCGGAAATGGATGCGGATCCGTGGCTTCATTCGGACTCGGTTTCTGACTCGCTCTCGGTTTCAGACTCGAGTTCGGACTCGATTTCGATAATGTTGGCTTACACTGGTAACGCGAGGAAGCTTGTCGGTTCTTCTTCGTCAGTCTCGGATTCGTCTGGTGACTCGGACCAAGTTGCCTTCAATGCCTTCTTTCTTCATTGCTTTTTGTTTGGACAATCCGGCTTGTAGTACCCCTTCTGGTTACAGTCGTAGCAGGTGACTTCGACCTTGTCCTTCGTGTTCATTTGAGTCGCCTTTTTATTTCTGCAGATCTTTCGTACGAGCCTTAATAGCTCGGAAACAATCTCGTCATCATCCTCCGATTCGTCTTTGGACTCGGGTTTGGTTTTGTGCTTTGTTTTAGTTTCTTGAGTTCTGCCTGTACCTGCAACCAAAGTCAACCCTTTCTCAGCCGGACATGCATTAATCTGCTTGTGCAGTTCAAACTCAGCAAAAAACTCATCTAATTTAATAGAAGAAAGGTCCTTAGAAACCTTGTAGGCATCTACCATGGATGCCCACAAGGTATTCCTCAGAAAGGCGTTTAAGGAATACCTAGTGATGTCCCGTTATCTACCTTCTGTCCTATCGCATGAAGCCCGTTGAGTAGATCTTGTATCCGGGCGTGGAGTTGGGTAGCCGTCTCACCTTCCTGCAATTTAATATTTTATAACTTATTAAATATTAAGTCCCTTTTACTTACCTTGGTGTCGGACATTCCTTCATGAAGCTCGATCAGCTTCTCTCATAATTCTTTGGCGTTGGAGAAAGGGCCGACGCGGTTGAGCTCCTCTTTTGTCAGCCCACATTGTAGCATGTAGGTTGCTTTGGCATTGACTTCAACCTTCTTCTTTATGTCGGTGTCCCAGTTGATGCATGAAACTAGTTCTCTGGTGCCGTCACGTGGAAGATCGAGACCGGTCTGGATAATGATCCACATATCGACTTGCGTCTTGAGGTGGTATTTCATCCGGTTCTTCCAATAGCCAAAATCATCTCCGGTGAAAAGCGGGGGTCGGGTTGTACTGTAGCCTTCTTGGAGAGCCATAAAAGTAGAATCTTGCACACAAAGAAAAACAATGGAAAAGGATGTCCTAGGACTTAATCCTGGATTAGTAGTGCAGGAAAAAGATAGAAACAGAAATTCATGATTTGTGAGAAAAAATAATAAAATAATTTTAAAAAATATTACCATAAATTTTTGAAAACGCAATATTTTGCTAATACGGACCAGTGGTGAAAAGATGACAATAAATTTTCGAAATTAATTTTGGAGGGAAAAACGAAAGGCGTAATATCCTAAACGAACGAAAAAGCGACGTAAAAATGTTCGAACGGTAGTTATACCAATTCAGAGCAACCCCGCTCTGATACCAATTGTTGGATCGAGATCGCACTAGGGGGTGAATAACGCTCGTGGCTAATTCGTTTATGATTTAAAACCTTATCAAAGAAACTCAGCGGAATAAAATAAGAGAACCACAAAGAGACACAGGATATTTACTTGGTTCAGAGCCTGTGGCGACTCTTACTCCAAGGCCCACGCTCGTTGAGCGTTTACGTTGGGTGACAACTAATATCATAAAGGATTTACAAATAAAGTACAATTAATAACAAATAAATATACCGACGACAAAAGAAATGGAAGAAATAAAACTCCAGGTAGTCGGCGTCAAGTTGTAGCTGCGTCAGAACTTCTCGTTAGCAGCCGGTTGCAGAAAGGTCGCTTGGAATATGATATCTCTAGTTGCTAGTCGAAGTCCTCTTAAGTAGCTTGTTGAGGGTGCCTCCAATGCCCCATGGAGGCGCCTCAAACCCAAACTTTTATCCTGACTTCGTCACTGTCGATAAGCCTCTGCTGCTGCTACTTATCTGCTTGAGGGCGCCTCCAATGCCCCATGGAGGTGCCTCCAAGAAGCAGTCCAAGGCACCTTCATGCTCCATGGAGGCGCCTCCAGCTCCTCTGCGCAAACAACTCATCTTTGCACCCGAGGCGCCTCCAAGCTCCATGGAGGCGCCTCGGACACTGTTCATCTGAGGCTTAAGGTTGCTCCTTTGTACCTGCAAGATACATTAGTGCAAAAGATACCCTGTAACACAAAGTTAGCGCATAATATCATAAATATAAAGTTTGACAGTCATAGGACTATCCGGTTCTGACTTCGAATTTCTTATCGAAAACCCTAGGTCGAACCAACGCCTACTGTTCTCTCTTCCGGGGAGCGTGTCCTCACCTACTCCCCTCAGGAGAGATTACATGATGCCAGTCCGGTCCTCCCAACCAACTGGACTTTTGCTCGGCGCTCGAGTCTTCCGGTCTTCATGCTGGACGTCCGGTCCATGACCCGTCCAGTCTTCCACCTGGTTCGCGACACCAGAATTTCAACCTAGGGTTACCACCCCTAGGAGTTTTGCCCGAAGACCTCGACCTGCCAAGGCTTTCCGCATAGGGTTACCACCCCCTATGACCTAGGATTACCGCCCCCTAGGGTTTTCCACTTGCCTAACCGCAGCTAGGACTTTTGCCTAAGTATTTTTAGGACTTTTCCTGCAAAGCTCATTCAACACATCAGAAAACAAAACACCTTAACTTTGATCCCTTTGACATAATCAAAACATAGGTTCGATCGTCGGATGCTTCCCGCATCAACAAACTATCCTTCTATATGGAACGTAACCTCCTAAGAGAGAATGATTTTATGTATGAATAAGTCTATCACTTTACCTAATTAACTTCTCCTAATCATGTGCAACACAAGTGTCCTACGTAATCTAGAGACGTACATCCGGGGGAAACCTTGTGACAAGAGGTTCTCTACTGAAAACCCAAACTCTCTAAATTACTTCTTCACTTAATAACATACTTGGTTACTGGCAAGGGAAGTACTCCGATACACCGTCGCGGGATGGAATTTGATAGATGTTTAGATTGTCCTGCAATCATACAAGAAGAGAAATAGGAATAGGCTAATTCATAGCACAACACCCACCATTATAATGAAACCTTCGATCTAGAACATTTTCTTAACAAAATAGTGTTGGGGTTGCATGGTTGCAAACATAGTCCCATATTGAAAATACATGGGAAAAGATCATGGGTTTATAAGATAAAGATATCTCCATTGGCATGAAGCCTTTTGGGTAGAGCTCAAGAGCAAAATCATAAGGGCTTAGGCCCAAAGTGGATAATATCATGCAATTATGGAGATATCTAAATTCTTTTCGATCCTACAATTGGTATCAAGGCCCGAACTGCCAAAAGGTTTAACCGCCGACTGTGCACAAGAGCTATGGTCTGATCGAGCCATGTGAGTACAATATTGACCTTGAACAAAGAAAGTGGGGGCTCCTATGTTTGGATCAAGAGGACCAGACACCAGGCAGGATGTCCTAGTTGCGGCTAGGCAAGGAAGTCCTAGTAGGTCGGGTGGACCGAGAGGCAGGAAGACCTTGTGGGTCGAGGATCGGATGTGGGAATCCTGTGGTCCTTTGTTTAGGGAGGGATTGTTGGGGTTGCATGGTTGCAAACATAGTCCCACATTGAAAACACATGGGAAAAGATCATGAGTTTATAAGAGAAAGATATCTCCATTGGCATGAGACCTTTTGGGTAGAGTCCAAGATCAAAACCATGAGGGCTTAGGCCCAAAGTCGACAATATCATGCAATTATGAAGATATCTAAATTCTTTTCGATCCTACAAATACTTCCTTAGTTATCTTTCTTTACTTTTATTTTTGCATCTTAGTTACAAACCCAAAACACTCGTTTATTGATACTGTCTGATCTAATTCAAAGTGTAAAACCAACTAGCATTTAATTTTCAGTCCTTGTGGGATCGACATAAAAATTTTATTACGTCCATACACTTGCAGGTTATAATACATCATTGACCTAGAAGAGTCAAGTATGACCAAGGCTTCTAAGACGCCTAGAAAGGTCATTAGGAAGGTAACTAGGGAAGTTATCCCTAGTGAATACCTAGAACACTTAAGGAACACCAATAGATTTTAGGTTCCTAAGAGTATATTCTCTACACCCTAAATGAGTTTAGAGAGTGTCAACTCTAATTGAAAGGATAGTTAACCTAACCTTTGTGAATTTGACACTTGGAGGCATTTTTAAAGTTTTTATCAACCTTTGAAAATGAAGAATTAAATGATTACTCTTTGGAAGAGTAAAATGTATCAAATTTTGAGGAATTAGACTTAATTTAAATTGATATAAATATGAAAAGTAAAAGAAATGTCAAGTTGGGATGTTGGCATTTTCTTAGGAAAATGAGGGCAATCTAGGATTAATTTTAAGTTAGCAAAGATCTAGAGATAGTTAGGTAGATAATCTAGGTATATCTATTTATGCTAATTTGCTATGATTGTTTGCTCATTATATGTCATGACATCATATTTTGCATTCATGCTTATTATGAAAAATTACAATATCATATCATGTCATACATACATACATCATATAGCTAAAAGAGTTTTTCTTTTGAAAAATATGCATTTTGATGTATATCATAAATCATCATGCATTATTTTAAATTCCTTGTGATTAAGTACAATGACATTTACCAATAAGTTGTAAAGGAATTTATCAACAAGTGATATCCTAGATGGATGATCATAATTTAAAAATGCCTAGATAGATATGTGTGATCCCTTAGTTTAGGGTAAAACGAAAATATATATTTCACAAAGACTATAAGTTGACTTGTATATGTTTTAGTGTACATTAGATATAAGTGAGATGTTAGGAGGATGAACAAAACTCAAGATATTGATTTAGTGCATCTTTTTGAGTTTTAATTTTAGCAAAACACATAATTATGTGTTATTCAATCATTGGGAAAGCTAATGCACAAGTCATGTATTTTTAGCCCAAAGAATATGGTTGGAAATTATTTTTGAAAATTATTTTAAATATACTTTGAAAACCCTTGGTGAAGGCTACCTTTTGATAGTAATCATCATTGTATAGTTAGACACAAACTAAAGGTAAACATTGAAGTTTTTAAGAGTTTTCAAGTTTGTGTCAATTTTTGAAAATATGATGTATTTTTTTGAAAAACTATTTTTCATGATAGTATATAACATAAATAATGTCTATATGAATTTTTATGATTTTTAGAATTTTATAGAATTATTTGTGTATTTTTAAATTTTGACTGAAATTTGATTTCAGGAAATCAGAAACCCAATCGATCAATCGATCGATTGGGAGTGTCCGATTGATCAACTGATCAATTGAATGGTGATTTTTACGAGTAGAGCCTCGTTGGATTGATCCGTCGATCAATCAACCCTTCTTGGATCGATCAGTTGATCGATTCAAGTATATTTCCCATGAACAAAAGCTCACAGAATCGATAAGTGGATCGATTGAATGACTTCAATCGATTGAGTCCCAACTTCAATCAATTAGAAAAATTAATTTTGACTGTAAATGTATGATTTTAGACTAATAAGCCATTTTTAGTCGTGTTAACTATTCCTAACCCTTTGTAATATACTTATATACATTTAAGGGTAGTTTTCTTGTTGAAACAAGAAAGGTTTGATTAAAGGAAAATTAGGTTGAAGTTTAGTTTCAATATTGATATTTGAACCTTAAAACTTTAAAATTTTAGGTTTCCTAAAGTCTTAGGAACTTCAAGTCATTGTTGGTGTAATGATAGAAGTTTGAGCATATTTTGAGGGGATGATACTCCTTAAAGACATGAATTGAATTTTTTACGAACCCATGGAAGGCTGTAAAACATTCACTATGATGAATGCTCAAGGTTGAGCACTGGGAAATAATTGAAGATTGGATATCTTCATTGTTGTAGGGAATTATGCTCTAGGTTGAGCATTGAAAAACAATGGAAGATTAAATATTTTCATTGTTGGAGAGAAGTATGCTCAAGGATGAGTATTGGAGACAATGAAGGGTATGAGACATTCATTGTGGTGTTGTGAACAATAAGTAAGGTTGTAAACAATGTGTAGATAACTCTTTAAGGAGAGAGTTTTGATTTGTTCCAAAGGGGAAGAATGTAGGATTTATGTTAGGCCTTTATTATCCAAAGGGGGAGTTTGCCCTCTAGAAAGGGAGAGAATGAAGAAAACCCCCATTCATACTTTGGCATGAGAGGAAGTTGTTGGTGCAGGTTACACCAGAATTAAACATAAGTTTTGATGTTGTCAAAGGTTCAAGTTAAATTTTGTTGTAATCTAACAAGTTGACTAAGTGTGCATGCTGTTTACTCAACCGAGAAAGCCCTAATTATGGCTAGGTAGGAAAGTCTTAGCAGATCATGGAACCCAAGCAGAAAGCCCAAGTGGGTCGAGAGGACTCGACACTTGGCAGGGCGATTGAGAGGTCTGGAGGATCGAAGATTGAGAGAAAGTCCTGGAGGGTTGATCTGATGCTAAGCGGAAAAATCTAAATAGGTCTGGAGGACCAATGTTCGACAGGTAGATTGAGGTAAGCAACTAGAGGAGCGACAGCAAGGTCTTATTCTGGAAAAAAACAAACTCTAGGTCATTGATCCAACTGAAGAAACCAAAAAAGTTTTCAAGTTGAGATCAAGATAGTACTATTGTCGATTACTACTCATGCATCATATAACTATGTTAACATTTGTTTTGCATGAATATATTTTTGTTTAACTTTGTTTTATAGGTTCAGCTTGATCGGTCGACCGAATGCAGGAAACTAGGTTGACTCAGACCAGATCAGACGAGAATCGAACAGAACACAGCTTCCAATCAAAGCTTTATCGATTGACCGAACTAGTAGATCGGTCAACCGAACAAAGTCGACGTGGCACAGAACAGCTCGATCAGAAGCAAAGAAGGAATTCAACCTGATCGGTCGACCGAACTCAGTGATCGGTCGACCAAACAATAAAGATATTAATGGCGCATTAATTCCATATCTCGACGAACATGGAAACTTCACTATTTGGTCGACCGAACAAGGTTATCGGTCGACCGAATCATTAAAGCTCATTAATGCCCGAAGATTATATCTCAGTGAAGAAGGAAGGGTGCATGTCCAGTCGACCGATAGGAGGATCGGTCGACTGAACTAATCAGTCGACCGATCAAGGCTTATATAAGCAGAACTCGAGGTCCAAGGTAGGCATAGAATTTTAAGTCAACGCCGTGCAAAGCTCCTGTTCATTCTGCTACTGTGTGCTTCACCTTCACAAGCAAGCTGCTCCATCCAGATGTACCAACTGATCTTCATCTTCTACATAGTGTTGGTATAACTTTTGTTAAGTTTGCATTGTTTTAATTTCCAAAAGATAGTAGCGTGTTACTATCTTTCATTCATCATACTGTACGTATTGCTTCTTTTTGAAGGTTTTGGAAAGAAGAGTACTAGTGGATTACCCATCGGTGTGATCACAAGATCGCGAGTCTTAGAGTAGGAGTCGACATAAGCTCTAAACCAAGTAACCACAAGAGTCTTTTTATTTTCCACTGCATTACTCTTATTTTTACGATTCAAAAGAAAAGTTTTAGATGAGTGACATTCACCCCTCTCCCTCTATCACTACTTCACGATCCTTCAGAAGTTGAGGCTATGGGATTAGCCTAACTTAAAGGTATTATCAACATCAAAAAGAGGGGGATTATTCGTGCAATATCCCCTGGGTCAAAATTGATCAGGTTGACTAAGCTTGAGTTGGCTCAAGTTTGAGTCTGATGTTTGAGTTTCGATATTTGACAATATATGGAGATTGCAGGTACAATCATCCATTTGGGGAGATTATTAGAGTAATTCTCCTCTGATCAAGGTTTGACCAGTTTCATGTGAAGAAGAGTCAAGAAAGTCAAGGTTAACTGGATATTTAATTGGGAAAATCCTAACTGGAAGTTAGGCAAGAGCAAGTCCAACAGGAAAGTTGGCAGAGAAGAAAAATCCAAGTTAGTCAATGTTGGTTGGACACTTGGTATGGAAATCCCTGGTGAGTGAAGCCAGACAGTTGGAAAGTCTTAGTGAGTGAAGTCAGGCAGAATGAAAATCTTAGTGAGTGAAGCTAGGCGAAAGTCCTGGTGAGTGAAGCTAGGCAGTGAAAAAGACCTGGTGAGTGAAGCCAGACAATGAAAATCTAGGTGGGGCAAGGATGACCGAACATTTGGTGATTGGAAGTCCAAGTAGGTCAAAGGATTGACCGGATACTTGGGACAAGGAGAAAAGTCCAAGTGGGTCAAGGGATTGACCGGACACTTGGTGACAAAGTCCCAGCAGGTCAAGGTTGACCGAATGCTAGGTATAAGGAGTTCCAATAGGTCACGGTTGACCGGATGTGGGAACCCTAGACTTGAGTTAGGCAAGTTAAGGAAGGTCAATTGATCAGGTGATCAATTGAACCAGAGCTCAATCGATCAGTCGATCGATTGGGAGTGTGTTTTGAGCAAAGGTGACCCAATCGATCTTTTGATTGATTGGGATTCATTATCACTGGCACAGAGAGGTTCCCAATCGATCAGCCAATCAATTGGGCAACTCCAATCGATCAGCTGATCGACTGGCCAACTCCAATCGATTAGCTGATCAATTGGGGTTGGATTCTCACGAGGATACGAGGAGGTCAGAATCGATTAGTCAATCGATTCAGGTATTTTTCAGTGAGAACATAGAGGCGTTCTAAATCGATCGGTCGATCGATTCAAGCCTCCCCAATAGATTAGTCAATCGATTGGGATATAACTGTTGCACAGATTGCTAGCTTTGGATAACTGGGATCAATTGGATCTGATGTGGAAATTGATTGAGAGCAGGCACAATCGATTGGGAGCCCTAGAAGTGCAGAGTATAAAGCCAATAGCGAGTTAAAACAGCACATCACTTCTTTGCATCGCTTCTCCACTTCTTCTACGATTCTCACAGCCAATTCTTGGAAGCTTTTGGAGACAAGTGTTGCTGCACTTACAAGGTTCAAGAGGCATCTACAAGTTATAAGAGATCAAGTAAGAAGAAGGTTTTATTTGTATTCTTGTGTATATACTTCTTGTTTAAGTTGTATCTTGTTGAGTCTTGTACGAGGTTTCTCTACCTCCGATTATTCTGAGAAGGAGTTTCTTTCTTAGTGGAGAGTGTTGTGTGTGGATCTTTGGATTAGTCACCTCTTCTTGAGGTGAATACCAAGTAAATCTACGTGTTAGCATTGCAGAGCTTTGCTTCGAGTCTATTCCACTACAAATCATCACCATCAAAGCACGACGAACTAATCACCCCCCCCCCCCCTCTAGCTCCAAAGTGTCCCAACATAGTCAACTGGTCAAACCCTAACCCTAGGATTTGACCTCTGAGTATATTCACTCAACACTCGTCCTCGCCCGACCAACCTAGACCTAGCCTTCTAGCCTCCTTCATCATCCTTGCGTCCCTCAAATGCCTCCTTATCCTTCATGCTTTGCCTTCTAGAGCTTCCTTTGACCTTGTCCTTGTTGTCAGGTCTTCCTTTGCCAAGAGGCTCCTCACCTCTGGGACTTCAATCATTGCCAAGTCACACTTAAACTTACGTTGCCAAGACTACATACTTGGACTTATACCGCCAAAACTTACCCTTGGACTTTCCTCCTTTGCCAAGATTGCCCTTGGACTTTCCTTATTGTACCTGTATCCTGTACACTTACAATGCATATCAAATACAATAATAAACCTAACTTACTCTTCTGCTCAAATATCAAAATATAGGATACCTAGATTGCTCTAATAATCCCCCCCCCCTTTCTAATGTTTGGCAACTTGGTTAAGTTAGGAAAACATAAATGCAATAACAATATAAAATAAACATACAATCTACACATGCATAAGTCATGAAACTTAACCCTAGGCTCCCCATTCACTTAAGCTCCCCCTTGAGTTAGGATTTCCTACAAAAGTAAACTTCTCCCCCTTTGCCAATAAATGAGCAATTGCTCCCCCTTCACATAAGCTCCCCCTTGAGCTATGATTTCTTACGAAGGTGTGTAGGTTTCCTACTTAAACCTAAACTTCTCCCCCTTTGTCATACATCAAAAAGAGCTCTAATAATATCCTAATTATTGCACTCTTGAGCTCAAATGACCATAAACATCATGTATTAATCTCCCATAAGATTACACATATATTCATCATCCTTTTGGTCATTTCTTATTGCTAAAAAATATTTTTAGACTGTATCAGTCAACTACCGTCATCAAAATGTGCTCACAGAGACATTTTGTGCTGAAAAATATTGTTGCCAGTCGGCTGGTATCTATATCAGTTGATTGGTACTCTATTTCAGCCAAAAAATAATATTTTTGGCCCAACTTCAAGAATGCACCAAAAATTCCATAGACTTCTAAAAATTTCTAAATTTTATAGGGAGATCTCTTTTATCCTTGTCTACTTAGAAAAAATATATTTAAAAATATATCTATCACATATCCTAATATTGACATAAAATCCAAAATTATCTAAATAATTCAATTAAATCTTGACATAAAGTCCTAGTTTTGACTTCTTCTTGATGTATCTGCCCACATTAAATTCCAATGCATCCCTAGCATTGGTTTATATGATGTCTATACATTTAAAATCAATTTTCATACAATATGAATCACTTTTCATATTTTCATGCATGAAACTTAACTAAAGTGTGTCAACCAACTATATTAGAGACTTAAATCCATCTCTAACCCCTTTGACACATTTCATGACCCATCTTGAGTCCCAAGCATGGTCTGCTTGAGATCCATTCACCATGGACCCCAAAGAATCTTTGAGATCCCCCTAGAACTCTTAACCTTAGCTACCTCCCTAGGTGACTCATCTACTATGGCTAGGCCACTTCGATGCACCTCGGGTGACACTTGGCCTACAAACCTTACATTCTTAACCTTAGAATTCTTGTCTTTAGTTAATTTCTTCTTGTCCTTAACCTTGGACATCTCATCCTTGCCATAATTATATGCTACCCTAGCATATTCCTTTTTATTGACCTTGGATGATTCTCTCTTGCCATTTTTATGTGTCACCCTAACACTTGATCTCATTTTAACCTTGGAGGGATCCAATTTGATATTTTTGGATCTTTGACCACCCAAACTCATGTCAAGTCCTCTAAGTCCAATAATGAACCTATCTAGAACTTTCTCCATTTCCTCAAGTCTTGCTTTCAAGGCTTAATTTTCTAATTCTAGGTTTCTCACCCTAGAGTCATCTTGTCCACCTTGGACATCCCTAGATCTACCCACCTTCCTAGGCATATGTCTCTCTTTCTTAGGATTAATACTTAGGTTTTCACCCACTTTCCTTCCCTTAGGCAAAGTGGTTTAGACCTTATTAGGTCTAACCTTAATACATGATTTCCTAGGGGTATCTACATTTTTAATCATATTTCTATCACTATACCTAAATCTATAATTATGCATGGGTACATAATTTTTATTTTCCCTAACAAGTATGTAGAAATTAGAATTTAGATTAAACTTTAAAATAGGGGTTATCTTTCCTTTTACATTTGGAGCTCCCCCTTGATATGAGCTCCTCTTCTTCTCCCATTTCTTCAAGTGCATTAATTTTTTTGAGTTCTCCTCTTTCTGGGCACTTAGTATGGTAGTGATCATACTCACCACATGTGAAGTATCTAATATGCTTCTTCTTCTTCTTCCTACAACTCACATTAGTTAAATCAACCTTAGTGAGTTTAGGGTTTACCTCCCTTATCTTTTGGAGCGGTGGACACCTATTCTTGTAGTGCCCAATCTTACCACACTCAAAGCACTTGATGTGGCTCTTCCCACCCTTCTTGATGGATGAGGTGAAGGGTTGAACTTCTAAGATCACCTCTTCCTTGGATGACTCCTCTTCCTCTTCACTCAAAGATGTGGATGGTTCCACTTCTTCTTTCCTTGAAGATGTGGATGAAACTTCCTCATCTTCCTTCTCCTAGGATGTTGAACACGTGTCAACATCTGATTGGTCCTTCTCCTCTTGGACCAATGAGTCCTTCTCCTTGGGATCCTCCATTCCTTGGAGTTGTGTGGAGTTCTCATGATAAGCAATGACCTTTTTCCAAAGGTCACTTGCATTCTTGTATTTACCAACACTCAAAACAATGTTAGAAGGAAATAAGTTTATCTAAACTTTTGTTACCTCCTTATCCACCTCTGATTGCTCTCTTTGCTCCTTGGTCTAATACCAAGGCTGAAGGCATTTCCCCTTCTTGTTCGTCGGAGTTTCGAATGAATCCTCCAATGCCATCCAATGGTCCCAATCCATTTGGAACCAAGTCTCCTAGCACGACCTCCAATAGCCGAAGTCTTCTCGATCATATGGAGGTGGGATCCGGGTATCCTATCCAAGCGCTCCCTCCGACTCCATCTTCTATCTCTAGCGGTTGCTCCTTTGGTGATTAGTCCAATGAAGAGCTCGCCTTACTCTGATACCACTTGTTGAGATCTTGACGCCCACTAGAGGGGGTGAATAGCTTGTCACCCAAAATGTTCACTTCCTACAATTGTTAGTATACAGTGGAATACAAAACTAACTAACAAATAGAAAGACAAACCCAATGACCCTTTTGTTTACGTAGTTTGGAGGTAAAGCTCCTACTCCACGGTTGTCCGTAAGGTGGACGATCCTGATCTGTCGGTGGATGACTCCCAAAAAAACTCTAGCTAGCTCAAACTTCCTTCTCGGTGAATAAACCTCACCACAACCTTTATCCAAGCACCCTTAGATCACAAGAGAAGCTTGGAGCACTTAGGAGACTCTAATTATGGTTAATCATCACTAATTTTGTCAACCATACCCAAGCACCCTGAGTTCTATTAAATAGAGCTCGGGAGAAAAATACCAAACTAATTTTTCATCACCAGTCGACTGGTACAACCACCAATCGACTGGTCCTAAGTGAAATTCGACCATTACAAGCCAACGGTCGGCTATCAATCGATTACTGCTATAGTAACTGCTATAGTACCGGTTGACTATTATAGTGTCGGATGACTGCTACATTACCAATCAACTATTTTCATAGTCGTCTGACGCAGAAACATTCTGTGCCCTACCCTAGTCAACTGGTCAAATCCTAACCCTAGGATTTGACCCCCGAGTACATTCACTCAGCACTTGTCCTCGCCTGACCAACCTAGACCTAGCTTTCCACCTCCTCCATCAGCCTTGCGTCCCTCAGATGTCTCTCATCCTTCAAGTCTTGCCTTCTGGAGCTTCCTTTGGTCTTGTCCTTATTATCCGATCTTCCTTTGCTAAGAGGCTTCTCACCTCCAGGACTTCAACTATTGTCAAATCACACTTGGACTTACGTTGCCAAGACTACATGCTTGGACTTACACTGCCAAGACTCACCCTTGAACTTTCCTCCTTTGCCAAGATCACCCTTGGACTTTCCTTGTTGTATCTGTATCCTGTACACTCACAATACATATCAAATATAATAATAAATCTAATTTAAATTTTTGCCAAAATATCAAAACATAGAGTATCTAGATTGCTCCAATAATATTTACTGAGGAATCTCAATTCACATTGATCCCATGTTGATATGCATTCCAGGAGAAGTGTGTTGGTGCGGGAAGCATCCGACGATCGAATTCGTGTTTTGATAATGGCAAAGGATTCAAAGTTAAGGTGTTTTGTAATCTAACAAGTCTGCTTGAGGATTTCAGGAAAGTTCTAGCTGCGGTTAGGCAAAGGGAAAACCCTAGGGGGTGGTAACCCTAGGTAATAGGGGGTGGTAACCCTATGCGGAAAGTCTTGGCAGGTCGATGGCTTCAGGCAAAAGTCCTAGGGGGTGGTAACCCTAGGTGGAAAGTCCT
Source organism: Zingiber officinale (assembly GCF_018446385.1). NCBI lineage: Eukaryota > Viridiplantae > Streptophyta > Magnoliopsida > Zingiberales > Zingiberaceae > Zingiber > Zingiber officinale. The sequence continues at coordinate 59,950,182 of NC_056000.1, read as the reverse complement.
GGTGTCGCGAACCAGGTGAAAGACTGGACTAGCCGGGAAGCGGATGTCCAGCAAAAAGTCCGAAAGCGTCGAGTGTTGAGCAAAAGTCCAATCGATCTGGAGGATCGACTGGCAACAGGTAAATCCCCTGAGTGGAGTAGGTGAGGACGCGTTCCCCGTAGAGGGAACAGTAGGCGTCGGGTCGACCTAGGGTTTCCGGTTGGAAATCCGAAATCAGACCCGCACAGTCCGGAGACTGTCATAACATTCTTTATTATTCATACTGTTGTTTTGTGCTAACTTTGTGTTGCAGGATATTATTTGGGACTAACATGTCTTGTAGGTACAAAATAACGAAGCTTTTCCTCGGATGAACAGTGTCCGAGGCGCCTCCATAGAGCTTGGAGGCACCTCAGGTGCAAAAGCTGACCTGGCTGCGAAGCATCAATGGAGGCGCCTTGGAAGGCGCCTTGAGTAGGGTTTAAGGCGCCTTAAACAGATGAAGTTCGACCAGTTCAAGCTTGATCCACGCGGAGGACTCGGCAGCATGGAGGCGCCTTGAACAACCTTCAAGGCGCCTTGAACACCCTTTATAAGGGGGTTTCGACCAGCACTTCAGATCATCAATTTCCAAGTGATTCCCGTGCTACGTGCTGCTCCAAACGACGTTTCGAAGTGCTGCTACTCGTGCCCGATGACCAGGAGCTCCGAATCTTCATTTCTTAATTGTCGTCGATATAATTAATTATTGTCAATTATTGTACTTCAGTTTGTAATTATTTCGAACTTATAGTTGTTGCCCACCGAAAGCGATCAAGGATCGCGGGCCTTCGAGTAGGAGTCACCTTAGGCTCCGAACGAAGTAAATTCTTCGTGTCTGTGTTTTCTCTATTTCATTTCCGCTACGTTTTAATTACTCCGATAGTTTTCTGAAAATCGAACGAAATAGCCACGAGCACTATTCACCCCCCCTCTAGCGCTTCTTGATCCAACAATTGGTATCAGAGCGGGGTTGTTTTGAATTGGTGCAACCACCATTCAAAACATTCTTTTTTGTGGTATTTTTTTTTCAAAGTTAATTAGAAATTAGCTTAGTAGCTAAAATTCTAATTCTTTTCAAAATCGTTGTTGCTCAAAGTTGGTCAATACCACTTGAGTTCGTTTTTCTTCTTCCCGCACTACTAATCCAAGACTCAGTCTTGGAATAGATCTTCTTGTTTTTGTTTTTTTTAGATCTGAATGGCCCAACAAGAAGGATATAGCACTGTTCGTCCCCCACTATTCTCCAGAGAAGACTTCGGGTATTGGAAGGGGTGAATGGAGATATATCTGAAGATCCAGTTCGACACCTGGATGATAGTCAAGACGGGACTACAATTACCAACTGATGAAGACGGCAAGCCTACATCTTGCGAAAAGTGGGAACCATCTCTTATCAAAAAGGTGGAAGCTGATGCCAAAGTCACCTGCACCCTCCAGTGCGGTCTTACCAAGGAAGAGCTCAACAGAGTCGGTCCATTCTCTTTCGCAAAGGAGCTGTGGGAAAAACTGATCGAACTTCACGAGGGCACCTCAGAAACTAAGGTAAGTAAGCGTGATTTGTTACTTAATAAACTATACAATTTAAAAATGCAGGAAGGCGAGACGGCGAGTTCACTACACGCTCGAATTCAAGATATTTTGAACTCCCTTCACGGAATCGGGCAGAAGGTAGAAAATAAGGATATAATAAGGTATGCCCTTAATTCGTTTCCAAGGAGTACATTGTGGGCATCAATGGTAGATGCCTACAAAGTCTCCAAGGATTTGTCTTCCTTAAAATTAGATGAATTGTTTAGTGAATTTGAATTTCATGAACAAACTAATGCACAGCCGACCGAGAAAGGTATAGCTTTGCTTGCAGGTACTAGTCGAACACAGGAACCAAGAGTACGACGAAAAATTGAACCGGAATCAGAAGACAAACCCGACTCAGAAGACTCAGAAGACGAACTGACCAATGAACTAGTGAATCTCGTGAAGAAGCTCTACAAGAAGAAGAAGGGCTTCAACAAGAAAGATCTGAAGAAGGCAGTTCAATCCAAGGAGGCCCAACCGAACTCGAAGGTAAAGTTTGAAGTCACCTGCTACGGGTGTAACCAGAAGGGGCACATCAAAGCCAACTGCCCCAACCAAAAGGAAGCCAAAAAGCAAAGAAGAAAGAAGGCCCTGAAGACAACCTGGGACGAATCTTCTTCGGAGGACGACGACGACGAACTCGATCAGACGAGTTTACTCGCACTGATGGCCCGGGACCAGATCGTCGAGAGCGAGAGTGAGTCAGAGGCCGACTCCGAGCAAAGCCACGGATCCGCATCCGTTTCCGAATGGCTAGACTCCACTGTAAGTATTCCGAGGTTTAATAACTTAGTCAATTATTTATTACGCAAGTTAGCTAAGTCAAACCTTAGGATTAAATCACTTCTAAAGGAAGTAGCTGCCCTTAAAGAAGTGACTAACACTAAATCTTTACTTGATCAAGTTCAGACTAGAAATTCAACTCAAGTTCAAAAACTTGAGGAAGAAAATTCTAGTTTGAAAAATCAGGTAAAAGATTTAAAAAATACCTTAGAATGGTTTTCTTTAGGTTCCAAGAATCTTGACCTAATTCTTGGGACACAAAGAGCCGTTTACAATAAAAATGGGCTAGGATATAAAAGTAAAAAGAAATATAAATCCTATTTATCATTAATAAACAAACAAAATAGTAAATTAGTCCAAGCATGGGTCCCCAAGTCCAAATTGATTAATCAAGTTGGACTTGGCCAATACTGGGTTCCGAAGGATCAAATACACTACCTCGATGGACCATATCGAAGCCATGATCCAGGGAGAGCAAAAAGAAAAACGATCTTAAAAATTTAAAATTTAAAATTCTAAAATCAAAATCAAATTAAAAACTCGAAATCAAATTAAAAATTCTAAATTAAATTAAAAATTTGAAATTAACTTATAAATTCAAAAATCAAAAATCAAAATAAAAATAAAAATTCTAAATTCTAAATTCTAAATTAAATTAAAAATTTGAAATTAACTTATAAATTCAAAGATCAAAATCAAATCAAAAATCAAAATCAAATTAAAAATTCAAAATTAAATTATAGAAGGAGGATCCAGACTAGCTGGCACCCCCAACTGAACTACCCGACAGGGTAATTGAACCTAATCTACCCGAAATGGGTAAAACAAGAGTAGATTACCCGGCAGGGTAATTAAGGTTAGATTAAAACGGGCTAGGTTTAACTTAACCCACAGTACTGGTGAAGTTTTTGGATGATAGTACGTTAGGGAAGCTTGAGCATCGCATGTCTAGGAAGATATGGCTTCGACCTCGTGCATTTGGCCAAGTGAAACTGACCGAAGCTACCCTTAAATGGATCCTAACTAGTTAGACCAAGGATTAGTATTAAGTTCAATGGGTAGGACTATTTGGGAAACCTCGAATGCATGGTTACTTTAATGAGCTCCTTGTGACTCATTATAGCCCAGAAGTTTATCCAAAGAATGTTTACTTGTTGAACCCAAAACTAAACCTGAATCTAACGCAAAGTTAAACCAGACCCTTAAATTCAACAATAATTCATCTCACAACAATTATAGGGTTCCTTGATTGACAATTTAGATCGGGTGAGATGACTAAGAAATTAAAATTGACTTGAACTTAAAACAAGTTAATTAACAATTCAAATTATTCTTAAATTTCAAAATCAATTTCGAAATTATTTTTAAAACTCAATTTCAAAATTATTTTTAAAAAAACTTAAATTTCAAAATTATTTTTAAAAACTTAAATTTCAAAATTATTTTTAAAAACTTAAATTTCAAAACTATTTTTAAAACTCAATTTCAAAATTATTTTAAAACTCAATTTAAAATTATTTTAAAACTCAATTTAAAATTATTTTAAAACTCAATTTCAAAACTATTTTTAAAACTTAAATTTCAAAATTATTTTTAACTTAAATTTCAAAATCATTTTTAAAACTCAAATTCAAAATTATTTTTAAAACTTAAATTTTAAAATTATTTTTAAAACTTAAATTTCAAAATTATTTTAAAACTCAATTTCAAAATTATTTTTACTTAAATTTCAAAATTAATTGAAGTTAAACTTATTTCAAATTTAATTAATTAGAATCTTTTCAAAATTAATTAACTTTAATTAACTGTAAAAATTTTTCAAAACATTAATTAAAAATAACCATAGGATTAATTGTTTGCTTAAAATACAATTGAGTGAGATAGAAAATCTAAGGAATCTACTTCAATTAAGCTATCTTTAAATCCATTAAAAACCAATTCAAACTACTTCATGTGTAGGAATTGGATCAATGGATGTTGGATAGTGGATGCTCCAGACATATGACTGGAGATAAGTTGAAGTTTACCAAACTCAAGTACAAGAATTTAGGATCAATTGCATTCGGCAACGACAGTAAACTTAAAGTAATCGGAAAAGGTAATATTGAACTTAGTTCCGATTTCATTATTCGAAATGTTTTATTGGTTGAAAATTTTAACTTTAATTTACTAAGTATAAGTCAATTGTGTGACAGCGGATATCTAGTCAATTTTGATAAATCTGGATGTCTAGTTAAAAATATCGAAAACCCTGAAATTAGACTTAAGGAACTTATGAAGAATAACATCTACACAATTAACTTATCAATATCCTCAATAAAGTGTCTCTTGACACAACAAGAGGAAACCCAACTATGGCACAGAAGACTGGGTCACACGCACACTAGACTCATTTCAAAAATGAGTCAAAATGGTCTAGTTAGAGGTTTGCCCAAATTAAAATTTATTGAAAACTCAATCTGTGATGCGTGTCAAAAAGGAAAATAAACCAAGTCAACCCACAAGTCAACCAACCTAGAAAGAACTAATACCATACTTGAGCTCCTTCACCTTGACCTATTTGATTCACATGGAGCCAAATCACTAAGCAAGAACCAATATTGCTTAGTAATAATTGATGACTACTCTAGGTACACATGGGTAAAATTCCTAAAAACAAAAGATAAAACCTATGAAATATTTAGTAATTTTTGCAAATTGACGGAAAATGAGAAAGATACTAAAATCAAAAGAATAAGAAGTGATCACGGGGGGGGGGGGGGGATTTGAAAATCATAGGTTTACTCAATTTTGTAAAATAAATGGATACCAACATGAATTTTCATGTCCTATAACCCCCCCAACAAAATGGTCTAGTAGAACGTAAAAATAGAACACTACAAGAAGCCGCTAGGACTATGCTAAACGAATATAATTTAAATCATCACTTTTGGGCTGAAGCAATAAATACTGCAAATTATATTCAAAACAGAATTTTAATTAACAAACTTCACAATAAAACACCTTATGAACTTTACTACCATAAAATTCCCAATTTAGACTATCTAAAAGTATTTAGGTGTAAAGTTCACATTTTAAATACTAAAGATTACTTAGAAAAATTTACACCCAAGTCTAACCAAGGGATATTTTTAGGATACTCATCTACCAGTAGAGCCTTTAGAGTATATAATCAAAATTCCTTGAAAGTTGAAGAAACAACTAATGTAATATTTGATGAAGAAAACAACCTATCCAATATAAATGAAAATATTGACATTACCCCAAGAGCTATAGAAGATGATGAAATCCAACCTAACCTTTATGAGTCAAAAGAACCAGTCTCTGACCCACAGATAAGACCAACTAGAGTAAGTACCTCTCACCCACCTGACCAAATTTTGGGTGACTCAAACCTAGGAATCAGAACTAGATCATCCTATAGAAACCTAAGTCAGATTGCTCTTATTTCCAAAATTGAACCTAAGACTATAGAAGAAGTCCTACCTGACCCAGATTGGATCATTGCAATGCAGAAAGAATTAACACAATTTGAGAGAAACCAAGTCTGGGACCTTGTACCTAAACCCATAGATAAATCAATAATAGACACCAAATGGGTTTTTAGGAACAAGTTGGATGATCAGGGTGATATAATAAGAAACAAAGCTAGACTAGTAGCCAAAGGGTTTAGTCTGTTGGTGCAACATCCCTCAGGTCAAGGTTGACCTGGTTGACCAAGCTTGAGTCTTGGTTTGGGTTTCGATGTTTGACAATGCAAGGTTGATTGAAGAAGAGTCAAGTAGGTCAAGGATGACCGGATACTTGACTGGGAAGTCCTAGTGAGTGAAGCTAGGCAGGAGGAAAATCCTGGTGAGTGAAGCCAGGTGAAAGACCTAGTGAGTGAAGCTAGCCAATTGGGAAGTCCTAGTGAGTGAAGCTAGGCAGGAGGAAAATCCTGGTGAGTGAAGCCAGGTGAAAGACCTAGTGAGTGAAGCTAGGCAATTGGAAAAGTCCTGGTGAGTGAAGCCAGGCAAGAGAAATCCAGATGGGTCAAGGTTGACCAGACATCTGGTGAGAGTCCAAGTAGGTCAAAGGGATTGATCGGATACTTGGCACGAGGAAGAAAAGTCCAAGTAGGTCTTAGGGAGTGACCGGATACTTGGCAAGAAGAGAAAAGTCCAAGTGGGTCAAAGGGATTGACCAGACACTTGGTGAGAGAGTCCTAGCTGGTCAAGGGTAACCGAATGCTAGGTCTTATGTACCAACAAGTCATGGTTGACTAGATGTTGGTTTAGGGGGCTTTGGACTTGGTTTTGGGCAAAAACCAAGGTTTGGATTGATCCGTGGATTGATCCAGCAGGTTTGGATTGATCCGTGGATTGATCCAGCAGGTTTGGATTGATCCGTGGATCGATCCAGAAGATCTGGATCGATCAGTGGATCGATCCAAAAGATTTGGATCGATCCGCCGATCGATCCGGTGAGTCCCCGCGAACAGAACCCCTCTGGATCGATCCGTGGATCGATCCAGAGGTCCCAATCGATCAGTGGATCGATTGGGACGCTGCTGCTTCGCGCGATAAGCTCTGGATCGATCCGTGGATCGATCCAGGCATGTTTCCAGAGCACAGAGGCACTCTGGATCGATCCGTGGATCGATCCAAAGCCTCCCCGATCGATTGGGAGCAATCTAATCGATTGGGATTCGACCGTTGGCGTCGTTTATAGCTGTTGGCGTGTGATTCCTTCAGCATCTCTTCACCGATTCAACTCAGATCTTCACCAGCTCCTCCACAGCTTTTCTCAAGCTCGAGATCGCCAGTTCTTGAAGGTTCTTGGAGGCTCTTCCAAGTCAAGAGGCGGATCAAAGCAAGAAGAAGAAACTAGGGTTAGGGTTTTTGTACTCATTGTAAGCTTGTAAGCTTGTATTTCTTGTATCCCTTCCCTCTCTTCTTGTATTGAGTCTTGTAGGGCTTCTCCGCCCTTGGTAGTTACCATAAAGGAGAGGTTTATTTAGTGGAGGGTGTGTGTGTTGGTGTGGATCCTTGGATTAGTCACCTCTTGTGAGGTGGATACCAAGTAAACCAACCGTGTTAGCGTTGTGTGATTGTTTCTTTGTATTTCCGCTGCACATCTTTGAAGAAACAAGCACCGCCGAGCACCGAGCGAACGCGACGAGCTATTCACCCCCCCTCCCTCTAGCTACTTTTGGTCCTAACATAGTCAAGTTGAAGGCTTAAACTATGATGAAACCTATGCTCCGGTAGCTAGACTCGAATCCATTAGGATGTTATTAGCCTATGCAGCAAATAAAGAGTTTAAGTTGTACCAAATGGACGTTAAGTCAGCCTTTTTAAATGGGTTTATCAAGGAAGAGGTCTACGTAAGCCAACATCCAGGATTTGAAGACTTAGACTACCCAAACCATGTATTCAAATTAAAAAAGGCGTTATATGGACTAAAACAAGCCCCTAGAGCATGGTATGAAAGATTATCTAATTACTTAATATCCAAAGGCTTTAACCAAGGACAAATAGATCCGACCTTATTTGTAAAAACTATAGAAAAAGACATCTTTATAGCCCAAATCTATGTCGACGACATAATTTTTGGCTCAATTAACTCTAAGTTTTTAAAAGAATTTGTTAAATTAATGGAAAATGAATTCGAAATGAGTATGGTTGGGGAACTTAACTTTTTCTTAGGCTTACAAATAAAACAAACCAAAGATGGAATCTACATTTATCAAACTAAATATGCTAAGGAGTTAATTAAAAAATTCTGCATGGAAAATTCAAAAATTATAAATACTCCAATGGCAACAAACATCAACATTGACTCTGACCCTGAAGGAAAACCAGTAGATCCAAAATACTATAGGAGTGCCATAGGTAGCTTACTTTACCTAACTGCAAGCCGACTCGACATATTGTTTGCAGTAGGTATGTGCGCAAGATACCAATCCTGTGCAAAAGAGTCACACCTAACATATGTTAAAAGAATATTTAGATATATTAAAGGAACTCTGAATGTAGGACTATGGTACCCAAAAACTTGCACCTTTGACCTCTGTGGCTATTCTGATTCGGACTATGCCGGGTGCAAATTAAATAGAAAAAGTACAAGTGGTAGCTGCCAGATTCTAGGTCAGTGCCTAGTAAGCTGGTCAAGCAGAAAGCAACATTGTGTTGCTCTGTCCACTACAAAAGCTGAATACATAGCTCTAGGAGAATGTGCATCTCAATTATTATGGATGATGCATACATTAAAAGACTATCAACTAGAATATAAAAATACAAAAATCTTTATTGATAATATCAGCTCAATTAATCTAACCAAAAATCCTATTCACCATTCTAGGACTAAACACATAGAGGTAAAACACCACTTTGTAAGGGATCACGTAGCTAAAGGTGAAATTGCACTCAACCATGTTGAGTCCAAATCAAACCTAGCTGACATCTTTACAAAGCCCTTACCTGAACTTGAATTCAGTGCACTTAGAAGGCAAATAGGAATGTGTTGGGTAGAGTAGTTGTCTCAGTTTGTTTTAATTATTGTTTTTCAAATTCTAGGAAAAATAAATTTCAAAAATTCCAATTTTTTTTAGATTTTAAAAAAAATTGGAATTAGCCAAGGCTTTCCCCTAGAAATCATGTTCCCCTAGACTTTAGCCAGAGCATCTCACAAGCACCTAGGTATACTTTGATTGTGTTTGAAAGACATAGAACGGTGTGAGAAACATAGGGTACAGCCTGGACTCAAGAATGCTTATATCAGTGCATCAATATGAGTCTGGGCGTTAAACACGTAATATACATCAATCAAGTCAAGTTTTCCAACTCTAGTCAAAACTAACTGGACTAAATTGACTTAACTTGACTGACCGTGTGAAAGTTGTTTCCCTGTAGGTAATTAGCAAGTAGCTAAAGGTTGGACAGTTGGTAAAGGATACTCAATTTTCTAGTTAAGCATGTTTGATCTTTAGGGCTCTGATACCTCTTAAGTTAATCTATTAAACATGACTCATGCTTGGACTTAAGGACCAACTGACTTTGAATGAATAACCTAAATCAAATTTTTAGCTACATTACTCCCTCCTTATCCTAAAATTTAAATATTGTTTAAACTTAAGCTAAGTTTACTGTTAACCTAAGCTATAGTTTTCAAAATTCAATACTTGTAAAGAGCTAAGCTAAGTTCCAATCTTAATTTTCAAACTTTATTGAACTTAGCTAACTTTGAAATCTAACTTTGTAAATTCCTGCACAGTTTTTCAAAACTTAACTCATTACCTTCAAAGATTAAAAAACAACTTTAAAATTTTCTCCTAAGTAAAAATTATATTTTTACTAGCTTTTAAAATCTATCAAAAAGATCCACTTCCTAACAGTTTTATAATTTTCCAAAGAGCTAACATCATCTTTTTCACTTAACTAAAAAAATAAGAAATGACTGTTAAGTGGTCTCAAAATCTAGTTAATCAAATAACTATTCTTGCTTATTTTTGATATATGGCAAAGGGGGAGAGTAGCAAAAATGTAAAATTCAAATTTAAAATAATATAAAAGGGGGAGCAACAGTTAAGGGGGAGCATATAATTGGCGCTAAACTTTAAATTCGTAGGGTTTACTTTAGCAAATTTGCTTTGTTAAATGTGTTCATCTATTCTTAGCAAACTTGCCTGTGTTAAAAGTGTTCATCTATTCGTTTGTTTACTTAACTTTGAATTTGAGTTGCCATAATCAAAAAGGGGGAGATTGTTGGTGCGGGAAACATCCGATCGAACTCGTGTTTTGATAATGGCAAAGGATTCAAAGTTAGGTGTTTTGTAATCTAACAAGTCTGCTTGAGGATTTCAGGAAAGTCCTAGCTGTGGTTAGGCAAAGGGAAAACCCTAGGGGGTGGTAACCCTAGGTCATAGGGGGTGGTAACCCTATGCGGAAAGTCTTGGTAGGTTGATGGCTTCAGGCAAAAGTCCTAGGGGGTGGTAACCCTAAGTGGAAAGTCCTGGTGTCACGAACCAGGTGAAAGACTGGACTAGCCGGGAAGCGGATGTCCAGCAGAAAGTCCGGAAGCGTCGAGTGCTGAGCAAAAGTCCAGTCGATCTGGAGGATCGACTGACAACAGGTAAATATCCTGAGTGGAGTAGGTGAGGACGCGTTCCCCGTAGAGGGAACAGTAGGCGTCGGGTCAACCTAGGGTTTCCGGTTGGAAATCCGAAGTCAGACCCGGACAGTCCGGAGGCTGTCATAACATTCTTTATTATTCATACTGTTGTTTTGTGCTAACTTTGTGTTGCAGGATATTGTTTGGGACTAACATGTCTTGCAGGTACAAAATAACGAAGCTTTTCCTCGAATGAACAGTGTCCGAGGCGCCTCCATGGAGCTTGGAGGCGCCTCGGGTGCAAAAGCTGACCTGGCTGCAAAGCATCAATGGAGGCGCCTTGAAGGGAGTATAAGGCGCCTTGGAAGGCGCCTTGAGTAGGGTTTAAGGCGCCTTAAACATATGAAGTTCGCCCAGTTCAAGCTTGATCCATGCGGAGGACTCGGCAGCATGGAGGCGCCTTGAACACCCTTTATAAGGGGGTTTCGACCAGCACTTCAGATCATCAATTTCCAAGTGATTCTCGTGCTACGTGCTGCTCTAAACGATGTTTCGAAGTGCTGCTACTCGTGCCCGATGACCAGGAGCTCCGAATCTTCATTTCTTAATTGTCGTCGGTATAATTAATTATTGTCAATTATTGTGCTTCAGTTTGTAATTATTTCGAACTTATAGTTGTTGCCCACCGAAAGCGATCAAGGATCGCGGGCCTTCGAGTAGGAGTTGTCTTAGACTCCAAACGAAGTAAATTCTTCGTGTCTGTGTTTTCTCTATTTCATTTTCGCTGCGTTTTAATTACTCCGATAGTTTTCCGAAAATCGAACGAAATAGCCACGAGCGCTATTCCCCCCCCCCCCCCCCCCCCACTAGTGCTTCTCGATCCAACAAAGTGATTATAGCCACAACTTGGCTTTGTCCCTCAATGAGAATGGGAACAACATAAGCTAGATAACATCAGTGGAAGCCATATTTTACTTTAGGGTATCACATATTTCTAAAAAAAATCCAAGTGTAGATTCGGGGCTTCCATCGGTGCTCCACTAAATTGGCATTATTGTACCATGTGAATTAGAGCCGACTTGAGCTCAAAATTATTTGCCTCTATTATAGGCCCAGACATGCTTGATCTGAATTCTTTCACAGTTGGTGATGCATAATCACCAAGTGGCTTGTTATTGTTTGCCATGAGTAGGTTAGGGATATTCTAATTTTAATTATGTTCCATTGCTTGATGTTCTCTCAGTCTTTGATGGTATGTACAATCAATTTTTGGATCAAAGGGCATCAATTCTCCTTCCCTTGTGGTTTTGTGTATATACTAGAGTGATTCATGAAAAAAGAAAAAGAACAAAAAAGTAAAGATAGAAGTAAACAAATGCAAAAATTGAAAACTATGAAAAGAAATAGTCTAATGCAGCTAATCTGAAGTCTAGCTAATATCAATCAAAATCAATCCCAAACAACAACGCCAAAAACTTAATGTGTGTAAATTCGTAAGTGCATGATCGAATCCACAAGGACTGATGATCAAGTACTAGCCTACTATTTAAATTTGACAGTCTAGACTAATTGTTGGTGTAGAGTATTGAAAACGAGAAATGGTGAAGAGTAGAGAGTGAAAGGGAGAGAATGTTGGGTCAAGAAGACAATCAGTGAAAGCAATTCTAGGATGTCGATTTCACCACATTTTTAGTAAAACTTGATCTTTGTTTGAATTCCTATTCTCAATGGTAACTAGTGTAGGTAGACTTATCTTTGTATCCGATGTAAACTTTTAGAACTACACCAACGTATCAATTCCAATTATCGCTTACTTTTGAAACGGTTAAAATTAGATATCGTTCCCTAAGGGGACCCTGACACGAGATTCCACAACCCCTAATTGACGACTCTCCTATTTGACAATGAATTCAGATTGATCCATTAATCTCTATGTCAATCTAGGGTTTCTTGTGGCATATCGATCTACTCTCGTAGCCGACTCTCCGCTTCTCGATTGTTTATGAGTCAGAAGATTGGGTTCTCCTCTCGGTCCATCCCCAAATCCTCATGGGATATGAATCTCGTACTTTTGACATCAAAATTGTGTTTACATAGTAGATCCGGACCAGTAATCAACAAATCATAAAAATAGAAGGATCAGTCCCCTCAGGACGGACAATTGGCTAGCACATGATGATGTTGCCACCATGAGGTCTAGGGTCAAATCCCGATTAGTAGTCGGGTGTCTACCCTCCCCCATGTGCTATTCAACTACCCAAGGCTAGTAGTCACCTATGATTTACTTCTTCTGTGTTACCCTAGAGACGGGCTGACGGAGGTGTTGGGGCGAGAGAATCACCTTTTTACCATGATAAAAATAGAAGGATCAAACATGCATAGATCATTCAGAATAATGTTTACATCATAAAGGGATAATTCCTAATCCTAAATCAAAAGTTTACCCCATAGAGATAGGGTTACATCCACAAAACATGTTCAGATCAATTACAATTTGAATCAAGTTTAGAAATTTAGAAAAGAAGAGAAAAGCTTAAGCTTGATGTGATAAATCCTCCTCCAAGTTGCTCTTGATCTTCCTTCCTTGTGTATATGGCGTTGGATCGACTCTAGATCATCTCCTGAAGCTTCTTTAGGGTCCTTGGACTGCCTCAGGTCGAGATCCCCAATCCAAGAGGCTTTATCGGCTTATATAGGCCAAGGAGCGATCATCCGACACGAGCCATGCCGGGCGGCACACCTGTGTTGGGGGTCGGTGGTTTCAGAGTGAGGGTAGCCACGGGTCATGCCTGTGGGTACAGGTGTTTGTGACAGATTTAGTTGCTTGAGCATGGCCCGTGCCAATTGGCACGGCCCCCCGTGATAAGACGACTGAATGAACACAACCCGTGCCGACGAGCACAGTCACTCTAATATGGGTTGTTGAACAAAGCACGACCTGTGTCGATTGGAACGGACACCCGTGCCCATTTGAAGAGCTTCCGAATTTGGTGTTCAACTTCCGACCCTTTCACTCATTTTCACTCCCTATTACAAAAATACACTAGAGTAGTATTCTAAAATAGAAAAATATCAAAACAAAACTTAAAGATATAATATCGTAAAATATATACCTGCAAAGTAAATTCTAAAGGTGCTATCAAATCGTAAAAAAAATCTTATATAAAATAAACACATAAAGTAGCAAAGTCATTCTCATGTATTAATTTGAACGAAATATTCACCAAATTATATTGGTAGACGTACCAGGAGTGGATCTCTTGGATCCCTTGTCCTAGTCCTTTCTTGGTCCACTCTGCAATTGGCACATTAGATCGTGGTCAAAATCTAATTCAAATTATAATTTGGGTTGGAACAGATGATCGAAAATTGCCGACGATGGGTAGGCTATCGAGTGTCGAGCAGAAGAGGCGGCTCACCCACTACTCTAGTTAGTTGTCCTGATCTAAATTATAATTTAGATGGAAAGGTGAATAAAAGAGAGATGCCAATCGTGGTGAGATTTCAACCGTAACATGATGTACCAAATATGGAGTGAACTAGAAGCTGCTCAGATCCTCTGGTCCGCAAAACGCGGACTAGAGGATGGGTCACTCTCCATCATTGGTGGAGAGTGATGACCCTATGGGTGTGTTTGGTTCAAGTTATCATGTATAACCTTGATTATGTGATTATCAAATAATCAAATAACCAAGATTATGGTGAGTAAAACATAACCAAATGTTGTTTGGTTCAACCTAAGTAATGCAACAAAAACGTGTTTGTTTGAAGGTTTAGTTGAATAATCTAATTTAATATTTTACTACATTACCCTTAGTTACAAAATCAATTATATTCCGGATTGCATACCCCTTTTGTTGACGTGTCAGACATGAAATATTATTCGAAAATCATCAATATAATCAAAATTATCAAAATTAATCTTGAACCAAATACACCCTATATATAAAATAAATAGAAATCATCATTATTTATTAATGATGAAGAGTGATCCCTTGATCCGTATTTTACAGACCAAGGATCCGCCTCAACTAGAAGGGACCTGGACAAGGGATGCCGGGAGTAGGACGTCTTTTTCAATATAAAATCAAATAGGGCGACAATTTAATAAAAAAGAAGCGCCGTTGTAACTTTTGCCCAATATTTTTCCCTTATAATTTGTTTGGTAAAAGGGGGAAAAAACGAAAGGAAAGAAATGGAATGAGGACGCGCTCGCTTCCCCCACGCGTCCTTTCCAAAGCCTTCTCCTCGACTTCTGCCGCCGCCCTCGCCGCCCACTTTGGCCGCGTTATCGACACTTCTTCCCTTGCCTCATGGAACTCCATCATTGCCGACCTCGCCCGTGCCGGAGACTCCATCCACGCCCTCCGTGCCTTCGCATCTCTCCGCCGCCTGCACATCCGTCCCGACTGCTCCTCCTTCGCCCCGGCCCTCAAGTCCGCTGCCGCACTCGCTTCCCTGGAATCAGGTCGGCAGCTTCACCTCCTTTCCCTTCGTTTCGGCCTTCTCCCGGACCTCTTCGTCGCCTCCTCTCTCGTCGACATGTACGCTAAGTGCCGGGAGCTCGCCGATGCTCGCCGAGCATTTGACGAGTCCCGACACCGAAACGCCGTTATATGGACCGCTATGGTAACTGGCTACGTCTGTAACAATGCCCCGAGGGATGCTGTCTTCTTGTTCAAGGATTTTCTCTCCGATGAAGGTGCTGTAGGCGTCGACTCTGTGGCGGCGGTGGCGGTGCTCTCCGCATGTTCGAGGGTTGCGAATATGAAGGCTTCGGCAGCCGTTCATGCGCTCGTTGCGAAGATCGGGCTGGATATGGATGTGGGAGTAGGAAACACTTTGACGGATGCTTATGCTAAAGGAGGTGACTTGAGTTTGGCGCGGAAGGTATTTGATGGAATGATTGAGAAGGATGTTGTGTCGTGGAACTCGATGATTGCATTGTCTGCTCAGAATGGGCTCTCGGGAGAGGCAATCGAGCTATATGCTAAGATGTCAAGTGATGGAGGCAAACGACACAACGCAATCACGCTCTCTGCGGTGCTGCTTGCATGCGCTCATGCAGGGACATTGCAGATTGGAAAGTGCATCCATAATCAGGTGAGCTTGATGATTTTAGTACCCATCTGAGATAGAAGACTTTCTATAATTGCTGTTAACAAAGTTTTATTTGGCATTATGGCAAAGTTTAGGTCCATTCTAATCATTTCACATAAAAATTTGACAAAAAAGAAGATTAAGAAGTATACTATACTGACTGGATAACCTATAAAACGAAATTACAATTCACTTTGACCTGAAATTCATAAAAAATATATTTTGGTGTGCCTTAGATGAGTAGTTCCTGATGATTCTAAGAGAGTCTAATTATTTTCTTGCAACAAGATTACAATATTATCGTGCAAATTCTTTAGCGAACTTGTTTCCCTTACAAGTTCTAACCTTGTTAAGTAAACCATTGCAAGATAGTTTGGTACGGGCTCAAATAGGATTTTTCAATATAATTTCTTTAGAGAGCATCTCATGATTAGTTTCTTTTGCTTTCCCCCCTCAATTTCTGATTAGAAGTCTGAAATATTGAGGTTATATCATTCTTGTAAAGACTATTGTTTTAAAGCTTTAAACTTCAAAGATGCTACTGTCCTAGATAAGATAGATGTAGCCTTGTGGTTTGTAATACTTGGATATCTAAGTTGGTTCTTTCTGTCATAATATGGCTTCTTGCAGGTGGTCAGGTTGGGATTGGAAGAAAATGTATATGTGGGCACATCAGTAGTTGACATGTATTGTAAATGTGGAAGAGTTGGAACAGCAAACAAGGCCTTTGACCGTATAAAGGAAAAGAACATCTTATCATGGTCTGCCATGATTGCGGGTTATGGGATGCATGGCCTTGGCCGAGAAGCTTTAGAGGTTTTTCATGAAATGAGGAGATCAGGAGAGAAGCCTAATTACATAACATTTGTTTCTGTCTTGGCAGCTTGTAGCCATTCAGGGTTAGTGGATGAGGGTAGATATTGGTTAAATGCAATGAAGAAAGATTTCAATATTGATCCTGGTGTGGAGCACTATGGATGCATAGTAGACCTGCTTGGGCGTGCCGGTTGTCTTAATGAAGCCTATAAACTGGTCAATGAAATGAAAGTTGAACCTGATTCTGTAGTGTGGGGTGCCCTTCTCAGTGCATGTCGGATCCATAAGAATATTCAGCTAGGAGAGATTTCTGCTAGAAAATTGTTTAAACTGGATCCAAAAAATTGTGGCTACTATGTTTTGCTCGCTAATATGTATGCAGATGTGGGAAAGTGGGGTGATGTGGAGAGGATGAGAGTTCTGATAAAGAACAAAGGATTGGTAAAACCACCAGGGCATAGTTCTGTAGATCTTAGGGGAAAGGTTCATGTATTCCTAGTTGGGGACAGAAGGCACCCACAGCATAAAGAAATATATGCCTATTTGGAGGAGTTAAGAATTAGGATGCAGGAAGCTGGCTATGTCCCAGATACAGGTTCAGTTCATCATGATGTCAATGAAGAAGAGAAAGAAACTGTACTACATGTTCACAGTGAAAAACTGGCTGTTGCTTTTGCAATTATGAACACAGCTTCTGGAACAACTGTCAACATCATCAAGAATCTTCGAGTTTGTGGTGATTGTCATACTGCAATCAAATTGATTGCCAAACTTGTAGATCGCGAGATTGTCATCAGAGACTCACACAGATTTCATCATTTCAAGGATGGGTCCTGTTCTTGTGGGGATTATTGGTAAAATTATTGAAACAAACAAAATGCTGTATGTGCTTCAACTGGTTATATTTTAACTTCTTTTGCTGGAGAAAGAATTTTGAAGTCCGCTTGTTCTAAAACAAACTATGACAGATGAGGATCCATCTATGAAGTTGGCTGAACTAGTCACATTCCTAGCAATGTTAAGGGTTGCCAAATGTCTTTCTGATTATGAAAGCTGTGTTGGTGAATTATATTTGGGGGTTTGCTGCCTAGAAGCTGCCTATGATTCCCAGCATGATAGACAAATAAGTGCTTCACTATCCTTCTCACATGTTCTTTTCCTCTTGTTTAATGCTTCTTCTCTTTAGGGGAGGAGGAACTCATTTTTGTATAATTTAAATGGATAAGCGATTTCTTGATTTGATCAAGTTCTATAGGGATAGTATGTAAGTATGATTGATAGTTCATATAACCGACGTCAATTCTTAATAAAAAAGGGCATCTTGATACACGAAGCTCTTCCTACTGTAGAATCTTGGGGATGAGTTTATTGTATGCAGTCTTACCTTGCTTTGCAAGAGGTGTTCAATTCTTAATCAAATGACTAAAAATCTTCCTTTCCAATTAATTCTACTTCACTGATTATGATGAATTGATTATGGTAATTCTATCTTTTTCTGTTCATGAGCATAGATATTGTTATGTGATTGGTAGGTTTCTTTAGTTTGTGATGACTAGAAATAGTGATATGAATCCTTAATACACAGGTAATATCCAAGATGAAGCTTTGAATAAAGCTATCTAAACATTAGTTTCTTTTATAGAATTTAGATAACATATCAAATCCTCTTCCTTTTGTTTTTTATTTGTCTAACAGATTGCCCTTACTTTCGGTTCCCTTCATGATAATAACCTACTATCAATCATTCATCGAGGCCCATCAGCGGTTGCCAAGGTTACAATAAATAATTTAGTTTCTTACCTTTATCACTGCTGCTATATTCATGTCTGCGCCAAGGACAACAAGAGGCTTAAGACCAATTTTCTTCATCTTGTTGAGAGAACTTCAAGAAAGATAGTTTTCTGCAACCGTGGAGCATATTTGTGCATGTCTCTTGGCTGAGGATTAATCTAGTCAAAACCTGGTTAGCTTGATTACTTGATGACCAGAATGATATGGTTGCATTAAAATAAAATTCAATATGAATGCAGATGAATATTTTACAAGTTGCAATGGGACTTTAGTTGAGAAGCTGATTTTCACTTGAAGATGTAAGACCTATTCAACTGCTACTGATCATCAAATTTGTTGAGGTAAATACTAGTTACGGGAGTTGCTATCACCACAAAAGGTGTTTTTATTAATCTAACACCATGAATTCAACTCCTTTGTGTGCTTCAACTCCTTTAGCAACTTGTTTAGATTTCACAATTCTTACTCTGCTCTAGTGCTCCTCGTTAGATATAACTGAACATTGAATGTGGTGAAAAGTAAATCAAGCAGTGGGGAAGAGGTATGTTAATGATTTGGGCACACAATGGGGGCCCTAATGAAAAAAAGAGCATCCATGTGCATGCCTTGCTCAACTTTATTCTGATTGCTTAGCCTTGATGAATGGTGGTTGTCATGCCCCATTGAAGATCTAGTTTAACAATCCATCACATGATCGCCCTAACCTAATCATGTTATGTTGTCCCTTTTAGCTCACCCATCAATTCACTTTATCCCCCATCTTAGGCTTAGTTTAGTTTGAGATGTACAAGCAGCTGTGATCCCAACTATTTTTCTATACGTGGATTTTCTCTTTCGCCATGATATCCATATTGGCGTAGAATTAGTTTCATGCTACTTCTATTGTTCCTTTGTGCTTCAAGAAAATAGTAATGGTGGTACTTCTATTTAAATATTTTTTCAGTAATATAGTGTCTTGCTACCTATTAAAACTTACACGCGACAAGGAGTGTATATTCTCATTAGTGACTAACCTGATGACCCTGGTAGGAAACAACAAAACAGTAGGCCAAGAGCTATAATATCTGGCTTCATCTGGTAACAAGTGGAGGAAAGGATTTAATACTTGTGGATTGAGAGGGGACTGTTGTTCCTTGACGGAGTTCACCATTTAAGGGTGCTGCATTTGGAATTTGGAGCGAAGCAATGAAGATCCTGTTCCAGTGTCCTTGCTGCTATTGCTTCTGCTTTCTAACTAAAGATAGCAAATCCAAGGAGAACGAAGAAAAGGATGACTGAAATAAGTGAGTTACTGTTGTCTATATTTATAAGAATTCATGCTTAAGTTTGTTTTTAGCAGTTTATTATGTACTCTCCTTGAGGCCTTGTGAAGTACTCATATTCTCCTGCAACATAATTGCAAACAAAGTTTATAAACCATGAGCTATTAACTTCGGATTTATAGCCTTGTACTCATATGTTGCAAACAAAGTTTATAAACCATGAGCTATTAACTTCGGATTTATAGCCTTGTACTCATAAGATCGATATACAGTTTGCGTCATACTAACTCTTTTTGCCCCTACTTTTGCTGTGTGGATTAAGACAAGGCACTAAGACTTGAAGAACAAATAAGATTGTTTCATGGAGAAGAGACTCTTCTTTTCTGAATTCTAACCAGGTATTTCTCTCTCGGATTTATTTCTGTCTGTTGAGGTGAATCTGTTTTAATTTGCTCGATTGTCATGCAATTAAATGCTCCTATGAAATTTGGATAGTTGTTGAAGTTCTCATTACTGGCACACAAAAGCGAGGATATTTAAGTACAAGAATTGGAATTGAGCAGTTTATCACAATGCATGTCCCAGGGAGACTACAATTTTAACTCGATAAAAAAATACTTGAATATATTTGATTATCAAAATTACAGGATGTAAAAACTGACAGGGCTTGTTCACAAAGAAGATATTTTATTTTATTTAGCACAGCTGCAGATATTCGAGATATTTGAGGTAAACGGATTAGTGTAATCACGTGCGAAGTGGTCATTTAGGACCAAAGTGTTTTGATTTGTTAAGAGTTGAAGTTATGTTGGTTTGTGTTACCGATATAAACATGAAGTCTGTAGAGGCTACACGAAACTCATGGAGATTAGCTTGACGTGACCAAGGTGGCGTTGGTTCAATGATTTAAATGTCCATTGAAAATTAAAAAGAATGATATGAGATATTCGAGATCACCATACTGAAAAGTCAAGTGGATAATTTTGATGGCAGCCGCAAGAGATGGACTATGTTGGTGATTAAGCGAGGATTTGACAATGACCACTTGAGTAAAATTGTAACAAGTAAATTCTTAGGTGAGTCGTGGGAGTCGAGTGATTTATATTTTGAGGAGGTGTTTGGTTGATGGATTTCGGAATGAAGGAATGAAATTATAATAAAAGATAGTGTTTGAATTATGAATTTGGGAATGATTTTTGAATGATCCAATTATTTTAATCTATCAATGTGTTAAAGTCGACTAGGGAGTTGGCTTAAGTTGGTTTGGCATGTATATAATATTTTTGTTTGGTGTAGAATTGACTGGTAGTCGACTTAGCATATTACATCCAAAACCTAGCTACAATCGTTACCATAGTAGTTATCTGGCTAGCATGATCGCAATCTAGATGGAGGCCTCTCCCCATCCTGATCTCTGGCTTGCAATGATCGAGTAACTGACACCATAATTAAATGGAAGTTACACCTAGATTAGTTGTTATAACGACTAAACATTCTAGATTTTGGGAGATCATGGGCACGATCTCTCAGGTATGTCCCTATAAATATTGAGGTATGCAAATCCTTAATTCTCCCTAAACGCGTTTGATTCTACTCATTTCTTTCTTCTCTATTCTCTTAGAGCACCCAGTGACTTAAGTATCCGAGGGACGTTGTTATGATATTTCTTTGTGAACGCAGGTCGGAGAGACCTTGCTATAGACTAGGTCAACACGTTGACACCTATAAGGTTTACCTCTCGAAATAGGTCAGCACGTCAACATCGATCTCCCTGAAGTTCTATATGTTATTGATCATTCTAAGGTTGAACTCAATTTCTTGATCTCGTTATCTTTGGGTTACGGTACCGTGATAGAATATCTAGGTTATCATTCAAATATTCACAGTTTGATCCCTAGTTATAATATATTTATAGAAATTTTTCTTCCAAATGGGAAGTACAATCAAAGTATACTAGACTTTTGGGTTGTCCATTGCGCGTACTTCTCGATTTATCCTGATAACTAATGGAAAAATTCTATAAGATTGAATTAATCATCCCAGAATGAGTCAATAAGACTAACTAAATTTATTATTATTATTTTTAATTTCTTGATCTTGTTATTTTTAGCACAGTTCCTTAAGCTTAGCTGTCTCGACTCTCCACTTACTTAAAGATATATTCCTTTCACTACAATGAGCCACAAATGTGACCCACGATCCTTCCAAGATATCTACATGGTCAACAATTCTAGATTTCTCATAGATCATGGCCATAATTTCCACAATTACATCTCAACTTTGTAAATACTCAGTCATGTTTGATTGAGTTTTAAAATGGATCGTATGAATGGCGTACACAATCAACTATATCTTAGTCGATGCCGGTCATAGTGCTATTTATTGAAATTGACTAATATAATATATATGTGGTAAAAGATGATAACACTAATTTCAAATGATCTATTATTATTGGCTCTTCTCATTAAATACAGTCAGTAAATCCTGAAGATTTCGTCTAACAACAGTAGCTTAGCTAGCAACAGCACGTAGAGGTGAGGTGATTTGTAGGATTTCTACATCCTTTGAAAATCAACCTCGTACTTATTTCTGCATGAACCATAAACAAAATATATTATCGTTAACATTTCCAAAGTCGGTATTATATCCACTAATTAAATTAGTAGCTGAAATATCTAATTGAAATCATTAAAATTGATTTTTTTTAAAAAAAAAAATCCAACCGATAGCCATAAATTAAATGGAATAAATCGGATGGATGTAATCAAAATTTTCTTATCAATCAAATTGTTATCAATCGAAAGATGATATTTAGATTTAATCAGTTTAATTAATTTATTAAATTTAACATCTAAATCTAACCGAATAAATAGAAAAAATAATATTTTTTAATAAACTTTTAAATTAATAGAGCTAAAATTTTAAATTCAATCATTAATTAATTAATTAATTAATTAATTTAATCAATATTTTGCTTAATGGCCACGTGCGCATCCTTCCCCACTATCAAATCATCCCGGGTAATGGTGCAACGGAAGTATATCCAAGCGATCATTTCCTAGTTAAGTTTATTTATTATTTTTTTTTTCCAATTCAAACCTTCCCACCTACTCACCATCAAATCCGCATTCAAACTAACTTCACCATATATCCACCTCCATTCCAACGTCGATCGCCGATCGGCATCATCCTAATTAATCAGCCAACCACGCCGGCGAACACGATGAGCAGCAGCAACAGAAGCATGACTCTTATTCTCCTGTGCGCGGTGGTGGTGGTGGTGGTGGTGGTGGTAGCGGCTGCCGATGATTCTCTGCAGCAGCAGTGCGCGCAGGCGAGCAGTAGCCTCTTCCCCTGCATCGACTACGGCGACGGCCACAGCGACAGACCGTCCAGCGACTGCTGCACCACCGTGGGCGACATCCGCAGCACACGGCCGGTCTGCCTCTGCTTCGTCATACAACAGACGCACAACGCCTCCTCCGGCTTCCGCACCCTCGGCCTCCGGGTCGACCGCCTCCTCACGCTCCCCGCTGCCTGCAGCCTCGTCAACGCCAGCGTTAGCAATTGCCCAGGCAATTAATTAATGACTGCCTCGCGGATCTTCTCGTCCCAAAATCGCTGGTCCGCCCCTGGTCAACACAAATGCTATAAAACTCCCTCACGTGCCAAACACGTGCCAATCTCCAACGCCCAAAAAGCCAGACGCCCTAGCCTCGCGATTTACTTCTCCTCGCGATTTCTTCTCCAGCGTCGCCTCCTCCGCAGCCAAAGCCTTCGTCGCCTGCGGCCTCCCTCCGAAGCCGCGTACCTCCCGCGACCTCCCTCCAGCGCCACCTCCGCGCAAAGGCCCTACCCTCTCGACGACCAGCGCCGCCTCCCTCCCTCCGACCTCCACCGCCGCCTCCTCCCAGCGTCGGGGACCTCCAGCGCCGCCCTCGTCGCCTGCGGCCTCCCGTCCTCCACCTCCTGCCGACCTCCAGCGCCGCCTCCTATTTGTATAGGTATTCTCCAGCAAGCCTGATTTTTTGTACGCTTTGAACATTAGGAAAAGAAGTTAATTTAGGTATTTTCCTTGACATATTTTCTGTTATTCTCCTGCAAGCCTGAATCTTTAGAAAATTTCCATCCATATGGGAATGGCTTCTAATCAATTTCCATCCATTATTCTACCTTACCCTCCATTCCCAGGTAAATGGTGGCAGGTTTTTTTTTTTTAATTACCTTTTCTAAGTAAACAGGATGAAATGTAATTGACCTTAATTCCAATCATTATTATTTTTCTTTTTACTAAAGTTAATTGCTTTGCCGCTTATTTGTTCTCTCCAAGTAACAAGAAAACAGAACATTAGTATCTTCTTAGCAAAATTCTGTTCATGAACTTTTAATTTCATCCATATCAGGTTTTGCATGTGGTATTTTTATCCTTGATGATATGAAAAATTAGTTAATAGTTAAATCATTACTTTTCCTTGTTTTATTGCAGTATTTATGATAGATGTGTTTTGACAGCATTCCATGCCATATGTTATACAGTTTCTTATATGTGCTCTGTGCTTGATCTAGGGAATGTTTGAAGTTAATCCCTCATAAGAAGTTTTCCTTTGCAAAGATATGGCTCATGGCTGCCCAATTTGAGATCAGACAAAGAAACTTAAAGGGCGAGATAGGTGTGGAATTCTATCGGATTCAGCTTTGATGAGGAAAATGCTGAGCGGTGGCTCTAAACCCATCTCCGGTTAAAGAAAAGGTCGCTTCTCGACAAACGGCAGGAGGCAGGAGGAGTGAACGTCATAGTCGAGCAGTGACTCTAAACCCTAGAGCGCTAGACCAAAAAGAGAGTAGTTTCTTGAAGGACAGTATAAATATTGATTATGACAGCCAAGCAGCGGCTCTAAACCGTAGGGCGTCTACTCGGCAAGAGTGTTCATGGAGAACATCAAATGTCTAGTCAGTCGGACTTATAACCTCTTTCGACTAGATTTGAGGGTAAGACTTGTGATACGATAATGAAGAGGGGTCCTACCAAAGAAGGATCAAAGGGGGAAAAGGCTTCCTAACGTGGAGGTCAAGGCAAAAAATGGTCAAAGGCCTTGGTCGGTCGATCGGACCGGAGATCGGGAGCCCCCGGTGACGAGGATGCCGAACGACCATCCTCTGATAGTGGCGATTGGAGTTAAGAGGTAAGTGGCAATTCACCACAGGCCAGTCCTCGCCAATCGAGCGGCATGGCCGGTTGGACAAAGATAACCACTGACAGTTAGGAAGCAGAGAAGGGGACAAGCCAGCAGCTCAGAACGACACGACTGAACAGGGACAACCATTCCTCATCGATCGAGCAGCGTGGCTGGTGGGACAAGGTAACCACTAACAGTCGGGAAGCAGAGAAGGGGACAAGCCAGCAACTCTGAACGACACGATCTAACAGGGACAACCAGTTCAAGTGGGATTTGGTCGGCTTATAGTGGGACCCAACTACATATTTCATCGTACCCTTTTGGAGGCTTGTTCCACTGACAACGGAGCATGTCCAGCAACCAAACTGTCCTTTAGAAGCTTCTCGCCTGTCATATCAGAGATTTGTATGCTCACTTAAGGAAAACTGTCAGACACTTTTCGACTTGTCTTTTCCTATAACGTTTTGGAAAACGTACGTGCGCTTGGAAATGTGTGTACAAACACTACAGTGACACTATAAAAGAGGGTTCCCATCTACATGCGAAGGTATGCGCAACTTCATTATTCAATACATTCTTTGCTGCAACATTCTTACTATTCTCCACTAGAACTGACTTGAGCGTTAGATTGCCAACGCCGGGAATCCCTTCCTGGCTCGGCACTAATGCCTTTTGTGTTGCAGGACCGCGCGGTTGTCGTTTAGTCAACCCCACAACCATATCCTCAGCTTGCCATCTTCTCCGCTTTCGGATAGATCAAATAACTAATGAGTTGATTTAACAATGGAATGATTCGATCACTAAGTGGATGATGAACTAATAAGTTGACGTAATTACGATAGATAGGTGTGTAATTAATTAAGAATTGGTTATACCACGTTTAAGGAAAAAAATGAGAAAAAATGATTAACTATTCGTTGAGTGAATTCGAGTAATTAATTAAGAATAATTAATTATTAGATTAAATTAATTGATAGATTAATAGATTTATTAGTCAATTTAATAATTGATTAGATATCAGGTTGTAGTTAATGGAATTACTAATTGGATGAGTTGATAAACTGAATTGACTTTATTATAAGGATTACTTTAATATCCTATACTTGTAGGATTCGAGCTCGAGACAGATTTTGCTGACTTGAAGACGGTTAAGACATTCTACAGTTGAGGTGGGTAGTTCTTACTTTGACCTCTATAGTTCTTTGATCTTAGTGCATAATTATTTTATTATTATATGTTGATTAGGCAGCAGCTACTTACTTACCTTATATCCACTCTCTATTCTTGCAATTGATTTTTGTTGCTTGTCCTTATTTGTTTATCGATATTGACATCTATGCAGTCTCGTTGTTTTTATGCTTGGATTGGTTATATATATATATAGGATATACCAGACCATAGTATAGTTGTAGAATTTTGCTCTTGCATTTATATCGTAGTATATAGTTATATGCTTAGGCTCGTGCTTATACATGATAGATGTTATGTTGTAGCAAGTGGTAGAGTATTCTACTAGGTTACTTTGTCGGATTGTCTTGTAGGACTACTTGATTGTGACCTGTTATTTTCATGTATTTATGATGATACCATGGAGTTAGATAGGATATTATGACTAAATTAGGATTTTCTTGATTTAGATTGTTATTATTGTACTTACTGTTGTACTTAGATGTGTGTTGTTAGACTTGCTACTTATTGTATTTCTATGCATTTGAACTGCTCATTAAAACAGATAGTGATATTAAGTTATCACACATAGATTGTAACTAGATAGTTGAGTTTCTGACTAGGCCCTTGTTTGCTATTTAGGCTCAGACCTATACATTACTAAGCTTGTACCGTAGTATAGGATATCGAGTATCCTACTAGAACTTTGTTTGTTATTTAGGCTCATACCTATATGCTAGTGAGGTTAGACTGAGATATGGTTATAGAGTGTTATATTGGATGTGATTATTCACTTTCTGCTTATCATTACGTTGTTATGTCCTATTGACAATTGTCTGCCATTCGTGGTTGAGAGTGTCGTCAACAACCGTTACATTCTATCAACTATTGTCTCCTATTTGTGGTCGAGAGAGTCGTCATCGACCATAATACATTCGACTGTCCACGAGACATTCGTAGTAGTGAATTCGCGTACAGTCCGTAGCTAGATAGCTACGTATATATCTTGCATGCCCATGAGATTGTACGTGGTAGCGAGTTTGCCCGCAGATAGTGACTATTTACATACCTGTCCACGGGACTATCCATGGTAGAGTGTTCTCCTGCAATCAATGATAGGGGAGCTAGATAGCTACCTCATCTTGTCCGCCTACGGGAGCATCCGTGGTAGAGTGTTCTCCCACGGACAATGACTAGTTATATACTCTAACGGTCCACGAGATGCATTTGTGGTAGCATATTGTTGCACTAGTCAGGACTTGTTATATGCTGGTTGCATATTTGTTTGTACAGGATTTGGATGTACTGTATGTACTCCTGATTTATTGGTCTCATTTGGTTGAGCATGTTAGTAGATGGTTATGTAGTTGTTTATGTTTCATTAGTGGTTGTTTATATTGACTCTTTTACTTTTATAGTAAGTATTTCACCATAGACTGCATCTTTGGATCTCCTTATATTTTAGTATCATGCATTATCTTCTTATACCCATCGAGTTGTTGTACTCATTACCCTTTGTATTTCCTCTATTCCAGGTTAGCAAGTAGATGATGTATTGTGTCACTCAGAAGTCCTAGCTGCTAGTCTCACTTGAGTTCAAATTTCTTTTTGGGTTGTTTGGTCTATGTTTCCGTTGCTTGTATTTATGATGTTCTTTTAGTATCGAATGTTTGAGTGTTTGTTTTATCTGGTTTGGTTTAGTATGATTACATGTACATGCATACATATGCATACACGCATTGGTATTTAAAAAGTTAGCACGTTTTTATTTTGCATCGATGTTTATTTTGCTTGATTTGAGCTCGATATTATATTTCTCATATTGTCATTAAGGGGTATCGTCCGATTTGGCGGATAAGTATACTCTCGGAGCGTGATGATTTGTGATTGTGTTATGATGAATCTTGGCCTATTGACAATTTTCACATCACATGAATGTTTAGTATTTAAATTCAAATTTAATTTTTCCAATTGATTACAAATTTATAGGCTTTTTTTAAAGATGAGAAGATAATATTAAAATCTTGTTCACATATATTTACCTCATTTTTGGTTGTAGATGGCCAGCCATTTATGGAGAATGTATGCCGACCGACAGTTCTACAAATGGGAAAAGACTGTTCTGTGGGACATGATCGAGCCTTATCGTCGTCCAAAGTCCTTCACGCCTCTAATGGTGGTCTATGTTGCTGCCTTCTACACAGGGGTTATTGGTTCCGCCATAACCGAGCAGCTTTATAAGGTAGGCCATGGCTTATTTATCTAGAAGAAATATGTTTGGCTTTCCTTTTACTTATTCTAGTAGTCTGCATTGCATTTTTATGACTACTAATTTGGTAACCCTTGTTATCATGTTTCACCCTTCTGTCATGCTGAATTATCTTGCTATTATTTGGATTTTGGTTAAAATTGTTACGGGAAGGATTCCATATTTACACCTTAATTTTGCATAAATACGGTTTTGACTCTGTAAGCTGATCTGCAAAACTTTGCGTGGTGACAATTGACACATAACAGCTTGTCACAAGCCGGTTTGCGAATCAGCCTGCAGTATAATTTTTCGATAAATATTTGATATTCGTGTTCCTGCAAAAGCTTGGTGTTACATTGCAAGTCTGCTAAATGTTGCTATTTTTACCCACGCATGTTGTTTTCCAAACCACATATCGGCTGAAATCCTCAATTTTTGCATAATTTAAGTGTGAGAGATCCTTTAGTTACCCTATCAGAAGAAACTAAACCCTTACGGATTAACCATATCATAAGAAACTCTTAATACTTAACTGTAACAGAAGAAACACTTAATGCTTATCGGGTAACTTGAGCAGGAGAAGTATTGGGAGGAACATCCGGGTGAAGCTGTGCCCCTCATGAGGCCCAAGTTCTACTGGGGACCTTGGAGAGTTTACCATGGTGAAGAACTTCCTCCAAATATGTAAACTCTGATGGAATGTTACTATATTATGTTCTTGGTTCATCTTCATCTTTCCCAAAGATTACATGGTCCGAGCTAATCATAGATCTAGACAGTGAGATATTGCTCGTTCATTATATGTACGTATGCACTGGCTCATTTCTATCAAGTTTTAGCTCCTGAAGAATATATATCTTTTTAGTTTGTGCTCTTTACCCAAACTATAAATGATTTGCATTTGCATATTCTATTTACAACCAATACCCCGGGGACTTGATTCAAACTGGGATTAGATTGTGATTTTGACAAGTGAATGTTTTTATATCCCATAATTATGCCCTCAAGGCTCAAGGTCTTAATTTATTTGTGGTAGTAATAAATTATATGAAGATGTGGTAATAATAATAAATTATATAGATCACTGCTCGAAGTCACCTCTATATTTATTTTTTGATCAGTAACTAAAGGTGAAGAAATCTTCTTACAAAGATGTGAGTTCGAGTACAAAGAAGAAAAGAAATGAAATATTTCAAGAATTTAAGCACAATAGAGCAAAGATAACAAAAAAATTAAGTTTCAGTAGTCCAAACCCTTATTTATATAAAGCCTTTCATCCACATCGAGTTCCATTGCCATTCTACAATTTTGGTCAACATCAATCGACTCCTCTGGCTATTGATAACAGCTACTAATTAGTTCAACGATTTTTATCGGCTGCTCACAAATATCAAGCGACTGCTCCAACAATAACTGCAGAGATCGGATCATTGTTGATTCAAGTGTTAGCTTTTCCTTTAAGTAGTCAATTGCTGCCCAGCCGATTGAGCTCAATTTTGGATAGAATAGGAACATTTTTGCTCATTACGAATTTCACTTGAGTCGATTGTGCGATCGACTACTCTGGGCCAGTCAATTGGTACTAAAGTATTAGTTCCCCTAATACCTTTCCTTTGTATTTGCACACTTAACATATATATAAGATTACATCTTTAGCTAACTTAACTGATATCCAAACATCAAAACACAAATATTTGATTTTTTTTTTTAATCCAGGTAACTCTTACAATTTAATTAATCCTAGATGTGACTGGTTCAGTGTATAAAAATTTTCCACCGACTATTAGAATAAATCGAAAAGCACAGATGAGTCACAACAGACAACCCAACACATGTATTTCAAACTCTGTAGAGATAAGGGTCTTTCGTGAGATTTGAATGCCCGTTGCATGGGTTGCCCGCCCCACTATTTATCATGGCATAGTAGTCTCAGGGGCCACAAATTTTTTAATCATGATTATACGAATACAGTGCTCCAACCTTGATGACTATTCAAACCACTATGTCTCACATTGACAAAATGTTTTAGAGTTTATTGATAGGGTGGATGAATTATAAAATAATGGAAACAAACTTCTCTCTTTTAAATGTAGACGTACTTCAAAAAAGTGTTTATATTTTCTATTAATTAACTGAAATGTTTCTCTTGAACATGAATTTTTATTACACGACATATAGAATATTTAAAAAAAATTAAACAGAAATATTTTCCACAAAATTAAAGGTTTAATGTAAACTTTGGTTTGCCTATTGGTAGTGTAAAGTTGGCACTAACCAAAAAAATATAAAACTATGTAACTAAGAATCTACAAGAAATGGCAACCAAAGATGAAGTGTCAGGTACATGTGCTCACTCGGGTATCAACACTCTATGTATCGTGCTTCAATCATCTAGTCATCTTCCATAGGAAATATAGAAGATGAGGTAGTGACCAATCTTCGTTGCCCATGTCAAAGTAGAAGTCTCGCCTCCTAGGGGCGCCTCTAGCTCGCATGTTGCCCAACATCCTCTTTGTCTACAATGCATGTGGCCCAACATCATCTTTGTCAATCCTCCATCCTCTATAGCCCACTCCTGTAATCTCGTCTGGGAGTGTGTGGATATGCTCATAGCCGGTCCTCCCCTGGCTCAAGCCGCATGTCAGGATCTCGCCGTCATCCAAAGTTGCATCCTCAGGCTTGTATGTGTGCCACTCCCTTAATCGCATTCCGTAGTCACTTTTAGCAAGTGCCCGTCAAGCCTTTTGTAAAGAATAAGAACCTAAAAAAGTATAGATAAAGGGTAGTCCAATATCGATGCATGAATTCCCCGTCAACATAGAGTCCTAGGGAAGAATTGGATCATATTAGATATATTGTGCGTAGTCTTATCCTGCATTACAAAAGATTATTTTTGCAACCCAAATATGTGGCCTTCAAATCCAAGACATCAATTTTACCGTTACGCCAATACTCCTCTTACAGAAGTATACATCATTCAAAAAATATTAAAAATAAATTTTCTACTGGATTGCTCTCAACAAAAGAAGGTACGAGTGAAGAATGTAGTGTTCAATCCATGAATCATATCATTTACCAACAAATTGTCAATGTTCTATTATACTCACTGATATGTACAAGAGAATCTCTTATTCTGTAAAGCACTTTATAATAAACAGAACTAGAATTAACACTTTCCAGATCTATTCAGCCACTTAATCGACTGCTTCAAAGTTAATCTTGTGTAATTGTAAGGATCAACAAAGAGTAAAACAAATCCCAAAACTGGGTTTACTTGAATGAGCGAACATGTGGCATCATCGGTCCAAATGCACCATGGTCAAGCAAATTCGGTTGCATCGATGGGAATGTGAACCCAGGCGACTGTTCAACGCCAATAGTTGATAATGGAGCTTGGCTAAGAAGAATAGAAGATCAAGAATAGAATTACACATGTTGGGGGTTCTTATGATGAGCATGACAAATTTGTTACCTGCTCAGTAGGTACGAAGATGGTAACAAAGATATGTTTGTCAACTCATTGATGTTGCGGTCCGTTGACAGCAGGGGCCAAAAAACTGAAGTAAATCAAGAGCCCAAGAGAAAAAGAGTGAAAACTATCATGAGCCAACACAAGTGCGACTTTTCATCATTTGTAGTTAAAGTTAAAAGCACAAAAATGGCAAAAAGACAGATGGGAAACCATCACCAATCTTTTCAATTGAACAGAATAAGAAGAGATAGAATAACTACAAATCCAATGATAAGAGTTACCTGATTGGCTAGACTGGTCATGGAATCCTTTGTAAAACAAGAAGTCCTACATAATAAAAAATAGTGAGGTAATCCATGTCGTATTAGAAGAAAAAAATATCAGAGCACTTGATGGCGATGCAAGTTTAAGTTTGTTCTTGCATCCCTATTTGCATTATTTGT
Source organism: Zingiber officinale (assembly GCF_018446385.1). Lineage (NCBI taxonomy): Eukaryota > Viridiplantae > Streptophyta > Magnoliopsida > Zingiberales > Zingiberaceae > Zingiber > Zingiber officinale. The sequence continues at coordinate 59,918,233 of NC_056000.1, read as the reverse complement.
GTGCAATGATTAGCAAAACTCTACTAACTACATAGCAAACTAATAACTTACCTCTCTTGGTTGTAGCAAGGCATGTTTCCCAGAATCTGCAATACCAAACGAAGACAATTTAGAACAGAGGCAAAAGGACTTGAATGAGATGAACAGGCAAAAGATAGAGATTTCATCATCTTAAATTGCATCACAATCTGGGGAAAAAAATCCACCAACTGTAACGGATTACAAGCCATACGAGAGAAGAAAAATATTAAATATATACACATCTTACAAACTGAAGAATGTCAGTAGGATTTATCACAGTAATTTATCCACCATCAATCTATTCCAGGTATCAGTGCCCATTTGATTTGAACAAACCGAACCAAATTGGACCAAATCATATTTTTTATTTGACTTTTTAGAATTTAAAACTGAACTGCTTTAGAATGTAATATGAAGTAAGACCTAACAGAATTTATTTTGGATATTGGTTTAGTTTACAATTAACCAAAAGCAACTGAATCTAAATATTGTTATGGTTCAATTTTTTGATCATATCTGTACATAATCAAATTTTCTGATTTGGTTACATTTTTTCAGTTTCAAACTAATAATAGACAACGTAATTCAAGGTTGACAAGCTACATGTATTTAGAATGTAGCAAACCAAAACATACTTCTTTGCAAGAAAATTAAAGTTTAAAGAAACATCGCCAAATTTACAAAAACACTGACAGGGATTATCTTATATTACCGCTCTCAGGAATACTAGGTTGAACTGCCAATGTTAAACCAAGAAAGCAATCATCTGATTCCGTGTTAAAATCCCATAACTTTAGTTCAAGCTTTGGCATTTGTCCTATAACAATCAGAGTGGCAGTTAAGTTCACTAATAGCATAAGCGACTGACTCATAGTCATAAGCCTCACCAGCTTGTTTAATCTTTGGTTGAAAGGGATCTTGGAGAGGACATGGAACCCATGTGCCTACCTGGAAGATATTCAAAAATAAGGTCTCTCAGATACAGTTCAAGAAAATATTTAATACCAGGAATATACATGAAAAAAAGGATGCTGCAAGGATTGCTCGGCAGTTGGCCTTCTTTGTGGGTCCCAGGAGCATAGTTGCTGAAGTAGAGGAAAAACAACCATATGCATCACTCAGTGGTTGTTTTAAGGAAAGGCGAAACCAAGTGAATGTAAAGTTCATATGAACCTACCAGGATTAAGTCAATCGCTTCCAAGCTAGCATTTGGCATAATCTCCCAGATATCAGCAGGTGGAAACTTTACATGAAGTAGAAATTCAAGTTCGGATGGAAACAAATTGAAGAGAAGTAAATTCTAATTATAAATCTGTTTCTACCTGAAAAACATTAAAATATGTAGAATGCGGGAGAAGAATGCCATCTGGCCAAATACTGCTATCTGGAGTTCCAAGAATGGTACATATCCTGTATATTTGATCTATCTCACTGCGAGAAAAATGAGACAATTGATAAAAAGGACAGATAGTAGTTTGCCAATCTATTTCTTATGGTGGCTAACCGTTGCACAGTAGTACAAATACATTGTGCATTGTGTTGTCAGAAAATTGAAGTGCATATATAAGAATTAGGCCCCATACGACAGTATAAAAGAGTATAGTATTATGCATTGGAATTCAAGAAATACTGAACGTACCTGCATGCCTTAGGCAGTCGAGTCCAACCAAGGTTTTGGTATGTTTGGCAAAGATTTAAAGTTAGTTTTGTATTGTGGTACTCATGGTGTGTGTCAAGTGTGGAAGTGTAAGTTTCTTGACACTAGCATTGTAGGTGCAATGAGAAAAGTGTAAATGGATCGAGACCGACTAAACATTTGGCAGATCTAAGAAGTCTAACAAGCGCTGGCAGAAATTCAATTGGGAATACCTTAGGCACTTGATTTTCGCAATCAGAACACAAGCACTTCTCCTTGTCATCTTTGACACTTTACTAGTCTTTGCGAATTCCTTTCCCACCCATGGAAGATTTCCAAGTTAGTCAATAGGATCATTTGATTACCTTAATTTGTCACTTGATTTCATTTTTAGTCATTCATCAAATTAAATTTGATATTTCAACTTGTTTAAGAAATTGGTAGGAGTTGGATTGAGGACACATCCCAATCCAACTCTATCAATCTGTAAAATTGGCTGAGTTTGCCAACCTTAATAATATATCAATAGAAGAACTTATGTCGCTGAAAAACTTATAGAGATGCTCAAACGTATAAAGACAAAAAAAAAAAACTTAGAACCCACTTTCTTTTCAGTTAGAAGTAGATTTATGTTCACCTTTCACCCGGGAAAAGAGGAGATAGCATGAAAAGCTCGGCTAGAATTGCGCCAACAGCCCACATATCTGTTACAATATTGACATAAAGAGCCTAATAATGATGGAGTTTAAACTCAAGAAATAAATAAAAACAATAAACTGTCTGGTAGTAGTGTTTAGCTACCAATTGCAGGGGTGTATGACGAAGACTTCAATAAGACCTCTGGAGCACGGTACCTTGACAGAAAATAATCAACAATTAGTCAGATAAATCATAAACCCTATAGCAACTTACCTATATATCTTTGCAACAGTTAACATTTACTAGAATTTAAAATTAATTATATAAATCCAAACGCATCTATTACCATCTCGTAGAAACATAATCAGTATAAGGAGGCTGCGATGTTACTTCCCTTGCTAGTCCAAAATCGGCTATTTTTATTACATCATGAGTCACCAAAAGGTTCTCTGAAATTAGCAAGAAAATATTGCAATGTTTATTATTCCAAATGATATATTTCAACAAAAAAAAAAAAGATTGTTCAGTACCAGGTTTCAGATCACGATGGAAATATCCATTCTTGTGCATGTAAGCAAGTCCTTGCAGTACTTGTGACATGAAGTTCCGTATCTCTGCCTCAGTAAAAGGATTTTGCCTATCTCTCATCACTTTATACAAATTATACTCCTGAAATTTTATGAGAAAAGCAATGAGATCTTCATCTAGAAAAACTTAATTAATGATACAACAAAACAGGGATGTGGTTACATAGGCTAAGCTCACAAAGGTACCTTGAATGGCATCTAATATGTAAGAAGAAAACATTTGATAGACAAATGGAATAGAAAGTGTAACAATGATGATTTCTTATATCACACATGTTATATGTTAACACATATAACCAAAGTCAGTACAAAATTCCCTAATGACTAAGCTTTAACCTATAAACTATGTAGACAACTATGCTAAGAAAGTAAGTTATATGTCCAATGAAACAGAATCCTCCATCTTGTAGGGTACCGAGCAAAAAAATACTAGCAGTCAGAATATGTAGTCAGAGGAGATGAAACCCTGCATATAAATATGTCAAGTAGAAGCTGAAAACCTCCAATTAGATGATTATCATGTTAATGTAACAAAAACCCAAGTGTACCAACACCGGGAATAAATGATTGCAGAGCAAGTTTATTCTTAGTTCGCAATGTGCAAGCAGAAATATTAGATTGAAAGAGGAAATGCAAATCAAACCAAAATATATGTAGGGGTGGAAGCATATAGAGAGAAATGGGATCAATTGACCCCACAAAGAAATGGTAAACAAATGATTTGACTTTAAAAGAAAATTAATATAATGATTTTTTTCGTAATATTTTTTTAGCTAACCCTATCTATCAACCACAAAAAAATATGAAAAAATGCTAAACTTAAATTATAAATTTATTATATTTTTATGTTTTAATTATTGCAACCATTACAAAAGTTTTCAGGTCGTGCCACTAATTATATGTCCTTAAAACTTATAGATCAGTCTGGAGTGCCCTAATTTTCTCATAATAACAACAAAAAAAAGTTATCGTTTTTGGAATCAAATAAAGTGGACTCAAGATATAAAAAAAATAAATCAACTGTGAAAGTAAAAAAATGTTCATTTATTTTACCCTCCTAAATCAACAATTGCAATATCCAGCCTATCTGTGAAAAAAAACACAAATGTTATTCCTACTTCAGGTGAAAGGTATTACCCACCATATGTTCAAAAATGAAGAAAAGCTCATGATTTTGTCTAACAATCTCCTTCAATTTGACAATGTTGGGGTGGTTCAACTTACGAAGAGACTGTCAAAAGCAGAATACTTTGTTGTGTCATGACTGCCAAACTAGATCAGAGAAGATAACTGAAACACCATGATAAAGTTGTAAAATTTAAAAATATACCTTAGCTTCACATAGATCCATGCACTCCTCCCAAAAGTAGAACTTTCTTTTCATTTTCTTGATAGCAACCTGACATTAGTTCATAGCTTTGTTTACCACAAAAACTACAACCACCCTTTACTATATGTAATAATTAGATACTAAACCAGACCAAAAAATTAATTGAGAAACAAAAATACATGTTAATTGATATAAGGGATTCAAGACGACTTCCAGAGACCTAAAACTTTACAATGGATCTCCAAGATATTAAACAGAGAAGGAAGCGATCTAACATGCTTGTAAAATTATGGACATAATGGAAAAGAGAGACATTTCGGAGGTAGCTGAACTTTGAGAGTTTGCCCATTAGATTAAAGGGGTTCCCTCATTTGTAGATCAGCATAGAAACAGATGCCCCAGGCACTAGCTCACGTCACCTTACTATAAACACAATATAAAAACAGATATTTTGTTCTTCTAGTACAATATCTGTAAGTGAAGGCCTGATAAAAGATATACTAAATAAGAATTTGCCTATGTAGAAAGCAACATACTGAAATAAGCACAAAAGTATTGATTAAACCAGAGCTATTGCCTAACAGAAGACTCAGTATATCTATAAGATCTAAGTAGACAACATAAAATAGCTGGGAAATCAGAGTTGTTCTTCTAGTTAATGTATGACGATTCAATTGACCACAGCAAGTTTTCTGCAGTTTCTTGTATGTTTGTGTCTTGATTATGTATCAAAAGCCTTTATCTCCTCATAAAAACTTACACCAATGGAAATTATACAACAGTTTGAAAATAAGAGGTGGCACTGTTTGGCACATCATATTCATGCATATGTTTTAGAAATTACCCCACAATCTTTCAAACTTTAAATACATTACCTAAACCCAGCAAATACCAGTATTATATCCATAAAAGACTTCATAAAAGTTCAAACAAAACTGCTGTTCAACACTTACTATTTCATTGTTCTCAATGTTGAGTGCTTTATAAACATTCCCACAAGTTCCATCTCCAATCTCATTTATGAACTTGTACCTATGATGTAAATGACAAAAGTAGTAGTATCAGCCTCACCGAGATTATTATTATTAGGTTCAAGAAACGCAACTATGATTTACTTACTTCTCCATTTTTTTTTCTTCACTGACAAACAAGAATAAATCACTGAACTTCGAAAGGACTGCTTAGAATAAGAAGCTCTTTACCATCTCTGAGAAGAACTTGACCAGTATTTAGGTAAGTATCAAGATGCACATACTTTCCTATGCAACCAAAAGAGCCCTTCTTGTCATGAGATGAGTGACTATATATCGCCCAGAACATGTGCCGCATACTTAGAGCAACCACGATGAAAAGCAATCCATAATTAACAAATGTCAAACAAGACCAGTGTGCAACAGCTCTCCCAGCACTACAACCAAGAAAATGTTAGAGCAAATAAATCCCCCGAAACTACAAGTTAGTTCCATTTATAAGAAGATTTCTCCCAGCTTTTATAAACTGGGGCAATTGACCTGCAAATTTGAACAGGATAAAATTATAAATCCAACACAGTGAATATACTTGGAAAAAACAGGCATTAATTCAACTATGCTAAATTCTACAGTTATGCAATCAATCATAGATAGGTCAAGAAAAGAGAGATATCAAGAAAGATAAATACGGAAAAAAAGCTATAATTCATGGTTTTATTTATTTTTTCCCAATCCAATGGCAAGAAACTTTTATTAGTATGGACGATCAAATTCATCATTATCTTGTCCACCGAATGCGAGAGCTAAACCCACCGAATCAAACAAAATATTACTTAATTATCTAATCATAAAAAATAAAATTCTGATCAGCAGTAAAGAAAAATCAAATTTTTTGTAAATCATTAATAGAATCATAATGATACGACTGATAATAAAGAGATAAAAGGAAACAGATTCGTTGTATTTACACAATAAGAAACAACCATCAAGTTACGGATTACAGATCAACAGAAACAGACAAAACCAAAAACAATTAGTACAGATTCGTTGGGCGAAACAGGACGCAAATAGATGCGGACCCAGCATAGTGGCTTTATCAAAAAGGGGGAGAAACGATTTTTGCAACAGGGGAGAATTAGAAAGGAGAGAAAAGGCATTGCCTTGTGCGAATGAAGAAAACACCGACCTCCATAAAACCGATCAAAACAATGCCTCGTCGACTCAGAATCCGAACCAAGCTAGGGGCTAAAAAAAACACAAAAAGATAGGAAGCCAGTAACACAAACCATCAACAATTGAGCGCATCAAGAAAGGATTTCTCAGCCTGATCCTTGCAGCATAAGGCGATTTCACACACGGTCGCTTCGATTGGAAGAGCGAGGCGAGAGATTTGGAGGTGCGAAGAAGCGAGATCAATGAACAATCAAGGAGACGAGGAAAGAAGAAGACGGGCGGTCCCCACGCAATGAATTAAAATAAAACATAAATTACGTTATGCCAGTGCGAATTTACCAAAAGAGGGCCGACTGTCAGACCTACTTACCAATCATTTCAAACTAGCGGCGTAGCCAAAATAATAAATACAAAGGGTGAGCAAACGCGGCCGCCTACTGGATAAGGGAAAGTGAGGGTATTTTAGTCATTCCATATTTCCTTTGATGATTATGAGTCGCATTGCGAAATTATGCGGGGTGGTTGCCGTAATGATGGAAGGTTTCGCATTGAACGAATATGCGAGCCGTTTGGGGACCGCATCCGCATCGCGTGGCGGTGCGGAATAAATTTGTTAAATCATTTTCCTTTTTTTTATAATATAAATAAATAAGGGTAAATAAAATAAAACAGGTTCCTACTAAGTGGTTTGGTTTAAAGGTTTAGAATAACCAAAGGTTTAGAAATAAGAGAGTGGGTTTATTTTTAAATTTTATATTAGATTGATGAGAATAGAATTTAAATTTAAGAATAAAATTTGAGTATTGATGAAACTCATTTTTTTTTCTTGGATTTCAATGAGAATAAAAATTAAGTTTTAGACGAAAATATCTTTAATATATGTATTCAATTTTTCTTTCATATTACTTTCTCTCTTCTTGTTCTCTTGCACAATATTTTCTCTCTCCTGTCTCGGGTCGAAACTCATGCAATGTTTTCTCTCTCCTGTCCCCTTGGGGCGGTGCGATGGTTAAGACATGGGGTGTTGCCACATCAGGTCTTGGGGTCGAAACTCGCGCGTGACCGAGCATAACCTCTCTCATATCTTGGCCATTTGCACTAATGGCTAGTAGCTACCCGTGATTTACCTCCTCCGTGTTGGCTTAGGGATGGGTTGGCGGGGGCGCTGGGGGCGAGCGAATCACCTTTTGCCACATGTTTTCTCTCTCCTTATTTTATCATCATATTTTCTTTCTTCTCAATCTATACCATGTACATTCTCTCTTCTAATTTTTTTTCTTATTACACTTTATTTTTCTTCATTTTCTCTCATCGTATTTTTTCTCACATCACACTTTCTCTCTCCTCATCCTCTCTCATCATGCTTTCTCTCCCATCATGTCTCCTCGGGACAGTCCAGTCGCTAGCGCATGAAGTGTTCTCATCATGATGTCTGGGGTTCGAATCTTGGAATAGCCGAGGTAAATGTTTCTCTCATGCATTAATTACTATTCCAAAAGCTAATAGTCACCCGTGATTTATTTCGTCCGTATTGGCCCTAGGGACAGATCAGTAGGGGCGCTGGGGACTAGCGTAGTCGCCTTTTACCACTATAATTTCTCTCCCATCACACTCTCTTTCTCATTTTTTTTATTGCACTTTCTCTTTCATCATATTTTCTCTCTCTTCAATCTCTCACATCACACATTCTCTCTCCTCATTATCTCTAGCACACTTTCTTTATTTTCTTTCATCATATTTTCTTTCTCCTCATCCTCTCATTATGCTCTTTTTTATCATACTCTCTTTCCTCATTTTTTTCCATTACACTTTCCCTTTTCATTTTTTTTATCACATTTTCTCTTATCATATTTTTCTCTCACATTTAATTTTCTTTCACGTTTAAATTTTTTCTTCTTATTTTCCTATAATAGTAAAAATAATAATTCATTATAAGAAAATATTCCACTAATCAAATATATATTATTTTTTAAGAGTATACCATGCTCATGGACATTCTATTTCATAATACTACCCTCATTCTCATTTCAATTCCTAAAAAAAAAAAACAAATGATAAATTTTTAGTATACGTAACCATTAGTATCAAATTTAATATTGTTGTAGTACCAAATAGCTTTTACAACTATACACTAGTTATTTAGCTATTTAGATGCTTCTTATAAACCTGATTGATTTGAGTGGAGTTTAAATCATTTGAAATAATTTTGAATAAGTTGATAAAAAATATTTTGATATAATAATATTTATAATTTATAATTTAAGATTTTAAAATTTAATTATAATTGTATCATAACTACCTAAATAGTTGTGTAGTAGTTACCTAAATAGTTATATAATTGTTTTAAAGTTATTTTGATAATTTAAAATAGTTTGGATGAAAATTAAGTAGTTTTGATAAGTTGCTAAAGAATATTTTGGTATAATAGTACTTTATAAACAATAATTTTAGTTAAAATAAAATAATTATTTTTTCATTATTACATATTATAATAGCTATTAAGTAATTACTATAATAATAATGAAATAAAATATATTTTGACTTAAAAAACATACGATAGAATGTTTTTTTTATTTTATAAAAAATAATTTTTTATCATGATTTTATTTTTTATATATATAGTCATGTTATAATATTCACTCTCTATATACATTCAACATGCACATTTGAGAGATATCCTCATGTGAGCCCATTGTCACATGGGTACCCTCTTAGGTGGCAAAAGATGAATATGTTCGTCTTGATCCCGGTGTCTTCGTCAATTTATCTCAGGGTCAACACGGAGGAGGTAAATCATGGATGACTGCTATCCTTTGGAATAGTGACTAGCACATAAGAGAGACATTTACTTCGACTTTATCGAGATTCGAACCTCAGACTTCATAATGACAACACATCATATGCTAGCCACTAGACTCATTTAAAGGGACACATAGGTATCCTCTCAGGCCTACATGTCAGGTGTGCATCAGATCCAACATAACAAAGCCATATATATATATATATATATATATAGTCTTCTTTTCCCTATAGTTCTTAACAAAGGATTATTGTTGGTATAAGGGTGAATTTGTATTCTTGGAGGATGCCCTTCTCCATAATCCATAGTTCTCATAGAACTTTCTGGATATCTTACCTGTAAAGGTTGTGGTGTATTGGTAGCACTAGATTCTGCAGGATTCATTAAAGCAACGTTGGAAAAGTAGTCTTTCTTTTTAGCTATAAATTCCCCTTGTTGTGAGAGTTTCTATTATATTATTAATTTGTACTTTAAAACTGTTATTTATGCTAGTCATTGTTTTTCCAAGAAAGATTATGTTTATTTGAATATTATGTTTCTGAAAATCACCATATCCCCTGGCTTGAACAGAAATTTTAATATGGTCAATAAAGTCTGGAATTGTCATATTAAAATTAGGACAAAAATACGTAATTCCTAGATTACTATTCATATCTACTTCTATAAGTCCAATAACCGCTTTGTTATTGTCATAGAATCTTGAGTCATATAGTACTAAGAAAACTTTAGCTCCTATGCTTTTTCGAGTAAGTCCTCTGAGGCCAAATACTATAAGTCCTAGGTGAATATAGTTATGTTTTCTTTGTAAGAGTAGTCTAGCAGATTCTTCATTCATAAGGTTAAATCTTTCTTCTCCCCCATCGGGTAGGTATAATGGTTGGGTTCTATGATGTCTATACAGTGAAGTGGAAAAAGATAACAATCCCTGATGATATAATCGTTTTGGATTTAGTGTATTTAATTGTTCATTAGAGAAGGTGTCTAAGTTTTGGTCAATATCTATAAGTTCTTCTAATTGATAGGTAGCTTGAGTGCTTGTAGATTTTCTGGATATCATGGAGAGATTTGTTTGAGGTCTTAGTGTATGTGAGGTGCCAGAAAAACTTTCAACTTGTGTCTTTGTTTGTAGAGCCATTAGTAGGTGAATCTTGTATTTTTAAGAATTTATATGTAGTAGGTGGGTGTTTAGTAATTATTTTTCCTAGGGAAAGTTTACTAAGATCTTTATTTATATTTTCTAATGTTTGCTTTTAAAAAAAAAATGTGGAACCGCCACATCAACGGCCCCCCTAGAGCCGGTCCCACGGATATGGAGGGAGGTAAATGCAGGTACACAGGTGGAAAGTGCATAGCGGAGACGTTAACCTCAGGCAGTGACACCCCGGGGATCGACCCCTGGACTTTTTAGCCACAGAACTATGCACTCCCCATCTGTGCTACGCTAATAATAATGTTTGCTTTAGATCTTGTGTATGAGTGTTTTTATGTATATGATTTTGCAAAGTAAGAATTTGATTTTCTAAGACTGTAACCCTATAATGCAAAGAAGTAAGTAAGGCTATGATCGTGTTATTCTGTTGTACTAGGATTTGATCTCCTTGATTTACTAGAACAGAATTGCTAATATATATATATCGGATTGATACTCAGTGCGTCCGACATGAGCACCTGGGGTGGTGACATGACCCCCCTCGCTATAAGTTGATTGGTGAAGAAAAGTTTTGCTAATTGAATTGGTAGTTAGGTTAAAGCGCATAAATAATTGTTACTTTAAATTATGATTTAAACGTACAATAAAGAAGAATATAGATGTATGTCCTTATTGATTTATTTTCCAACTGAGAATTGTTTTTTTCCTTGCTTTCGAATTTGGCTATTTTCATTTTTTTTATAATAATTTGGTCCTCATCTCAAGGATATTTGATCAACTGTCAAATAACTATTTCTTATAATTCATCTTTAGATTATGATTATCCGTCAAATGACAATAGGAAGAATTTTTTTTCTAAGGACGTCCACTAAAATTTGATAATTTTTAATTAAATAGATCATGATTCATGACAAGAAAGCATGCGTTAATTTATAATTGAGCCTAAAAATTCGAAATGAGAAACTTCTACTTGGATCAATTTCGTGACAAAGTTAAGTTGAACAGACATTTTTAAGTTAATTTAAAACATCCTATTTCTTTCGAGGATATTTCATCAAATTACGCACCTAAATATTAAAATCCTTGAAATGTATCGGATATAAAACAATGTTAAAATGGCCACCAGAAGAATAATATGACGATTAGGAGCTCTTCATTTTTAAGTTAAAACCCATTCAAAATTTAAAATAAAATAAAGTCAGAAAGGACTATCAATAGCTTTTCGTAAAAATATTTTAATGAAATAATTAATCCCTTTAAATCAACAACCCATATAAAATCTTAATTGCTATACAATTAAAATCCCCTCCAGATGATGCTTAAGGCATGAGATCGGATGCTTAAGGTACGAGATGCTATCATATTAAATTATGAAGTTAAAATTTAACACGTTCAAACACATCTTTTCTTATGTTTTAATTATTACACTAATAATTAGTTAATAGCTAGCCGTAACAGATTGAGATGTTACTGAGACAAATCACCTTTTACTATATTAATTACCATACAATTATAACAACAATCTCATAATTACTAGATAATTATAATAATTATAATTCATAACTACTATAACTACATATTGGGTTGAAAAAACCAAAATAAAAATATTATAATAATTATAAATTATAACTACTATAATATAATATTAATAAATATTAAAATATCCATAACTTCTGTAAACCCGCTAAAAACAAAAAAAATGAAAATACAAAAATACAAAAAGCATTGAGGTCGAATAGAATACTATTTTGATAATAAATAAACAAAAACTCTTTTGATAATTCCAATATTCGCTCAAAATTTAAAATGCAATCATTATCATTAGTCAGAATCCAATACCTAGTCCAACATCAAAGTCTCCAACTTAGCAAAAACAAATGCACGTTTACATACTCGTTTAGCTTAAGATACAGCCAAGTCTACCAAGAAATTTTACTAGCACATAAACAACCGAAACAAAATTAAAGCGATCAAGGAGAAAGCATAAATTTGGAGCATCATATAAATTTGCAAGATATGCTCAACGATTTGCCTTGGCCACACGCTCAATCTCATCCTTTTTCTTGATAGCGTAGCTGTTAATGCATGCCCATCATCAAGTTAACACAGAGGAAGAAGCATTCCAAGAAAAGAGTTAGAAAGGCACTTGAAGGTTACCTGTTGGAAGAACCCTTGGCAGCATTAATTAGCTCATCAGCGAGGCACTCAGCAATTGTTTTTATGTTTCTGAAAGCACTTTCACGCGCACCAGTAGTGAGGAGGTAAATTGCCTGGTTAACACGTCTCAGGGGTGAGATATCAACTGCCTGACGTCTTACAACACCAGCCGATCCAATTCGAGTGGCATCTTCTCTTGGACCACTGCCATTGCATAACAAATCATCAAAAACTTAGTCCATGCACAATGCAAGGTCATTGTTATTTAATACTTCTATTTGAGTTCAATTCAGTTTGTGCAGCGGAATGAAACTAATTTACAAATCACGAGTTACCATGACTTACATATATGATGTTAAGAATTCAGTTTAAGTGAAAAAATTAAGTCGCAGCCAACACAACAATGACTTACAAGCTGATGACTTATAGTCTAAAGGATCAAAAGCAACCTAACAAGTTTAATCCTGACCTCCGTGGCAATTCATGGCAAATTCACCTCTCCTTTTCCTCTACACCTTTACTCCCTCCCCTTCCATCCACAATATGAAACCAGTCTAAGGCAAGATTCAAACAAAGAACACTTTCATGAATGCTTCTACCAAACCATACTGATGTAGATGAAAATTTGGGAGACTATTGCACTTATTCTTTTACATTGTCACCATATATTGGTTTTACTATAAAGCTTACAAAGAAAAAAAAATATCTTGTCTTTAGAGGAGAGACTACAATAAATAAATAAATAAATCTATAAATATCTTTCAGTGAAATTCAAGTTTAGAATCTGATCACCTGTTAATGATCGCATCAACCATAATTTGGATTGGATTTGCATCGGTAAGCAAATGAATAATTTCCATCGTATGTTTAATTATGCGTACAGCCATAAGCTTCTTTCCATTATTCCGTCCATGCATCATCAATGAATTTGTAAGCCTTTCAACAATTGGGCATTGAGCCTTGCGGAACCTCTTAGCAGAGTATCTTCCAGCAGTATGTGGAAGATATGTGGCATGCTTGGGTGGAATTACAGCAATGTAATCAGCAAGGGACATGTCACTGATCTGTGCTCAGAGAGAAACAAGCAATCTCAACGATGCAAATGATGAATTGATATGCCAATACATAATCGTGCAACTTCTCAAATGTTACAATGTAGAAACAATGACAAAGTTGTGTTGTGCAATCGATTGCAGAACATTCGATAATACTTTAGTAAAATCCCCACGGACGACAGAGTATAATGCTGTTAAAAGGATGAACTAATCAAACAAGTACTAGTAAATCATTGCCAACTGGAAAACATGAGCGAACTGTCTTCATTTGATTTACAAACGTAATGCTCGAACACACAAACTCCCTTTCACCGATGTCATATTGATATTCATGTAAACTAATCCTGTTCAAAAAGAGTTGCAGAATAACCAAAAATCGAAAGAAAAAAAGCCTTTCAGGAAGAAAAGGATAATAACAAAAAAAAAATAGAGATGTAATCGGAAAAAAAGGATGAACTGATTACTTCTTCGCCTAAACAAGATCAAACATGCGAAATATTATCATTTACTACACCAAATATTTGGAACTAGCCCCGTAAATGTAGCACAAAGGAGGGAAATTGGTGTAGCAGACGAGCAGGAAAGTAACGGGAAGCTGAAGAGGACAAAGCAAACCTCGACATCGTCGAAGGACCATCGATTGAACAGCTTAACGTCCTGTTGTTGGATCGCCATTAGAGGCCGGGAGCGGCGACGCGAGAGAAGTGTGAACAGGCAGGCGGCAACGAAAAGCACGAAACCCTAGCTTACAACGCCATTATATATAGCGAAGCCAGATCAATATCAAAATAATCAACGGTGCAAGATAAATCAGATAATTGTCTTCTATAACCAAAAGTCATATTTTTCACTTTGAATCATTTTATTGATATTACTCATGGAATACATCCGAAGAGTTTGAGTATTTTGATAATACTATATCAATTATTTTTAAAATTAATCGACATAAATATGAGATACCTGAATTAAATTATTTTAAAATAAATTTTAAAAATTTTACTAAAAATCTATTTTCCTCTAAGTATACAGGGGCTAACTAAACATTTTCACAATTACTTTCATCTTTATTACTTTATTAAAAAAATATAGTTTAGGATAATGTTTTAACATTATAATTTATAATTATTTTTTTAAATTTATTATACTGTTATATATATCTTACTATCCTATTCTTACTATTTTAATAAAAACCGAGATCTTTAATAATTAATTTTTGATAAAGTCCAAAATAAAATTATATTAATATTTTTTTTCTTTTCGTACTAAAAATAATTTTAAACTATATTAATAATTTTCTCTGATTGTTTTATATAAAAAATGTATTATCATAGTTCTCTTTAGTCCCACGTCTTATGATTGACAATATTGAACGAAAATGTTCTATAAATATCTTGGTCAATGATATTAGAAAATATATCTTTTTTAATTTTTTTTTTTTTGCTAAGATTAAGTTTAATTAAAATTTATATTACTGGCTAAAATAATTTTTTGTCGACAAATAGTTATAATTATTGGGCAAAGTTAGGTTTAGTCAACAATGTTTAATTTTTAATAGTCAAAGTTAGATTTAGATTTTTTATTATCCAAAGTTAGATTTCGTCGATAATTTTAATTTTTTTATTGAGTGTTGTCCTTGCATTATACCATTGTATGAGCCTGATGTACTATTACCAAATCTACTTTATGGGTTTGAGGTACTAATTTACGTGTATTCATGTATTGTATTACACATACAACGTGTGTACTTGATGACCCTTTAATAACTATAACTAATTTTGGTGAACTCCAAAATTAAATTACATTAATATTTTTTTTATACTAAAAATAATTTTAAAGTTTATTGGTAATTTTCTCTGATTGTTTTTATATAAAAAATATGCACTACTTATCTTTAATCCTACATCTTAGAAAGTATATCTTTCTCGACCTTTTGGCTAAGATCAAGTGTTGTCACTCTCGCGTTACACTACCGCATGGGCGTTGTACTACTGCACGGGCGTTGTACTACTGTATGGGTCTGGCGCATCCTTATCAAGTTCAATTTATGGATATGTGACACTAACTTACGTGTATTTATTCATTATATTCTACATGTAACACGTGTGCGCGCCTCTAATGTAGGGAATAAGGTTGTGAAGGAGGCCTTGTTATCCACATCTCTGGTTGAATGAAGGACTCAAATGGGTTTTCATGAGCATTGGTGGGTCCTTGAGTGCCTATCAAGGGCACTAGCGCCTGGAGTGATCATCACCACCTACACCTCACATCTCAGTGTAGCGCAGTGGAACGCGTAACCTGCCTGTTGTCTCATTCAACTATATTTGTTCAATCTATAGCCTAACAGAATGCAGAAGCAAGTTTTTTCAGTGGGGAGTATGGATGACACTTCTGGAAAAAAACCATCTAGCGAAAATGCAGCAAGCACGAAACATGGTAAACTTTAGCCGTGAGAGCATAGGGAGCCCAGATAGTGTAAGAGCCAGGGTAGAACGGGTTATTTGATGGAAAAGAAAATTCCACTATTATCAGGCCAGAAGCATATTCATTCTTAGGGCGAAGAAAGTCAATTTCATGTCCCCTCGAGGTAGTGTAGTGATTGAAGCATGGGGTGTTATCACATGAGGTCTTGGGATCGAAACTCGACACGTCCGAGCATACCGTCCCTCATTTCTTGATCACTTGCACTAATAGCTAGTAGTCACCCATAATTTACCTTCTCCATGTTAGCCTAGGGATGAATTAACGGGAGCGCTGGGACGAGCGAATCACCTTTTGCCAAAAGTCAATTTCATACCATAAAGAGTCAATGGTACAACAAATAGCACTACTTACATGTGAATTCGTTTCCGTGGTCGAGCAATCTCAATTTCACTATAGGATTTCAAATGGCGTGAGCCGGATGCAAGGAAACCTGCACGTATGTAGGGGGATCTGGTCGAAAGAATGGACGATGGCCACCTGACTAGAGGAACTGAAATATTAATAGAGTACAAAACTTATCTCCAACAACGACAGATACTAAAAAAAAGAACTCCATCCTTTCCTGCGTCTCCTACCTTCGTACTACAAGCCAGCCTTGAACTCAAACTCCCAAAAAACACTAGTCTCCATTCATTCCCCGGATTCATCCTATTAGCCTCCCCATGTTTGCCTTCCTTTCACTCCGCCTGTATTGCCATTCTAAATTGGTAATTGGCTTCTTCCTTCTCCCCTTCCTCCAACATTGGTTGTTCTTAATCTCAATCCCGTAGGAACGCTTTTGGCCTTGATCAAATCGGATTAGGATCTATTGCTATTATCACTCCCTATGCTTCTGTGTTCCATACTCCAACCCCAAACAATAATAGATGCTAGTTGGTGGAACTACTACTTTGCTTCCGCTCGGTGAATTGAAAAAACCCTCATTTCGATCCTAGATAAATGACTGGATTGGGATCTTCTATTCCCATCTGCTTATGGGAGTGGATATGCTAAGCGATTGTGGTGCTCTCCCACTGCTATGGGTGGATATGGCACAGGAGTAGCCATTCAGATCACTGCAATTATGTCTCGATCGGATATTCCAAAGGTAAACACCTTTTTCTTTTTAGTTGGAGTCTACTAGCTCAAAAGTTGATGGATCCACAATGGTAGCTCAAACTGGCAAAAAAGGAATCTAGATTTGTTGGGGGTGAATCTACTACTCCCGATTTTACCTCATAGAGGTAGAAAGGCAAATTGTTGGGTTCAAAGTTGAGGTAAACACCTAATTCTTAGTTAACTCGGTGAGCTTCCTCTGCACTTGATGGTGTGGGACAAGTCTTTGAGATAGTAAGAGATGTAGCCTTCTCGGAAGAAGGAGATCTAATATAGAATTTTTGAAAAAGACTTTCCTCCTTAATATTCCAATATAATATAAGAAAAAAGAATTTACGATCTTTGGGATTTGATGCTACACTGCTGCTCAATACCTCATTAGATCAACTCTATTACATAATCTAATTCCTAACTTTTATCCTATATCACAAGATAAATAAGCAAAGCAGTTCTTAACTATATCGACCAAATAGCTTGCTAATTGATTTTTATGGTGCTTTCTCTATCTATATAACTATGAACTGTACGCTGCGCGTGCTATAGTACTAGGCGCCTGGATTGAATCTAGGCACCTGGAGCATTATTTTTTTAAAATCAATATTTCTAAAATTTTTAATCTTAAATATTATAACCAAAAAGGAAAGCCTAAACCCCAGAGGAAAAATTTTATTAGCTTAAACTCATTATAACCCAATCTCTAAATTTTTAAATTATAAATCCTAAAAATATATAATATACCTCGTGAGTATCTAAAATATTTAATTTTAAACACTATAACCCAAAAGAAAAGTTTGAATCTTAGAGGAAAAAATCTTATTAGCTCAAACTCGTTATAACTCAACTCCTAAATTTTAAAATCTTAAACGCTAAATATGTATATTGTTGGTGTAGGGTGTACTAGAATCGAATCTGAGTTTTGATATTATCAAATGTTCAAGTTAAGTCTTGTTGTGATCTAACAAGTTGACTCAGTGTGTAGGTTATTTATTCAATCGGAAAAGCCCTAGTCATGACTAGGCAGGAAAGACTTAGCAGATCATGGAAGTTAAGTGGAAAGACCAAGTGGGTTAAGAGGACCCGACACTTGGCAGGAAAGCTCAATAGGTTTAGAGGACTGAAGATCGAGGGAAAGTCTCGGTGGACCGATTCGATGCTAAGCAGCAAAGTCCAAACAGGCCTGGAGGACCAAGGTTTGACAGGTAGGTTGAGGTAAGCAACTAGAGGAGCAACAGTGAGGTTGTGTTTCGGGAAGGAACAAACCCTAGGTCGCTGATTCAACTGAAGAAACTGGGAATGTTTCAAAGTTGAGATCAAGACAGTGTTACTGTCTATTACTACTCATGCATCTCACTATATTACTGTACTAACCTTTATTTTGTAGTGAAATATTGTTTAACTCTGTTTTACAGGGAATGACTTGATCGGTCGACCGAACAAGGCTAACTCAGACTAGAGACTAGTTCAAACCAAAGCAAAGCACAATCTGATCAAAGCCTGATCGATCGACTAAACTAGAGGATCGGTCGATGATGTGGCAGAGATCAGATTGATCAGAAGTAAAGATGGAAGCCATCTTGATCGGTTGATCGAACGATCATCACATTAAAGAGCATTAATGATGTAATATCCAAAATCCACTAACCACTTGCATGCAAATTAATAAATTGCTAAATTGTTTTAATTAAATGTTTTAATTGCATGAATAATATAGCTTTCCATGATTACATGATTAATAAAAATGTTCTATTAAATAATTATTTTTAATTTTAGAAATATATGGTATATTTGTGGGATTGAATTATTCTATGAGTTGAGGCCTATCTAATAGGATTAATGGCCCTGGACATGAGCGGCTATATGAAATAAACTCTACGTCTTAGACGGGGTTGCTTCGAAAAAAAGGGGGGAGAGTAGAACCTAGGGTTATTCGAGCGGCTGCAAACGTGGGTTGCGAGAAAAAGCGAAGAAGATTGTTCATGGGTGCTTGATGGGAAAAGCTAGGCCAAGGGTGTTGGTTGCTACACCTGGAATTCCGTTCTGTTTCCCCTATACAAAAATTTGTACAAGCACAAAACTTAACCTAGCTATTCATGTGCTCTACTGAAGTTAAACTTGGATTGCAAATTATGCTTAACATTATTAATCCAAGTTGCTCTTTAGAAGTTAAACTTGGATTGGAAACGATACTTATCATTTTTACTCCAAGTTTAATCTATGTGTTCTTTAGAAGTTAAATTATATTACAGAAGTTAATTAAATATTTATTTCAAATATTATCTTCCAGGTTAAATATGGCGAGGCACTAGACCTTCTTGGTTATGGGATCATCCACCACTTCCTAGACAAAACCTTTCAAAGAAATTGGATATTTAACTTCTTACAGTAACCATAGGTTTAACTAAAGAGACCTTAATAGAAACACAAGATCGAAACGTAAAATCGAAACACTAAATCGATAGCACAAAATTGAAAGATGAAATCGCTAGCCTCTTGTGTTGGTATTTCAGGATTCATACAAAGAACATAAACTAATTAATTTAAAGTGGAAAACATTAATTAGGTATACCTTTCTTTATAGATAAAGACCTCTTGATCTTTTGTTGTATTCCTCTCCTCCTCTTGGACATTGTGTGGGCAATGATCTACCAAGATAGAATCCACCCGAACCACTTCTTCTCCTCCAAGACTCTCGAGCCACCAAGGGATGCCAAAATAGGAAACTTTCTTCCTCTTTTTCTCCTCCAAGCAACCGACCACCAAATACTTCTCTTCTTCTTCTTCTTCCTCTCCAAGCAATCAGCCACAAAGACTTTTCAATCCTTGATACCACCGACCCTAAGGAAGCAAAAGAGGAGATAAGTGGGGTGTCGGCCTAAGAGAAAGGGAGAAGGGAAGGGGCCGACCACACCAAGGAAAAGAGAGAAGGCTTAAGGTTGTCTTTTATAAGGCACCCTCTGATTCTCTTTTATAACCCTTGGTCATGGCAAAAAAAAAAAGTTTTAAACATAATTAAAACTTCATTATTTGTGACCTCCCATTAAAAAGAAAATTTTAACAACAATTAAAATATCTCTTTTCTAAATTTCCTATTGTACATGCCAATAAAGGAAAGTTTTAAAATTAATCTCTCTCTTTTAAAATATGTAGACAACTACAAAAAGGAAAGATTAATTAAAACTTCTCTTTTTAAATCATGGTTACAAAAAAGGAAAGTTTTATCAAAAATTAAAATCTCTCTTTTAAACATTATAGATAACTACAAATAAGGAAAGATTTTAACAAAATTAAAATCTCTCTTTAATCTTTTGTAGATATCTATAAAAGGAAAGATTTTAAAATTTTAAAATTCTCTTTTAAAATCATGAGGATGGCTACAAAGGAAATTTTAAAATTAAAGTTTCTCTTTTAAATCCCTTCATGAATGGCTACAAAAGGAAAAATTTTAACAAAAAATAAAATCTCCCTTTAGTTTTAATGGTGTGGCTGGCTCCATGCTTGGACACCAAGCATGGCTTGGCCGACCACCTCTTGGGCTCCAAGCTAATGCTTAGCTGGCCCCCTTTGCTCCAAGCAAGGATGTGGCCGGCCCATTACTTGGGTAAGAAGTGGACTTGGTGGATACAAGGCTTTATAGAGGCTACAACAGGGACCGAGAGGAGAAATTAGTTTTGGTCTCACGATGAGCTTGAGCTTCCTGTGTTCGCCCCGAACACCCTGTTAGGATCTTAGATGGCTAGAGGGGGGGTGAATAGCCTCTTAAAAACTTAAACACAAATTTCTACAAATAAACTTGTTAGCACAGCGGAAATAGGAAACTAAAACAAGGAGGAAACAAGCACACTACACCAAGGTTTTACGAGGTTCGGGGATAACTTGCCCCTACTCCTCGGCATGTCCGTAAGGTGGACGACCCCTCGATCTTCGGTAGATCGTACCCCGGAAAAATTCTGGCTAAAGATCCTCCTTCTCGGTGGAGTAACCTCTCCACAAAGTCTCAAGAAATATATATGTTAAAGCACAAGACTTACAGAGCTCGGTGGCAGAGAATAATGAACTAACGCTTACAACCACGCGAGGATCAGTGGAAACAGAGAACTCACAAACAGCAGTTTTTCACCCGAGAGCTCAAGAACTTAGCACACCTCAATGATCAACAGAACTTTCTTTTTCTTACTTGCTTGTTGTTCTTTCCTCTCGCTTTTTACTGCTTCTTAAGCCCCTGTCCTCTGCTGTCACGGATCGTGGTCAATCTGCACAGAATCATCGCTGCAGCCAATCCCTCTTCCTCCTTACTGGTTCTCTGAACTCACACCAATGAAATCACAGTCTTCACTTGTGTCTTCTGAGCTCGAACCAATCACCAGGAGTCAAGCGGATCGTAGCCAGATCACACCAGTAGCCGTTGATGCCTCAAATGCACCATGCGCCGCGAATCACAGCAGAAAGGTCATTTGTCGTATTCCTCTTATGGACTTAATTTGAAATTAGGCTTGGAATGATACCTGTGATCCTGCAAATTCAAAAGCTAACAGCACAGAGAGTTATATGAATAAGGCAGATCAAATGCAGTGGCGGAATCGCAGAAACAAAACTGATTGTGTGTGTGGATCGGTCACCAGACCGATCCATGGACCGATCAGGACATATCCTGATCGGTCCGGGACTCCGATCGGTCGTGGAGACCGATCAGCAGTGGATCGGTCTCCACGACCGATCCCCGCCTTCTTCTTCGCAATACCATCTTCGATCGGTCCGAAGACCGATCGATTGCACTCGGTGCATCGAGTGTTTCGATCGGTCTACGATCAGATTACTCGATGTGCATCGAGTGTTTCTGATCGGTCTCCGATCAGATTACTCAGTTATCGGTGGTTCCTGATCGATCACCAGACCGATCAGGAAACTTAGTTTTACTGGATCGGTCTGCCGACCGATCCACTGTCTTATGTATCACTGGATCGGTCTGCCGACCGATCCAATGTACCATGGAATGTCCACTTAGGTCCCTATCTGACCTAAATCGGAGAACACACTACCGAGCCCTCTCCGACTTCGTCAGGTCCAGAGAACGAGCTACCGAGCCCTCTCTGACCTAGTCCGGAGAACGAGCTACCGAGCCCTCTCCGACTTCGTCAGGTCCAGAGAACGAGCTACCGAGCCCTCTCTGACCTAGTCCGGAGAACGAGCTACCGAGCTCTCTCCGACTTCGTCAGGTCCAGAGAACGAGCTACCGAGCCCTCTCTGACCTAGTCCGGAGAACGAGCTATCGAGCCCTCTCCGACTTCATCCGGTCCAGAGAACGAGCTACCGAGCCCTCTCTGACCTAGTCCGGAGAACGAGCTACCGAACCCTCTCCGACTTCGCATGCCAAGTTTCCAACTTGGACTTTTCCCTTCCACTTGATCAACCTTGATCATTAATCAAACCGAGTTTAATTAACATTTGATATAAACTTAAATCCGTGTCAACATCAAAACAACAGCCAGGTCAGACTGTATCAACAATCTCCCCCTTTTTGTTGTTTGACAACACGATTTAAGTTTAGATCAGAAATGTTCTTATTTTCATAATTTTAGGGGAATCAAGATCCTCCCCCTAAGATGGATACACCACTAAGTCAATAACGGGATTCTTCCCGTTATCTTTTCCCTTAAAATCAAACCTTCATACATCTCTAAACTTAGGTATCCTCTCCCCCTTTGTCAAACACCGAAAAGGTGCAAATGAGGTGACAAAACTCAAAAGGCTCCCCCTTAACCCATACTCTCTTTTTCTGAATGTACCTAGAGTTCCCTCTAAGTGTATTATATGACAGTAAGAAAGAGATAAGATACAATCAAATCACGGCATAGGAACAGCATATTAATATGAACTGAAGCATAAGGAAAAGCAAGAAATAGACAAATGAATGGCAAAAATATACGAGGAGCATGAGTATCTAGGTCAGAGAAAGATATCCAACAAATAGCAACCAAAATACAGACATGCACACAGAATGTATCAATCAATATCCTCAACAGGAGGAACCTCATCATCATCTGCAGGAGGCACGTAACCCTGAGGCGGCATGCTGGAGCTCGAAGGTGGATGGCCCGAGAAATGCTGCGGAGGTGGGTAGTTGGCCATCCAGCCCAGAAGCAGCTGCTGCGTCACCAACTGCTCCGAACGCGCAGTCCATGGAGCTCAGCAGCCAGTAGCTCATCGTGCTGATCGAAGCGGCTCTCTAGCTCAGCGATCTGCCAGCGCAGATCAGGATCGGCCTCATCAGCAGCAGGAGGAGCAGCAGCAACCTGTCGAGGAAGTGCCCGTGGTAACTCTCCCAGACCTCTCCCATCCTTCCACCGAATAACCCCATTCTGTCCCAAGATACCGGACTTGGAAAATGCCCGTTTCCCAAGTCGGCAATCCTGTCTAACCATCTTCACTATCCTACCCTTAGACACATCTATCTGAAGGGTCTTGAGCCAATCTGTAATTATATGCCCATAAGGCATATAAATGGTGGAGCTGCTAGGCTGAGAATAGGAGATGATCGAAGAATAGATGCTGGACATAATGTCAAAGTCGAGACGCCGACGCAACCCATAAAGCATCAGGCAGTGGTATGATCGGATCTCTGCTAGAGGTTTGGATGTGATTGGAAGAAGACAGTTTGTGACTATCTTAAAAAGAATATAGCCAGATGGAGATAGTCTCAGAGCCGCAAAAGTAGGAAACTCGACATCTAACTCATCCAGTCCATCCGGTCTATGATGACCGAAGAAGTACTCATAGATGGAATCAGGTGAGACATCAAATGGAGAAGGTAAAGGATGGGGTAAATCAGGATAAATGGAAAAAAGGTCTCCTGAACACATTCGGCAACCTAGATACCCAAAGAATTCTACGATGGAGAAATCGATAGTGCTTTTAGCAAGTCTGGTTCTATAAGCACCATCACTGCCCTGATGAAGATTGTTGTAGAATTCAGATACTAGGTCATAGTTGATGTCCCTTTCTAGGTAGACTAATGAGTCAAGTTTGTAATATGCCAGGGTTTCGGATACAAAAGGACAAAACTCATCCATGTACTTTCGATCCACAGATCGACATGGGAGCAGTTTGAATGTCCTCTGTTGAAACGCTTGTTCAAACTGTCGGTTCGGGAATCTTGAAGAAGAGGAAGGTTGAGGTCGGGAGGGTGCCTGGGACTTGGACTTCTCAGCAGATGACTTAGACGTACCCTCACCGGCTGATTTCTTCCTAAATAGGTGAAAAATGGGACATGGTCGGGGCAAATGGGAGTCCACGGGAGCCACAGAGTCGAGAACCGAGACAACACACACAACACACAGAGATACACTGTGAAAAGAAGCTAAAATGCCAAAAATGAACAGATTTCGGGGAGAAAGGAAGTTACCTAGGCGCCATTTGAAGCTTTCGGAGAAGATGAAGAGAAGAGTCGGGACTGAGGAGGGGTTCGGCTAGGGTTTTCGACGTGAAATGAGAGGAGGAAGGATTGGGGGAAGTTAAAGGGGGTGATCAGATCATAAGATCGGACGACTGTCCGATCAGGAGAAATCCTGACCGATCAGGGAACGTCCTGATCGGTCAGGGAGGGTCCTGATCAGTCGTGGAGACCGATCAGGGAACCTCCTGATCGGTCCCCAGACCGATCAGAGGTGGATCAGAGGTAGAGCCTCCTGATCGGTCGTGGAGACCGATCAGAGAACCTCCTGATCAGTCCCCGGACCGATCAGAGGTCGATCAGTAAGAGCAGAGAGGAGGAACTTCCCTGATCGGTCGTAGAGACCGATCAGATATCATCCTGATCGGTCCCTGGATCGATCAGTGTCTGATAGTCAGTGATTTCAGCCTCTGAAATTCGTATCGAAAGCTCTGAAACTTGGTTCAACAACTTCCAAGTTCAGAACCTAGGATCTGAAGAGCCCACCCACATATTATATTCAGTGATACCAATGAATATTTCCTAATGATGAGCCCTATTGATTTGGAATTATTTAGGGCTCGAAAGTTTCAAATACTTCATAACAAATGTGTTGAATCTCAAGGTTTCAAAACCAGAGAAGTTTGTTTGGTTTGTTTGCTGAAACTATGATCTATAGTGAACCAAGGTAATAAATCTGACTCAGGCTATCGGTTCAAAATATATCCTTGCTATGAGTAGTTACAAGTTTGTCAAAATATGTCAAGGTTTCTTCACCAACTTGTCCTATTTTCAATCAAAATCAGGAAGATATCAATCAAGGGTATCAATCAACACATAAACAAGGTTAGATGATTTCTAGACACAGGTCCAACCAAGATTCCTTGGTTGGAATATATGAGTAAGATCTAGGAGCCAAATACACATGAGTTATGTAATGGCCTTCCCCATACTCAATTTATGTCTCTTCAACCTAATTATTCAAGGGATGCATGATACATTTTGAATAATTTGGTTGATCCTAGCATCTCACCCCATTTCTAGCAAACAAAAATATTTTGTTAAACCTTATAGTTTGTGTGAGATGTTCCCAAGTTGCCCAAATTAATTTCCCAATTTCTCTTGTCATTTGAATGGTCCTTATTGATCATGATGTGGTCAAAATGACTTATTGAGCCAAACACATTCCCAATTCCCTCCTTAAATGACTAAATTCATTTTCTGGAAGGGGTTTGGTGAAAATATCGGCTAGGTTTGACTTTGACTCAACATATGTGAGTGCAATGTCTCCCTTAGCTACGTGATCTCTAATGAAGTGATGACGCACTTCAATGTGTTTGGTCCTTGAATGATGGACTGGATTTTTCGTTAGGTTTATTGTGCTAATGTTGTCACACAACACTTGCACTCCTTTATATGAAAGTCTATAATCTTCTAGAGTGTGAATCATCCACAACAATTGTGATACACTCTCTCCCATGGCAATGTATTCAGCCTCGGTCGTGGAGAGAGCAACACAATGTTGCTTCCGACTTGACCAACTAATCAACGATGAACCTAAAAATTTGCAACCCCCACTAGTGCTTTTCCGATCCAATTTGCATCCAGCATAATCGGAATCGGTATAGCCTATCAAATCAAAAGACTCCGTACGAGGGTACCACAGTCCTACTCTAATTGTGCCCTTGAGATATCTTAGAATTCTCTTAACTGCAGTTAAATGAGATTCCTTAGCACAAACTTGATATCTAGCGCACATACCCACAACAAAAAGTATGTCCGGTCGACTAGCTCTGAGATATAGAAAACTACCGATCATGCTTCTATATTGCGTTAGATCAACTGGTTTCCCACTCTCATCATTGTCAAGACGAGTGTTTGTCGCCATTGGAGTGGATACTTCCTTAGAGTCACTCATTTTGAATTTTTTGAGCATCTCTTGAGTGTATTTCGTCTGATGGACATAAATTCCATCGCGAGTTTGTTTGATTTCAAGTCCAAGGAAGAATGCCAATTCTCCTACAAGACTCATCTCAAACTCACTTTCCATGTGAGAAATAAATTCATTCAAATAGCCCTTGTTATTTTAGCCACAAATTATGTCATCGACATACACTTGGGCTATAAAAATATTTTCACCATCTCTACGCAGAAATAGTGTTGGGTATATTTGGCCTCTTACAAAACCCTTTTCTAGTAAATATGTTGACAACCTCTCGTACCAAGCTCGTGGTGCTTGTTTAAGCCCATAAAGTGCTTTCTTGAGCTTGTACACGTGGTTTGGAGCTTCGGTATTCACAAACCCCGGTGGTTGTTCAACATAGACTTTTTCTTTAATAAAGCCATTTAAGAAGGCAGATTTAACATCCATTTGATAGAGCTTGAAACCTCTATGTGCAGCAAAAGCTAGCATCAAATGAATGGACTCTAATCGGGCCACGGGAGCATAAGTCTCATCATAATCGAGACCTTCGACTTGACTATAGCCCTTGGCTACAAGTCTTGCCTTGTTTCTTACAACTTCTCCCTTTTGATTTAACTTATTTTTGAAGACCCATTAAGTTACAATAATGGTGGTCTTCTTAGGTCTAGGAACTAAGTCCCACACTTGGCTCCTTTCAAATTGACCTAACTCATCTTGCATAGCTATGATCCAATCAAGATCGCACAATGCCTCATCAACTAATTTTGGTTCAATCTCTGAAATCAATGCGACTTCATTAGACTCATTTCTAAAGAATGACCTAGTCCTAACCCCTTGTTGGATGTCTCCCACAATTTGGTCTTGGGGATGACTAGTGGCTATCCTAGATTGTCTTGGTGTTGGTGGTGCCTCATGAATGGTCTCACTAGGCACAGGCAAGGACTCAATATCAGTCAAAGGATCAGATTGAGTTCTTTGTTGCCTTTGTTCATCATCATCAGAGTCAACTTCGACTCTTTCTATGTTTCGATCATTCAAACTTAGCCTTCTAAGTTCAAATTGAATTTCTCCTACATCCCTTGATTGATCGTTTAAGTTAGGGATTTCTTCAAAAGCTACATCAGAGGACTCTTCAATCAATTTAGTCTTATTGTTGTAGACTCGATAGGCTTTGCTGGTGAGCGAGTACCCGACCAGTATCCCTTCATCAGCCTTGGCCGAAAATTTTCCAAAATGGTCCTTGGTGTTCAAAATAAACACCTTACAACCAAACACCCTAAGATGTTTAATTGTAGGGGGTTTTCCAAACCAAAGTTCATGGGGAGTCTTTCCTAAAAACCTATGTATCAGGATTCAGTTTTGCACATAGCAAGCTGTATTTACAGCTTCAGCCCATAAGTAACTCGGTAGTGAGTACTCATTGAGCATACTTCGTGCAGCCTCTTGTAAGACTCGGTTCTTTCTCTCCACAACCCCATTTTGCTGTGGGGTCCTTGGAGTAGAGAACTCATGCCTATATCCCTTTTCTTGACAGAATTCTAAAAACCTATGATTTTGAAATTCCCCACCATGATCACTTCTAATGGTTTTAATTGTTGTTAATTTTTCATTTTCAGTTCTTCTACAAAAGAAAATAAAAATATCTATGGTTTGATCCTTAGTTTTCAAAAAGAAGGTCCATGTATACCTAGTAAAGTCATCAATAATCACAAAATAGTATCTACTTCCATTTAATGAAATAACACTACTG
The DNA here is from genome assembly GCF_018446385.1 of Zingiber officinale. NCBI lineage: Eukaryota > Viridiplantae > Streptophyta > Magnoliopsida > Zingiberales > Zingiberaceae > Zingiber > Zingiber officinale. The sequence continues at coordinate 59,890,038 of NC_056000.1, read as the reverse complement.
CAATCAAACAAATCCATATGTAATAAGTCTAAGGCAGTAGTTGTACTTACAGCGCTTTTACCTTTATGAGGCGCTTTGGTTTGCTTACCCTTCTGACATGCATCACACAATTTGGTCTTTTGGTACTTGATGCTAGGTAAGCCTCGCACTAACCCTTTGTTGACCAGCTTCCGGATATTCTTCATGTTCACATGAGCCAACCTCCTATGCCAAAGCCACGATTCTTCTTCTTTTAACATGAAGCACTTATCAAGAGCATTAGTAGCACTTTTAAAAGAAACTTGATAAATGTTATCTACCCTTGTGCCTACTAGTACCGTGTCAAGTGTGTCAATGTTTTTGACTAGACATTGACTCGAATGAAACTCAATTGTGTAACCCGTATCACACAATTGACTGACACTTAGGAGATTAAAAGTCATCCCCTTGACTAGAAGGACATTCTTGATTTGGAGATATTCGGATATATGAATGTCTCCAACCCCTATAGCCTTAAGGCTACCATTATTACCAAATGACACATTACCTCTATTTTTGTTTTGAATGGTAGAAAATAGTGACTTGTCCCCGGTCATGTGCTTAGAGCATCCACTATCAACAAACCAAGTTGATAGACGCTCCCCCTTTACCAATGCCTACAAGACACGAAAGATAGATGTTTTAGGTACCCAAATCTTGGGACCTAATGCATCTACAATGAAAGACTTAGAAACCCATGCCTTTGTTACCTTCTTCCTAGTCTCATGAACCCTAGAAACATGCGATCTATGAAATTGGGTTCTTGACACTAAAGAAATAAAGCTAGACTCCTTAGGTTGGTATCCTAATCCAGCCTTGTTGTAGACCGCCCTTTGGGCATTTAGAATCATGTCTAGGGTCTTAGAGCTAGTTGAGAATTTTTCAAGCATTTTCTTAAGTTTCTCAACCTCACCCTTCAAGGCCTTGTTCCCATCCTCAAGGACCTCTAGATGTAGGTCATCAACCTCATCTTCCCTAAGGGCCCTTAAGTTTTCTACTTCTTTTAATGATTTATTTTCTGTTTTTGATTTTTTAAGCAAGGTAGACAAATGTGTAATAGTCTTATAACATTTTTCTAAGTGAGAAGAGGTTACCTCTTCATCATCCGAAGATGATGAAGCTGCAGCTGAAGTGCTTGAGTCATCACTCTCGGACTCGGACTCCTCCCTTGCCATGAGTGCCAATTGCCGAGTACTCTTCTCCTTCTTCTCTTCCTCCTCCGAAGAACTTGAGGAAGATTCATCCCAAGTGGCCTTGAGAGCTTTCTTCTTCTTGGCTCTTTCCTCCTTCTTTTTGGCCCGTTCCTCCTTCTTGAGTTTTGGACACTCACTCCGGTAGTGGCCTTTCTTGCTACACTCATAACATGTAACATTAGTCTTATCGATATTTTGATCATTAGGTTTACCTTTTCCTTTGTATCTTCGGCTTCTTCTCATAATTCTCCTCACGAAGTTGGCCATCTCGCTTGATGATGATCCACCTTCATCATCGGACTCGGAGGAGGATGTAGATGAAGAAATCTTTTTCTCCTTCTTCTTTTCCCTCTTTCTTCTTCCATCCTTGTTCTTTGGTCCTGCAACTAAGGCAATACCTTTCTCTCTTTGACCTTTGTTAGCAAGTTCATGAAGTTCCATTTCACAAAAGAATTCGTCCAATTTAACAATGGAAAGATCCTTGGAAACCTTGTAGGCATCTACCATAGATGACCACAAGGCATTCCTTGGAAAGGATTTAAGAGCGTACCTTACTAGATCACGATTCTCCACGCGTTCATCCACGGAATGTAGACCATTGATGATTTCCTTGAACCTCCCATGTAGTTCACTTACCGTTTCATTTTCCTTCATGGTGAGATTTTGTAGTTGATTCAAGAATAGGTCCCTCTTGGCTATCCGAGAATCACGAGTTCCTTCTTGGAGCTCGATAAGCTTGTTCCATAAATCTTTTGCACTCGAGAATGGACCTACTTTGACGAGTTGGTCCTTGGCAATCCCACATTGTAAGGTGACTACCGCCTTGGCATCGGCTTGCCCTTTACGAGTTTGTTCGGTAGACCACCTTGATGAATCGAGTTCCTTACCTTCTTCGTCCTTCGGTGGTGTGAATCCTTCCTTGACCGAGAATCACATGGAGATATCAGTTTTGAGGTAATACTCCATGCGGCTCTTCCAGTACTGGAAATCTGCTCCATCGAAGAAGGGTGGTCTGTTGGTGCTGAATCCTTCCTTCATGGCCATCTTCTTGCTCCTTTGGATGTTAGTCCAGATGAAAAGCACCAGGCTCTGATACCACTTGTTAGGATCTTAGATGGCTAGAGGGGGGGGGTGAATAGCCTTTTAAAAACTTAAACACAAATTTCTACAAATAAACTTGTTAGCACAGCGGAAATAGGAAACTAAAACAAGGAGGAAACAAGCACACTACACCAAGGTTTTACGAGGTTCGGGGATAACTTGCCCCTACTCCTCGGCGTGTCCGTAAGGTGGACAACCCCTCGATCTTTGGTAGATCGCTCCCCAGAAAATTTCCGGCTAAAGATCCTCCTTCTCGGTGGAGTAACCTCTCCACAAAGTCTCAAGAAATATATATGTTAAAGCACAAGACTTACAGAGCTCGGTGGCAGAGAAGAATGAACTAACGCTTACAACCACGCGAGGATCAGTGGAAACAGAGAACTCACAAACAACAGTTTTTCACCCGAGAGCTCAAGAACTTAGCACACCTCAACGATCAACAGAACTTTCTTTTTCTTACTTGCTTGTTGTTCTTTCCTCTTGCTTTTTACTGCTTCTTAAGCCCCTGTCCTCTGCTGTCACGGATCGTGGTTAATCTGCACAGAATCATCGCTGCAGCCAATCCCTCTTCCTCCTTACTGGTTCTCTGAACTCACACCAATGAAATCACAGTCTTCACTGGTGTCTTCTGAGCTCGAACCAATCACCAGAAGTCAAGCGGATCGCAGCCAGATCACACCAGTAGTCGTTGATGCCTCAAATGCACCATGCGCCGCGAATCACAACAGAAAGGTCATTTATCGTATTCCTCTTATGGACTTAATTTGAAATTAGGCTTGGAATGATACCTGTGATCCTGCAAATTCAAAAGCTAACAGCACAGAGAGTTATATGAATAAGGCAGATCAAATGCAGTGGCGGAATCGCAGAAACAAAACTGATTGTGTGTGTGGATCGGTCACCAGACCGATCCATGGACCGATCAGGACATATCCTGATCGGTCCGAAGCTTGTCTGATCGGTCGTGGAGACCGATCAGGCTGCAGGTAGATCGGTCTCCACGACCGATCCCTGCCTTCTTCTCTTCGCAATACCATCTTCTGATCGGTCTGAAGACCGATCAGATTGCACTCAGTGTGCTACTGAGTGTTTCCTGATCGGTCACGCCAAAGTGCTGAAGTCTGATTTTCCGGGTGAAATCAGACTCTGATCGGTCTCCAGACCGATCAGAGCCTGATTGTGCCACCGGATCGGTCTGCCGACCGATCCACTGTCTTATGTATCACTGGATCGGTCTGCCGACCGATCCAATGTACCATGGAATGTCCACTTAGGTCCCTATCTGACCTAAACCAGAGAACAAACTACCGAGCCCTCTCCGACTTCGTCAGGTCCAGAGAACGAGCTACCGAGCCCTCTCTGACCTAGTCCGGAGAACGAGCTACCGAGCCCTCTCCGACTTCGTCAGGTCCAGAGAACGAGCTACCGAGCCCTCTCTGACCTAGTCCGGAGAACGAGCTACCGAGCCCTCTCCGACTTCATCCGGTCCAGAGAACGAGCTACCGAGCCCTCTCTGACCTAGTCCGGAGAACGAGCTACCGAGCCCTCTCCGACTTCGTCAGGTCCAGAGAACGAGCTACCGAGCCCTCTCTGACCTAGTCCGGAGAAAGAGCTACCGAGCCCTCTCCGACTTCGTCAGGTCCAGAGAACGAGCTACCGAGCCCTCTCTGACCTAGTCCGGAGAACGAGCTACCGAGCCCTCTCCGACTTCATCCGTTCCAGAGAACGAGCTACCGAGCCCTCTCTGACCTAGTCCGGAGAATGAGCTACCGAGCCCTCTCCGACTTCGCGTGCCAAGTTTCCAACTTGGACTTTTCCCTTCCACTTGATCAACCTTGATCATTAATCAAACCGAGTTTAATTAACATCTGATACAAACTTAAATCCGTGTCAACATCAAAACAACAGCCAGGTCAGACTGTATCAACACACCCAACTCAAGTTCATCAATAATAACTCATACCACTAAAGAGTTATTATTGAACTACCGCACCAATCCTAAATTACATTATGAGCTCCTTATCATGAGTGCATTAATCTCCCTGTGTTTAATATATCGAATGTTCATTAATTAAATGAGTTACTGACAACACACTTAATTAATATCTAGCTCAAATAGTAGTACCACTCAACTTCATTGTCATGTCGAACTAAGCCCACCTGTAGGGTTTACATAACAATCCTTATGAGCTCCTAAAGGAGGCATCATCAACTTAGATTACTAGGACGCAATTTCCTTCTATAATCAACAATACACCATATAAATAATATTATTTCCCAACTTATCGGGCATATTGATTTAACGAACTAAATCTCACCCATTGATAAATTAAAGAAATACATACTAAGTATATGTGTTTGCTATTATATCGGGATTAAGAGTATGCACATCTATAATAACAGAGATTTTGTTCTTTTATGTAGTCAGTATAAAATGAAACTACCTTAAATGGTCCTGCTCAACACACACATAGTGTATTAGTGTAATTTTATAGTCAAGATAAACTAATACCAATTACACTACAACCACTCCAATGGTTTGTCCCATTCCATCTTGGTTGTGAGCTACTATTTATAATTTATAAGGAACTGATAACATGATCTTCTGTGTGACACCACACACCATGTTATCTACAATATAAATTAAATGGACAACTGCATTTAACATAAATGCAAACATTTGACCAATGTGATTCTTATGTTCATATAACAAATTATGCTTTTAGTATACATCCCAACAAAGGGTTGTTCTTCGGACGTTTTAAATGCAAAGGCACTTCTTATTACCTTCTTTTATTTTTGTCATTTAAATCGCAGTAAGATTGTTTATGGTTTAGTGAATGAAAAACTAGAACCATATGATTTAATCACGTCTTTACTAGTTTTACATGAAATTTTTGAGAATTCATGCATGTATAGGAGGTGTTATACATCAAAGGGACACGCCTGCAATTCAAGTTGTAAGCTAGTGTCTTGAGGACCTGTAGAAAGTTTAGAAGTTAATCATACCATATAAAAAAATGATAGAATGAGTATTCGAATTAAATATGATATTTTATGGATTTTTAATGATATAGGCTAAGGTTAGCATGCATTCCTGGTCACTGGAAAAAAGGGGGGCAACTATTTCTATTTTTCTTTGTTTAAGTGACGAAACAGATGTAGAATATTTTTGAATGATGTGAATTGACTGTGATAAATATGATTAACGGGAACATGATGAGGGAAAATGTCTCAGTGGGAGCCCGTTTACAAGAAAATGCCCCAGAGGGAACTCGATATTAGATTTCTATATTTGGCCACCACGCAGTGACGAGAGTTGCTGATGCCTTGCCAACCATAGGCCAAGGCTCAACAATAAGAAAAGAATTATTGATGCCTCCACGGCCTGGTACCATGGTTTACAGCTAAATTGATCAATCAAGCAGAGGATAAAGGATAGTCACTTCCAATGATCAAATTTCACCCTAAAGGATTTATAATAAATGCTAAAGGCTATGCTATTTGATATGATGATTTTTAATGATATATGAAAATGCTACATGCTCATGATTTTTCTTTACCGATTTATAAAATAAAAAATGAGGAACAAATGCTCATGACTATTTTTTTTCTTCTAAATGTGTATTAGTAAAAGTATTTTCTTTTCCACCTATGCATGTGCCTATATATGTGTATGTACTACTCATTATTATTGGTTTGGATGTGCGGAGCCAGTAGGCTCACTAGATTCAAATGATTGCAGGTGAGGGAAACGAGGAGGCTAGAGGTCTTGACACTTGATTGGACCGGGCTGACAGTACACACCGAAGACCTTACCGTTTTCGCATTGTGGTTCAAAAAAATAATAAAAAAAATTTATTTTATGATTCATACTGTGAGGGAGTTGGAGAGGAAAATACATTTTCGAAGGATCCAGTATTAATTCATGTTTATGGGTTTTAGAATGCTTTTAGGAATTTCTTTTCGGGTTTCGAATGATGTTGATGATGGATTTTGCTTCCTTTTATGTAGTTGCCTTTATTTTTAAGTGATGGTAAAGTTTGGGATGGTTCAAATATATTATATATATGTATGTATGTGGTGGTCGAAAAAAAAAATAAAAGGAAAGCTAGTATAGTTTAAAGGTGGGGTGGAAGTTAGGGTCTACAAATGAAGAATCTCCACGAATGGGGAAAGTACACCGTTCGATCGACTGAACAAGATGATCAGTCGATCGAACCATTAAACATCATTAATGCTCGAAGATCGGATCTCAGTGAAGAAGGAAGGGAGTGGGTTCAGTCTACCGAACTCGAGGATTAGTCGACCGAACGGTAACGATTCTTATAAAAAGGAGCTTGAGATGTGAGGCAGACAATCAGTTTTCAATTTAGCTTTGTGCAAGACTCTGATCGTGCTACTGTTCTGCAACTCATCTTCAAGCAAGCTACTGCTCCGACATAGCGCTGACAAACTTCATCGACATTCTTTGTTTGGTATAAATATTATTTAGCTTGCATTGTACTTGAATTAAAATAAGATAGTAGATTGTTACTATCTTATACTTTGCATCTATGCAAATTACTTCTCTCCGAAGGATTTCAAAAAGAAGAGTTTTAGTGGATTGCCCAATGGTGCGATCAAGGATCACGGTTCTTGGAGCAAGAGTCGATATAGGCTCCGAACCAAGTAACCAAAAGAGTCTTCTATTTTCCGTTGCTTACTTTAATTGGTTTTACGATACAAAAAGAAAGAGTTTTTTGACGAGCGATATTTAACCCCCTCTATCGCATTCTTCAATCCTTCAATTGGTATTAAAGTCTGGTAGCTCTGAAAATACTTAATCATTTTCAAGAAATTTTAAAAAACTTTTTCTTTTCTTCTTAAAAAGATTTCTTTTTTCGTTCTTAATTTTTTTTATCGCACACTACTAATCCCTAGACGAGAGTCTTAGAAATCTTCTTTTCCTTTTTTTCTTTGATAGCAAAGATGTCAAACTCCTACCAAGAAGGGTATAGCACCGTCCGCCCTCCATTGTTCAAAGGAGAGAACTTCAGCTACTGGAAGAGCAGAATGGAGTGCTACCTCAAATCCGACATTGAGCTCTGGTTCACCATACTCAAAGGATACACTTCCCCGATGGTAGATGGAAAGCCGGTAGAACCAGAAGACTGGACCCCTCCGATGATCAAGAAGGTGTAACTAAACTACAAAGTCATCAACATCATTCAATGCGGCCTAACGATGGAAGAACTGAATCGAGTCAGACCCTATGAAAATGCAAAAGAACTCTGAGACTATTTGGTAAAGTTGCATGAAGGAACTGACGAATCTAAGGTAAACAAAAGAGATTTGTTATTAAATAATTTGTTTAAAATTAAAATACTTTCCGGAGAGACGACCACGCAACTACACGCTCGACTGGATTAGGTTTACTTTTCTGCTTAGCTTAGAATAGTTAGTTAAAAAGGTTTATCAAACCCTAATAACATAACATCAGAATGGATTGGAATGATAGTACCTCAAGGAAGTTTTGTCAAAGGCATGTCTAGACTGAATCTTGTGTAATTTAGCTGGTGCACTAGATTTAGTGGATTTGATTGAAGCTACCCTAGTCAAACATGGGTTAATTAGACCAAAACTTAGTATTAAGTTTTTTGGGCAGGAATATTTTGGAAAGTATTCAGCAAGTGGTCCGCCGTTGATACACAAGAATGTCATATGTCTCACCACTGAATTGAAAACTTATCCTTAAGAAGCATGCTTGATTAACCCAAAGCTAAGTTTGAATCCAACATAAGTTGAACAACCTTTTTTTGTATATGCTCTTTATTTAGCCTAATCGAATCAACTCTAACTTAACCTTAAAATCAAAATTCTAACCTAATCAAAATTAACTAAAACTTAAAATTAATTAAAACTTAAATTCAAACTTAAATTAAACTTAAAACATAAATTAAATTTTAAAATCTAAAATTCACTAAAACTTAAAATTAATTAAAACTTAAAACATAACTTAAATTTTAAAATATAAAATTAACTAAAACTTAAAAGTAATTAAAACTTGAATTCAAACTTAAATTAAACTTAAAACATAACTTAAATCTTAAAATCTAAAATTAATTAAAACTTAAAAATTAATTAAAACTTAAATTCAATTAATTTAAACTTAAAAATTTTAAACTAAATTAAAACCTAATTAAATTTAAATGTAAAATTTAAAACATAATTTAAATCTTAAAATCTAAAATTAGTTAAAACTTAAAATTAATTAAAACTAAAACTTATTTTTTTTTAAACCTAATTAAATTTAAATGTAAAATTAAAAACATAACTTAAAATATAAATTTAATTAAAACTAAAATTCAATTAATTTAAACTTAAATTCTTTTTAAACTTAATTAAAAACTAAAAAATTAAATCTAAAATAAATTTAATTAAGACTTTAAAACTAAAATTAAACTTAAAACTTAACTTAATTCCTAAATTAATAAACTTTACTATTAAACTAATAAACTTGACTTAAAATAAAGTTAACTTAAAGTTAAAATTGTTAATTTTAATTAAAATTTTCTTAGATATTCATCTAGCCTATAGAGTTTATAATAAATCCACTTTAAAATTTGAAGAAACCATTAATGTAACTTTTGATGAAAATGTTAATACCAACATAATTAATCTTGAAAAAACTAATACTCAACATAGTTCCACAAATTAAGAAGAAGAAGAACAATTAACAAAAAAATAAATAAACTAAAAAAACTAACCTACAAATAATAAGAGCAAACCCTAATCATCCAATTGAACAAATAATAGATAATACTGAATTAAGGGTTCAAACTAGATCAACCTTTAGGAACTTAAGGCAAATAACACTAATATCAAAAATTGAACCTAAAACTATAAATGATGCACTGTCTGAGCCCGACTGGGTAATTATAATGCAAGAAGAGTTAGGTCAATTTGAAAGAAATCATGTTTGGGATCTAGTACCTCCACCAAAAGATAAGTCAGTTATTAACACTAAGTGGGTATTTAGGAATAAGTTAGATGATCAAGGAGAAATCATAAGGAATAAAGTACGACTAGTTGTCAAATGATTTAGTCAAGTTGAAGGACTTGATTACGACGAGACTTATGCCCCGGTAGCTAGACTTGAATCAATTAGGATGTTGCTAGCCTATGCAACATACAAAGGATTCAGACTATATCAAATGGATGTTAAATCTGCATTCCTAAATGGATAAATTAAAGAAGAAGTCTATGTATGTCAACCACTAGGTTTTACAGATCTTGAATACCTAAACCATATCTTCAGGCTAAAAAAATATACTATACAGATTAAAACAAGCACCTAGGGCTGGTTATGAGAGACTATCTAGATTTTTAAATTCGAAAGGGTTTAAAGAAGGTCAAATTGAATTTACACTTTTCATAAAAACCCTTAACTCTAACATATTCATAGCTCATGTTTATGTAGATGGCATAATGTTTGGGTCAACCAACTCAAAATTCTTAAAAGAATTTATAACTTTAATGGAAAATGAATTTAAAATGCGTTTAGTTGGAGTATTAAATTACTTTCTAAGAGTACAAATTAAACAAACAAAAGAAGGAAACTACGTACATCAAACTAAATACACAAAAGAACTACTTAGAAAATTTGGAATGAAAAACTCAAAAGAACTAAAAACACCTATGGCAAGTAACATTAATCTAGATAGTGACCCAAATGGTAAATCAGTTGACCTAAAATACTATAGAAGCATGATAGGCAGCTTACTATACTTAACTGCAAGCAGACTTAATATATCATTTGCAATAAATATGTGTGCTCGTTATCAAACATGCACAAAAGAATCCCATCTATCTTATGCCAAAAGAATAATTAAATATTTAAAAGGAACCATTAATGTCGGAATGTGGTATTTAAGAACCTCACATTTTGAGTTAGTTGGATATTCTGACTCCGATTATGCCGGATGTAAGTTAGATAGAAAAAGTACTAATGGAGGTTTCAACTACTAGGCTCTTCTCTAGTTAGCTGGTTTAGTAGGAAGCAATATTGTGTTGCCTTATTTACTACTGAAGTCGAATACATAGCAATGAGCGAATGCGTAGCTCAATTACTATGGATGTCCCATGCTTTAAAAGATTTTAATCTAGACTATAAAAATGTTAAAACCTACATTGATAATATAAGCTCTATAAATCTAACCAAAAATCTAGTACATCACTCTAGAACTAAACATATAGAAGTTAAGCATCACTTTGTTAGGGATCATATTACTAAAGGAAATATTAAACTTAACTATAATGAATTCAAATCTAACCAAGCTGATATATTTACCTAACCTTTACCTGAAACTGAATTCAGTAACTTAGAAGACAATTAGGCATGTGTTTTATAGGATAAGTCTTTTTCTTTATTACATGCTTTCAAATATTATTACTAGTAGTTTTTCAAAATTATATTTTCAAAATTCCCCTTTTCAAAATTTATTTTCAAAACAAATTTTAAAATATTTTATCTTTTTAGAGTAGCTTAGGTCTTACCGTAGAAATACATATTCCTATAGTTTTAGCAGCCAGCATCTCACAAGCATAGTAGGACACCTTGCTTGTGTATTTTGAAACGTAGAATGGTGTGGGATGCTTAGGACTTAGGCTAAGATTTTAGATGCTTAAGTCAGTGCATCACTATAAATCTGGGCTTTAAACAAATTACATTGATCAGTTTGGACAATCTGGCTAGTAACAAGCTAGTTAGAATCACACACTCAAATTGACCAACCTGAATCAGTAGTTGCTATCTTGTGGTAGTCAACTAAGTATGAAGTTTGGACATTTTATCATAAGGATATTTTTTTTCTAGTTTTTAAAACAATGCTTGGACTTTTAGGTACTTATCAATTTTAGGGGGGGCATTAATAACATTTTCTCAATTGCTTTTCAAATTATTTTCAGAAGTACCTTTTATATATTTTCAAAATTTTCAAACTTTATCTTTAAAAATCTTTAACTTATCAAATTTTTAAAATTACTTTTTACCCTAAGAAATTTTTAAACTTTAACTTACCAAATTTATAAAAAATTTTCTTAACAAAATTTTAAAATTATTTTACACTAATAACCTTTTAAAATTTAACTTAATTATCAAAATTATTTTCCCTACCAAATTTTTAACTTTACTAAATGTTCTTATTTTTTTACTTTAGAAAATTTTAAACTTCCTTTCAAAATGTATCTTTCTCAATTTTTAAAGGTCTACCTTTCTTACTTGCTTAGATTTTTTTATCAAAACCTTATTTTTGAAACCATATTTTAAAACTCTTAATTTGTGTTTCTCCTATTTTTGATGTGTGTCAAAGGGAGAGAGATAGTGAATTCAGAGAGAGTTGTTAAACTCAGGGGGATTAAAGTGAAAAACAAAAATGCTTGTTTACTTATATGTTTGCATACATTATTAACTTGACTGTGAACCTTGATTGCCAACATAAAAAAGGGAAAGATTATTGGGGTAGGATGCACCAGAATCGAACCTGAGTTTTGATGTTGTCGAAGATTCAAGTTAAGTCTTGTTGTGATCTAACAAGTTGACTGAGTGTGTAGGTTATTTACTTAACCGGGAAAGCCCTAGTCGTAACTAGGTAGGAAAGACTTAGTAGATTGTGGAAGTCAGGCGAAAAGACCAAGTGGGTTGAGAGGACCCGACACTTGGCAGGGAAGCTCGATAGGTTTGGAGGATCAAAGATCGAGGGAAAGTCCTGGTGGGTCATCCGATTCTAAGCAGCAAAGTCTGAACAAGTCTGGAGGACCAAGGTTTGACAAGTAGGTCGAGGTAAGTAACTGGAGGAGCAACAATGAGGTTGTGTTTCGGGAAGGAATAAATCCTAGGTCACTGATCCAGCTGAAGAAACTGAGAAGGTTTCCAAATTGAGATCAAGACAATGTTACTATCTATTACTACTCATGCATCTTACTATATTACTGTGCTAACCTTTATTTTGCAGGAAAATATTGTTTAACTCTGTTTTATAGGGAACGACTTGATCGATCGACTGAACAAGGCTAACTCAGACCAGAGACTAGTTTAGACTAAAACATAGCACAATCTGATCAAAACTTGATTGGTCGGCCGAACCAGAGGATTGGTCAACCAAGCCATGATGATGTGGCAGAGATCAGATCGATTAGAAGCAAAGATGGAAGCCAGCCTGATCGATCGACCGAAGGTATTGGTCGACTGAACGATCATCACATTAAAGATCATTAATGAAGAATCTCCACAAATAGGGAAAGTGCACCGTTCAATTGACCAAACAAGATGATTGGTCGATCAAACCATTAAACATCATTAATTCTCAAAGATCATATCTCAATGAAGAAGGAAGGGAGAGGGTTCAATCGACCGAACCCAAGAATCGGTCGACTGAACAGTGACAATTCTTATAAAAAGGAGCTCGAGATCTAAGGCAAGCAATCAGTTTTCAATTCACCTCTGTGCAAAGACTTTGTTCATGCTACTGTTTTGCAACGCACCTTCAAGTAAGCTACTACTCCAGCATAGCGTCGACAAACTTCATCGACATTCCTTGTTCGGTATAAATATTATTTAGCTTGCATTATACTTGAATTAAAATAAGATAGTAGGTTGTTACTATCTTATACTTTGCATCTGTACGAATTACTTCTCTAAGAAGGATTTCAAAAATAAGAATTTTAGTGGATTGTCCAACGGTGCGATCAAAGATTGCGGGTCTTGAAGTAGGAGTCGACATAGACTCCGAACTAAGTAACCAAAAAAGTCTTCTATTTTCCATTGCTTACTTTGATTGGTTTTACGATACGAAAAGAAAGAGTTTTTTGATGAGCGATATTCATCCCCCTCTATCGCATTCTTCAATCCTTCATATATAATACCAAGAAAAAAACTATTGCACACTCGGGACTCTAGGTGCCTGAATTCACTCCAGGCATTCTGAGTCCATACAATCATGGGCATTTGGTCCCCAACTATATATATATTCAAAAAACTATACTTTATAATAACTCTTATATATATATATATATATATATATAATCATTTCTGATATATTTTTAAAAATTTATAATTTATATATCATTGCGTGCCCAAGGTATCTGAATATACCCGTTAAATAATTTTCTATTTTTTCTCACCACAACTTACGACTCTGAGCACGTTGTCCATGGAAATTTTCCTTTAACCATCTAAATAAATCCGAAAAGCGTAGAGCAGTTCAAACACGTTAAATTCAAATTCTTGTTGTACAAGACCTCGTCATGTCTCTTATTTCTTACTTTTATGAGGTCATCGATTCGGCCTATAAAAATCTCCCTTTGCCACTGATGCAATGATGAGGAGGGCCCAATCAGTGGGTCAAATTAGAAGAAAAATAATGAACGTGGAAGTTAAAATCAGATCAGTCAAAAGCCTAGGTCTATGAAGCAAACCAATTAAGCCAAGCGACAATATCATTTGTTCGGCCAAGTATGACCATCCGATCGACCCAAATGGTATCCGAATGACTACTCTGGAAAAGTCCACGATTAAGGCTAATAGCCAAGTAATAACTCATCCAAACCACTACCCCCGAGCAGGAGGCATGTCTGGTCGGACAAAGGGAAACCCTTCGATAACAATATGGCCGAATGGAAAGCAGGACAATAGCTCTATTCATTACGTCCAGGCTGGGACTACTTGGCCGAGCAGCGACTGGTCGACTGTGTGTAGGCCCACTAGCTATCTTGTCATATCCTTTTGAGAGTTTGTGCCCCTGACAGCAGAGTATGTCCAACAGGTAAACTGTACTTTAGAAGTTTCTAGACTGTTACATCAAAGAGTTACATGATTGATTAAGGAATGATGTCAGAAACACTTTTTAACTTGTCTTTTTGTAGAACTCCTAGGAAAATGTGTCTATGCTTTGAGATGTTTGCACGAACATTATAGTGACACTATAAAAGGAGTTCCCATCTATAGGTGGAGGTATGCGCAACTTCGTTTTCTACATGCTTTTGCTACAGTTCCCCATTTTTCTACTCACCAGAAACTGACTTGAACATCGGAGGGTCATTGTCGGGAACCCTTTCTTGGTCTGACACTAATGCCTCCTGTGTTGCAGGTCTACGCGGAGTCCTCGCCTCATCAACTTTCCAGCCACATTCCTAGCTTACCATCATCTCTATTTTCAGACAAGATCATATTTGGCGGCATTTGTGGACAAACTACCGGTGGCTGAAATGTGAAGATGGAAGACATTGGACAACTCACCACAGTGACATTAACACTAGAAGAATTTGAAATGCTGATACAAGCGTGATCTGTAAAGATGTTGGAGCAGCAATAGACAGCAGCCAATCTTCGAGCGAACAAGCCTGCGGTGTCAGCGATAGGACAACAAGCAGATCATAGAGGTTGAGCAAAAAATTTCGCTTCTCGCAAGCCAAATGACAAGCCGACCGACACATTCGGAGATGCACCGAATGCGTCGATCCCTTATATCTGAGTGTTGTTCTGCACCACTTTAGAGGAACAAGGTTGAGCGGAGAGGGCACAAGGATCCTTCTCGAATGACTCAGCTGTTTGGGATGAGCGAAAGGGCAAAGCACTTAGGCTCAATGATTCCCCTGAACAGATAAATAGCCAGTTCTTTTAGGAGATCTTGGATGATCAACTACTGTGACACTATGCATCGTTGACGATCGGAGAGTATATGGGGGTGACCGACCCTGAGGACTATCTAATCAAATTTGACAATATGGTCATGCTATTAGGATGTATACTAAAAGCCTAGCTTTTTGTATGAACATTTATTTTGAAATGAGAATCACATTGGTCAAATGTCTGCATTTAGTTAAATGCAGTTGTCCATTTAATTTATATTGTAGATAACATGATGTGTGGTGTCACACAGAAGATCATGTTATCAGTTCCTTATAAATTATAAATAGTAGCTCACGACCAAGATGGATTGGGACAAACCATTGGAATGATTGTAGTGTAATTTGGTATTAGTTTATCTTGACTATAAAATTACACTAGTACACTATGTGTGTATTGAGCAGGACCATTTAAGGTTGTTTCTTTTTATACTAACCGCATAAAAGAACATAACCTCTGTTATTATGGATGTCCGTACTTTTAAACCCGATATAATAATAAGCACATATACTTAGTATTTATTTCTTTAATTTATTAATGGATGAGATTTATTCGTTAAATCAATAGACCTGATAAATTGGGAAATAATATTATTTATATGGTGTGTTGTTGATTATAGAAGGAAACTGTGTCCTAGTTATCCAGGTTGATGATGCCCCCTTGAGGAGCTCATAAGGATTGTCATGTAAATCCTGCAGGTGGACTTAGTCCGTCATGACAATGAAGTTGAGTGGTACTACTCTTGGAGCTAGATATTAATTAAGTGAGTTGTCAATAACTCATTTAATTAATGGACATTCGATATCCTAAACACAGGGAGATTAATGCACTCATGATAAGAAGGAGCCCATAATATAATATGGGATTTGTGCGGTAGTTCAATAATAACTTTTTAGTGGTATGAGTTATTATTGATGAACTTGAGTTGAGTGTTCAGGGCAAACACAGGAAGCTCAAGCTCATCAGGAGGTCAAAACCAATTCCTCCTCTTGGTACCTGCTGTAGCCTCTATAAAGCCTCGCGTTCACCCATTTTGATTTTGCTTCTTATCCAAATGAGGGGCCGACCACATCCTTGCTTGGTGCCCAAGCAAGGGGCCGGCCAAGCCCTCTTGATGCCCAAGATGTGGGCCGGCCAAGCCATGTTTAGTGCCCAAGCATGGGGCCGACCATACAAGAAGAGAAAAGGAAGTTTTGTTGAAAATTTTTTTTTGTTAAAATCTTTCCTTTTATAGCTTTCTACAATGGATTAAAAGAAAGATTTTAATTTTGTTAAAATCTTTCCTTTTTTGTAGTTATCTACAATGGTTAAAAGAGATATTTTAATTTTGTTAAAATCTTTCCTTTTATAGGAATAAAAGGAAGATTTTGTTTAAAACAAAATTTTGTTATAATCTTTTCTTTTATAACTATTTACAATGGTTTAAAAGAGAGATTTTAATTTTATTAAAATCTTTCCTTTTTTGTAACCATCTACCATAGCAAATAAAAGGAAATTTTATTAAAAACTTTCCTTATTAGCCGCTAGCAAAAATTATAAAAGAGGAGGAGGGGATGCTCTCTAAAAACACAACCTAAGGCTCATCTTCTAATTTTTTGTGGCCGATTCTTCCCTCTTTTCCCTTTTCTCTTCATAAGGGTCGGCGATACTTGGAGAAGGACCTTCACCTTGTGGTCGGTTGCTTGGAGGAGGAGAAGAATAAGAAGGAGGAGGTCTCTTCACTTTGTATTCTTTGGTGGTCGAAAGCTTGGAAAAGAAGGAGAAGGTCGGGTGTCTTTGTCTTGGTAGATCGTCACCCACATGACGTCGAAGAGGAGGAGAGGAATACAGCAGAAGATTAAGAGGTCTTTAGGTTACAAAAAAAGGTATAACTAGTTATTTATTTCGCTGCATACTAGTTTAGTTTTTCTTTGTATGGATCCTGAAATACCAACACAAGAGGATAGCGATTTTATGTTTCGATTTTGTGCTTCAATTTTGTGTTTCGATCTTGTGCTTCGATTGAGGTCTCTTTAGTTAAACCTAGGGTTTACTGTGAGGAGTTTAAATATTCAATTTCTTTGAAAGGCTTTGTCTAGGAAGTGGTGGATGATCCCATAACCAAGAAGGCCGAGTGCCTCGCCAACGACCTGAAAGCCAATCCTTGAAATAGATATTTAATCAACTTCTGTAATATGGTTTAACTTCTGAAGAACACATGAGTTGAACTTGGATTAATAATGTTATGTTTTGTTTGCAATCCAAGTTTAACTTCTGAAGATCACATGAGTTGAACTTGGGTTAATAATGTTAAGTTTCGTTTGCAATCTAAGTTTAACTTCTGAAAAGCACATGAGTTGCTAGAAAAAATTCTGTGCTTGTAAAAATTTTTGTACAGGGGAAATAGAATGAAATTTCGAGTAGCATCCAATACATGCTCCATTAGTACACCAACGGAGTAAAATGCCGAGTGTTCCTCACCACGCTCTCCGGATTATTATAGTGGTGATTCAGGCGATTGTCGATCGGATCTATTCGCAGCTTCAAAGACTTTTAAGCAGCGTTCCTGCAACACTTTGTAAGCAATCGCCGCCATCAGGAGACAAATATCAACTTGTTCGTAGTTAAGCAGGGGCCCAAGGATGCATTGCAAGCCTACATCAAGAAATTTAACCAAGTGGCTATGGAAGTCCCATTAGTCACTCCAGAAATCCTAGTAAGTTCTTTTTCCCAAGGACTTAGCTTGTAGAAGGCGAGTTCTTTTGCTCGCTTATCCAAAGGCCCCCATAAGACTTTGACCACTTGCTTGGGCTGGCTACCGAGTACTTTAAGTGGAGGAAGCCCAGGCAGCTCGAAGGAGGGAAGTGATCCCCGGGTCAGTCACCGTCACAGAGCGTCGAACAGTCCATATGTATCAATCGCCAAAGGGGTCCCGAGTGCGAGCAGCCTAGCCATAGCCTGAGCCCCAAACACATGCGGTCCAGCATGTGGAAGCTGAGTGGACAAGGTTCCCTGAAGGTCGATTATGGACGCCGCTTTTTTGGTCTTATCATCGGGTAACAACATACAACACCAGAGATTGTTACAGTCTTAAACAAAGTCCCGCCGAGCGGTTTCACCAAGATCCCGCCGCCGATCTCCCTCTCCTGATGACACCATCAATGTCGATCAGGAGGGCGGCGTGGAAAGAGTGTTGGATTGTTGGCGGTCAGCTTGAAGGGGGGTTAGATAGCCTGCAAACACAAAAGCAAAAACCAACCCTTCTCGAACTCTCAACAAAACACTTGCATAAATAAATTAAACAAATAAATTAAAAGTAAGATACACGAGGTTTACTTGGTTACAACCGGGGAAGTTGTTAATCCAAGGAAGATGAAGCGCACTAGAATATCTCTTTCAAGCGGAGAAGCCTCTTACAACGTTTAAGCACAGAAACAGAAGCTCAACTCTAAACTTAAAGCACACAAGCGTTGGAATTACAATTCTTGAGTTCGTTAAAAAGCTTCTGGACCAAAGCTATATTTATAGCTTTGGTTGGGACGCCCCGAAGGGTTCCGGGAGCCCTAGGGGATAAAACTTTATCCCCAACGTTCAGATCAAGTTAAATCTCGATTTGGTCAAATATCGACTTCCGGGCACCCTGGTACGTTCCGAGCGCCCTAGTACGGTCCGGGCGCCCCGGGCGCCCCGGGCGAGAAAGTCAACCTCATTGACTTTTTTCAGCCCGGGTCTTCTGCTCCGGCTCCGTTCACCTCAGAACGAATCTTCCGCTCGCTTGGGTGATCCTTGCTATCCGAAATAGGGCTCACCCAAACCCAACTTCCGGTCTTCTCGAGCAGGCTTCCGCTCCGGCTTCTCGTCCCTCGGAATTGCCGTGTGGTTCCTTTTCGTCCGCCAGCGTACTCATCCGCAGTCTTTGTCCCTCGGTCGCACCCCGTGCTGACCTTCTTGCTAGCTGCGTCTCTTGCTCCTCGAGCAGTCTTCTGCTCCAGCTTCTCGTCCCTCAGAACCACCGCACGCTTCCTTCTCGTCTGTCGATGTACTCTTTTGCAGCGCCTCGTGCCTCGGACGCACCGCGTGCCGTCCTTCTCGCTAGCTATGTCTTCCGCTAGACTAACTGTGCTCCTAAGCTCCTGCACACTTAGACACAAGGTTAGCACAGGACCTAACTTAACTTGTTGGTCACACCAAAACAACCTTGGGGTTCCAACAATCTCCTCCTTTTTGATGTCATCAACCCGAGTTAAGCTAGGGTTAAAGTAGACATAAAAATAAACAATTTATATTGCAATAACGTGCAACAAGATAGAAAAATTAAATTTCAAAATTTTTTAATTTCTACCTCCCCCTAGACTTATACTTTTTCTTCTCCCCCTTTGACCACATAAAAAATTGGGGTTGCAAGAAAAATCTAAGGGTTGACACTTAGAAAAATTATAAAAATATATTTCAATGATTTTCTGGAAAATATTTGTAAGTCAAGAAAAATTTCTAAGTCGAAAATAACTTTATTTCTAAGTTTTCATCATCAAGAATTAAGAACTTTCTAAGCCGAAAACTTTATGCAAGAAAATTTTAAAAAAATTTTGAGAACATTTAGAAAAATAAAAAAAAAATCTATGCATTTATTTTATTTTATTATTTTAATTTTTTTTAATTCTAATGCTTTTATCAGAAAGTTTTAAATTTCCATTTTAATTTATCATAACTTCTTAAATAACACTTTTTCAGATTTAAAGGAACAAATATTAAACATGTAAAAAATTATATCATGTTAATTAGTTTATCGATATTCTTTAATTGACAAACTATTTCTTTTGACTTAATATTTTTTGTTATATTTTGAATTTCTAATTCACAAAAATATTTCGATAATAGAAATTCTAACATGATAAAGTTTTTCGACAGTATTTCTAATTTACAAAATTCATTCGACAAAATATTTTGTAATTTACAAAATTTATTTGACAGAAGATTTTCTAATCCGAAACACTCTTTCGATGATTCAATTTCTAATTCGCAAAATTCTTTTGGCGACTTTTCGATTGATTTAACTAATTTTTCAGAAGGTAGAAACCATACCTGACTTACCTTGTCAGCAGCTGATTCTCCCTCTGTCGAGTTGCTTTCTTCCGAACTCTCTCCCCCTTCATCGATGCCCATCTGGGATGAGCTTTCTATAACTTCGGGATGGAGTTTGGCTGTCTCGGCAGTTTCCTCATTCTTGGATTGTTCTGATGATGACTTGGTGTCCATTGAGTAGTTGGATTCGACTTCAGTTTGTACTTCGTAGATCTTCAAGAACTTTTCCCAAAGTTTTTTTACGCTTTTGTATTCTCCGACTCTGTCGAGATCTTCATTTGGTATTATGCTTAGCAGGTGAAATTCTGCCCGAGCGTTTGCCATACTCTCCTCACGTTGCTTCTCGGTCCAGAGATATTTCTTGATTTCTTCTCCATTCGTTGTCTTTGGTGTTTCATTACCAAATTTCATTATTAAAGAAATACCGAAATCTGTGTTTAGATATACCTCCATTTGTTGCTTCCAAAAAGCAAACTCCCCCTCGAATGCTGGTGGGTAGATGCTAGCTCCGACCATAGTTTCGTTGCTTCGTTCGAAGGTTAGTCCTCCTGAAGCGCCTTGGCTCTGATACCACTTGTTGGAGCGTTGGCGGTCGGCTTGAAGGGGGGTTGGATAGCCTGCAAATACAAAAACAAAAACCAACCCTTCTCAAACTCTCAACAAAACACTTGTATAAATAAATTAAACAAATAAACTAAAAGTAAGAGACACGAGGTTTACTTGGTTACAACCGGAGAGGTTGTTAATCCAAGGAAGATGAAGCGCACTAGAATATCTCCTTCAGGCGGAGAAGCCTTTTACAGCGTTTAAGCACAGAAACAGAATCTCAACTCAAAACTTAAAGCACACAAGCGTTGGAATTACAATTCTTGAGTTCGTTGAAAAGCTTCTGGATCAAAGCTATATTTATAACTTTGGTCGGGGCGCCCCGAAGGGTTCGGGGCACCCTTGAGGGATAAAACTTTATCTCCAACATTCAGATCGAGTCAAATCTCGATCTGGTCAAACATTGACTTTCGGGCGCCCCGGTACAGTCCGGACGCCCCAGACTGTTCCGGGCGCCCCGGGCGAGAAAGACAACCTCGTTGACTTTTTACAGCCCGGATCTTCTACTCCGGCTCTGTTCGCCTCAGACCGAGTCTTCCGCTCGCTTGGGTGATCTCTGCTATCCGGAATAGGATTCACTCGAACTCAACTTTCGGTCTTCTTGAGCAGGCTTCCACTCCAGCTTCTCGTCCCTCGAAATCGCCGCGTGGTTTCTTCTCATCCGCTAGCATACTCATCCGCAGTCTTCGTCCCTCAGTCGCATCCCGTACTGACCTTCTTGCTAGCTGCGTCTCTTGCTCCTCGAGCAGTCTTTCGCTCCGGCTTCTCGTCCCTCGGAACCACCGCACGCTTCCTTCTCGTCCGTCGGTGTACTCTTCCTCAGCACCTCGTCCCTCGGACGCATCACGTGCCATCCTTCTCACTAGCTGCATTTTCCGCTCGACTACCTGTGCTACTAAGCTCCTGCGCACTTAGACACAAGGTTAGAAACACACAGGACATAACTTAACTTGTTGATCACACCAAAAGAACCTTGGGTTCCAATAAAGAGAAGGTCAACAGCTAAAGAACACCAGTAGTCGACTCAACGTAGGGATTATGAGAGGCCCGTCCAGGCTTCAGCTAAGCGGTAACGACCGTTAGCTCAGAAAGAGGAGAACCACAACAACGCTACTCAGGGTAATATGGGTATGATCGCAGGAGGCCCGACTTATGGCGACTCTAACCGAGTCCGAAAGTCACATGCTCGACGTTTGAAAATCCACATTGTCAGGTGCAGTAAAGCAACAACAGAAGGATCAGAGATCAATTTCGATCCTCAAGATTTAGAGGGAGTGGAGGTCCTTCACAATGATGCCCTAATCATTAAACTGGTAATCGCTAATTACAATATTCGTCGTACTTTTGTAGAAATAAGTAGTTTGGTGAATATCATTTTCAAGAAAGCTTTTGATCAACTTCAAATCAACCATAGCGAATTGCAATTTATGACAATGCCCTTATACAAGTTCATTGGAACTGAAATATTACCGATCAACCAGGCCTGGCTGGTCATATCCCTCAGAGAGGAGCTGCTCAAGAGGATAAGGACAACGAACTTCATTATGGTGGGCACCCCGTCCGCATATAATGTCATACTGGGCCGACTAGCACTAAATGAGTTCCGAGTGGTTGTGTTCACATTCTGTCAAAAGATAAAATTTTCCATGAATAACTTGGTCGGCGAAGTCAAGGGGCATCAACTGGTAGCTCGACGGTATTATGTGGAGATGGTTAAGGCTAAGTCACGCGCCGCTCGAAAAGCTCTTGCGCTGGAGATGAATGTTATTCTGGAAGAACCCCCGCGCTGGTCTACGATGAAAAAGAAGAAGTCCAAGTGCATCCCAATTGGTCGGAAGCCACAACCTTCATCACGGTCGACCTGGGTGTGGAATAGAAGGCAAAGCTTATTGCTTGTTTAAGGCAAAATCATGATGTATTCGCATGGCCAATGTACGAGCTCCCTGGTATCTCACCAACCATCGCCCAGCATGAGCTACATGCCCGGCTTGATGCAAAGCCGGTGAAACAAAAGAAACTTCAATTCAGAGCAAAATCAGATAATCCGAGTGGAAGTAGAAAAGATGCTAGAGACCGGTCACATAGGGGAAGTACAATTTTCGAAATGGCTAGCTAATGTGGTGTTGGTCTCCAAGCCAAGAAATAAATGGCGGATCTGTATCGACTTCCTCAATCTAACCGCAATGTGTTCGCATGGGCAACGAACGAACTCCCCGGTATCTCACCAACCATCGCACAGCATGAGCTGCATGTCCTACCGGATGCAAGGCCGATGCAACAAAAGAAAAGAGACTTCAGCTTAGAGCAAAACCAGATAATCCAAGCAAAAGTAGAAAAGATCCTGGAGGCCAGCCACATACACAAAGTACAATTTCTGAACTGGCTAGCTAATGTGGTGTTGGTCTTGAAGTTGGGAAATAAATGTCTGGTTCGCTACCACCAAATCCCGCTCGCCAGAGAAGGTCAAGAGAAGGTCAGTTTTATCACGGTCGATGGGACCTTTTGTTACAATGTGATATTGTTCGGATTGAAGAACACGAGAGCCACCTACCAGAGGCTGATGAATAAAGTGTTCCAAGGGCAGATCGACCGGAACATGGAGGTGTACGTCGATGACATTTTGATAAAATCCCCTCGAATCACTAATCTCTGTGCAGATATCGAGGAGACCTACCCAATGTTGAGGAGGTATGGAGTCAAGCTCAATTCAACAAGTGCCAATTCAAAGCAAGGAGCAGGTGTTTCCTTGGTTATATCGTGACCGAGCAGGGGATCGAGGCAAACCCAAGCAAAGTGAAGGCGCTCCAAGACATGCCCCCTCCCCGCAACCTCAAAGAGGCTCAGCAGCTGACTGGACAGATCACAACACTGTCAAACTTCATATCCAAGTCATCTGATCAGAGTCATCCCTTCTTCAAGGTTCTACGCTGAGCTACAAAATTTCAATGGGACACCGAGTGCGACAAAGTGCTGGAGGAGTTCAAGAGTTATTTAATCTCTTTACATATACTAGCAAAGCCCATCACCGGCGAGCCTCTCTGGGTGTACTTGTCATCCATAGAGCGGGTGATCGGCTTGGCGTTGGTGTGGCAGAATGACACTGAACAACAGTTGGTGTACTTTATGAGCCATATATTGAAAGATGTCGAATGCCGCTACACCTATCTTGAGAAATTAGCATATGGGTCGATTCTCGCCACTCAGAGGTTACACCCATACTTTTTGTCACATCCAATAATTGTGTTAACAAATAGCGCTCTAGGGAAGTTCTTCTCAATCCCGAAGTATTCGGTCGGCTAAACAAGTGGACCACAGAGCTGAGCAAGTTTGACATACAATATCAGCTCAAATCGACGATCAAGGCACAAGCCTTAACCGATTTCATGACGGAGGTGCATAACGCTGAGCCAGAGGCTACCTGGAGGATCTACGTGGATAGATCATCCACCCGGTAGGGAATAGAGTAGGCATCCTCTTGATATCCCTACAAAATGATCGGATGCAATTGTTTGTTTGGCTAGACTACTGAGCTACAAACAATAAGGCAGAGTATGAAGTGTTGATCGCTGGCCTGCAAGCAGCCAGGCACGTGGGAACCATCTGAGTTCTTATCCACTCGGATTCTCAATTAGCAACCTAGCACCTGTCAGAGACTTTTGAAATAAACAATAGCCAGCTAAGGCTATTTATTGAGGTGTTTGAAAGATTGAAGGCCAGATTTTAAGAGGTAACCGTCCACAAAATCTCCCGAGCAGAGAATCAATATGCAGATGAGCTGGCAAAATTAACAAGTTCCTTAACCCCCATATTGCTAGACAAGCCGGTCAAGCAGGTAATGTTGGTGGCTCATATCGAGAGGCTAGCTGAAGGAGAGACATCGAATGATTGGAGGACACCTTTAATCAAGTTCCTCGGGTCAAGCAATACTCTGGCCGACCGGGAGCAGGCTCAGTTAATAAGGAAGAAAGTCGGATGGTTTACCTTAATCAGAGATCACTTGTACAAAAAAGCCTTCTCAAGACTATTCTTGAAGTGCATCCGGTCGGAAGACATCTAGTACATCTTACAAGAAGTTCACCAAGGTTCATGTGGCAGCTACTCGGGCAGCGCTCGTTGGCAAGGAAAATCCTATTGGCAGGGTATTTCTGGCCTACTTTGTAAGCCGACGCCGCTCGAACAACAACAACCTGCTTATCTTGTCAAAAATATCAGAGCATATCGTACTCCATTGAGAAGCTGAAGGCATTTGTGGTTTATTGCCCGTTCGACCAGTGGGGCATGGACATTGTAGGGTCGTTCCCAATAGCGATCGTACAAAGGAAATTTCTACTTGTTGAGGTAGACTACTTCTTTAAATGGGTTTAGGTTGAGCCGCTCGTCAAGATAATTGAGCAGATGATTATCAAATTTTTATGGAAGAATATTATTTGTTGGTTCAACGCCCCTCATGAACTCGTTTCTGACAATGGAAGACAGTTTCAAGGGCAAATACTCAGAGAGGGTGCGCAGTTATGACATTACACATGCTTTTACTTCAGTGACTTACTCCTAGAGCAATGGCCAAGCAGAAGTCATCAACAAAGAGATTCTCAGAGGACTCAGAGTTTGGATCGACCATATGGGAGGAAGCTGGGTGGATAAGCCGTCAAGCATATTATGGTCTTATCCCACTCCTCAGGAGGCCACTGGCATAACCCCATTCCATTTGGTGTATGGAGGAGAAGCAGTGGTGCCAGTCGAGATTGGTATAGAGTCCGATCGACGACAACTGTACGACAAAGATAATCCTGAGCAATGACTTATATAACTTGACCTGATAAACGAAATTCAAGATAAAGTTGTCGTCCGGTTGATGGCGTACCGACAAAGGATGAAACAAAACTACAATAGATGGGTTATTCTCAAGTCGTTCTAGGTCGACGACTTAGTCCGAAAAAAAGTGAAGTCGGTCGATGATGTAACCATGCTGGAGGCGCCATGGGAAGGACCCTATAAAATAATACAGAAGCTCATACTATCTGCAGGACGAGGATGGAAGGAATCTTGATCAACTATAAAAGCGTAAACCATCTACAACCCTATAGGGCGAGATAGTAAGTGTGCAATAAAATTGATGTAAATTGTAAAACCATTTATTATATGAATGCGAGAAAGTTTAAACAAAGATTCACTAAGTGTCAAAGACTCATGAGCTGCTCGACCGTATCATAAGCAAGTGAAACTCTCGCGCCTAAGTGTTAAAGATTCTCGACATACTCGATCGAGTTATAAGCGAGCATGCTCTCGTGACTCAAGATTATAAGTCGTGGGGTTCAGACCAGGCATGTAAAAGTCTCACAAGCCACTCGGTCATGTTATAAACTAGCAAAGCCCTCGCGCCCAAGTGTCAAAAACTCTCAACCCGCTCGGGCGAGTTATAAGTGAGCCTACTCTCGCACCTCAAGATTATAAGCTGTCGGGTTCAGACTTGACATGTCAAAGACTCACGAGCCGTTCGACCATGTTATAAGAGAGCGAAGCCCTCATGCCCAAGTGTCAAAGACTCTCGACCCACTCGAGCAAGTTATAAGTGAGCCTGCTCTTGCACCTCAAGATTATAAGCCACGGGATTCAGACTGGGAGTGTCAAAGACTCACGAGCCGCTTGACCATGTTATAAGCGAGCAAAGCCCTCATGCCTAAGTGTCAAAGACTCTCAACCCGCTCGGGTGAGTTATAAGCAAGGCTGCTCCTACACCTCAAGGTTATAAGGTGAGGGGTTCAGACCTGGAGTGTCAAAGACTCACGAACCGCTCAATCGTGTTATAAGCGAGCAAAACTCTCACGCCTAAGTGTCAAAGACTCTTGATTTGCTCGGGCAAGTTATAAGCTAATTTGCTCTCACGCCTCAAGCTTATAAGTCGTGGGGTTCAGACCGGGCATGTCAAAGACTCACAAGTCGCTCAATTGTGTTATAAGAGAGCAAAGCTCTTGCGCCTAAGTGTTAAAAACTCTCGACCAACTCGAGCAAGTTATAAGCGAGCATGTTCTCGAGCCTCAAGATTATAAGCCGCGAGGTTTAGACCGGGAGTGTCAAAGTCTCACGAGCTGCTCGACCGTGTTATAAGCGAGCAAACCCCTCGCGTCCAAGTGTTAAAGATTCATGACCCGCTCGGGCGAGTTATAAGTGAGTCTGCTCTTGCTCCTTAAGAGTATAAGCCGTGGGGTTCAAACCAGACGTGTCAAAGACTCACAAACCACTTGGTCGTGTTATAAGCGAGCAAAGCCCTCAAGCCCAAGTATCAAAGACTCTTAACTCACTCGAATGAGTTATAAGTGAGCCTACTCTCGCGCCTCAAGATTATAAGCCATGGGGTTCAGATTGAATGTGTTAAAGACTCACGAGCTGCTTGACCTTGTTATAAGTGAGCGAAGCCCTCATGCCTACGTGTCAAAGACTCTCAACCCGCTCGGGCAAGTTATAAGTGTGCCTTCTCTCGTGCCTCAAGATTATAAGCTATGGGGTTCAGACCGAGCGTGTCCCAGACTCACATGCCGCTCGGCTGTGTTATCAACGAGCAAAGCTCTCATGCCGAAATGTCAAAGACTTATGAGTCGCTCGGCAGTGTTATAAGTGAACTTAATTCTTACATCTTATGACTCTTGAGTCATAAGACTAGTTATGAGTGGGCGAAGTTTTCACACCTAAATGTTTAAGGCACATGTGCTGCTTAACTGTGCTCTACCTTAATCCCCTATATTGCATGGGCAGGTATACATGGTAGAAGAGAGAGAATTTTAAAGTTCAAATGGGCATGCATTGATTGATACTTAGAAATTTTTACAACCTACTTGTGGAAAGTACAAAAAGATAATGAGAAGATTGAAAAGGAAACTAATTTAGGTAATCGGGCACGCCGCCCGGAAGTGACTCGGTGATCTACTCCCTCTTTATAATGTTGCTCAGCAGATCGGGGGAGAGGTAGCCACCGTCTTTCAGCTAGTAGAGGGTGTCGTCGATGCCATAATCGAAGAGGCAGAGAGTCTGATAGGTAAACATCTCATTGTAGCATCAAAGCGAAGGTAATTTACTCTGAAAGATTCCAACCGGCTGGGTTCCTCCTCTTTGAACTTGTCGAACCCTGACTTGGATGTCTCCAACTCAACCTTAAGAGTAGCAAGCTCAACATCTTTCTCACCAAGATGGAGTTTGCTCATCACCTACTCTATTGTTCGGCTAACCTGCTCGGCCGCCAAAGCAGCTTCCGTCTCTTTAAGATTTTGGGCTAAGACTTGAGCCTCTTTGTTTTTGTGGTAAAGTCTTTGATGGCTCAGAGTTTCTTGGCGTTGGCAGAATTTATCTTCGACTCAAAGTTATGAGCTTGCTTGGTTAGCCGATCGAGTTGGAGGGCCTGCTCGTTATTCTTGTTCTTCTCCACGTTAAGCACCCCTTCAGAGCCCAGCAGTTGCTCGAAGCTCTGCTCTAAGTCTTTCTTCAATTGGACTACCTCCACAATGAGCTGCTTAACCCGAGCCCGTGAGGTGTATGCTTGGCCAGACGGGGCTCGCAGTTGTTGGTTTTCATGCTCCAAAAATGCTAGCTGTTGGTCCTGTCAGAACTGCAAGACAGAAAAGCTGATTAATTCTGATCAGGGAATGCAGAGAAAAGGCTTAGTTAAAATTCACCTAAGTGGATTTCTGAGTAAAGTCATCAGCAAGCTCCCCGGGCAGAATGGTTGCCACTCTATCCTTGACATCTGTGACCTTGGATGGTTATTTGGTGCCACGGGGAGTGCAGCTCGATATCGTCTAGGTAATGCCACTCATTAGTTGGCAAGTTAAGGATGACCTTGATGCTTCATCGACCGCTCGAGTCTTATGGCTCTGAAGTGACCGGGCCCTTGGACTTGGACATGGGGGAGGAGCGAATTATGGATACCTAGTCGGTCAGGTTGGTGGGCGGAGGTGGCAAGTAGGCAACCGACAATGCATATATCATCCCGCCCGGTAGCACGGACAACAAAGGTATCCGATCAGAGGATGGAGGGGTAGGTCAGGCAGCCTCTCTCTCAGGGACTGCTGAAGATGAAGTTTTTCCCTGCTTGGATGGATGTTGGGAAGTTGAAGGAACAGAGGGTTGTAGGGCTAAAGTTACCAAGCAAGAAGAAGTCTCCGCCCAGTGCCTCTTGCGGCGTTGGATGGGCGACTCACCAGAAGTGGCTGACTCTGAAGGAACTGAGATCAGCACCATAGATTGTCGTTCGGGGGGGGGGGGGGGGGTAATTCGCCAGTGGTGGTCGCTCTGTCGCTAGCCGCCACCCTGCTTCACCGGTTGGCTCTTTCGAATGCTTGATTGGCAGCAGGCCCTGACTCTTCAGCTCAGCGAGGCCTTTGGGATTGATCTCCACGTCGACAAGCTTGCTCTTACCGCTCATTCGTGCCCTCAGCATGATTTGAGCTGCAAAAAAGGATGAGAAATCAGTTAATTCAAAGATGCTGGGAAGAAAAATGACATATCTAAGGAGATGGGCAGCCGTGTTCGGATATGACTTAGCCCAAACACATATAGGACCTCCTCCAATAACAATTGGTGTATGTGATATTTCTGACCGGCCAAGCTCACGACTATTTGAAGGTAGTCCGACCGGCTTTGATACCAGTTGACCGGAGGAGAATTCACCAACTCTATTTGACAGTCGGTTGGAATGTCGGGCAGGACGGGGAGACAAATGTAGAAGTAATGCTCCTTTTAGTGTTTATTTGAGGAAGACATTTTATCGAAGTAAACGACACCCACTCGGATTTGAAATAGAAAGGTGCTCGGCTTGGATAGCTTAGGATAGTAAAAGTAATGATCGATTCAGCTTATAAAAATCTCCCTTTGCCACTTATGCGTGTTGGAATGTATACTAAAAGCCTAGGTTTTTGTATAAATATTTATTTAGAAATAAGAATCACATTGGTCAAATATCTACATTTATGCTAAGTGTAGTTGTCCATTTAATTTATATTGTAGATAACATGGTGTGAGGAGACACACAGTAGATCATGTTATCAGATCCTTATAAATTATAAATAGTGGCTCACACCCAAAATGGAATGGACAAACTATTGGAGTGGTTGTAGTGTAATTTGGTATTAGTTTATCTAGACTATAAAATTACGCTAATACATTATGAGTGTATTGAGCAAGACCATTTGAGGTAGTTCCTTTTTATACTGCCTATATAAAAGAAAAACCTCTGTTATTATGGAAGTGCGTACTCTTAATCATGATATAATAATAAGCACATATATTTAATATTTATTTCTTTAATTTATCAAAGGGTGTGATTTAGCTGGTTAAATCAATAGGCCCGATAAGTTGGGAAATAATATTATTTATATGGTGTGTTGTTGCTTATATAATGAAACTGTGTCCTAGTAATCTAGGTTGATGATGTCCCCTTGAGGAGCTCATAAGGATTGTCATGTAAACCCTGTAGGTGGACCTAGTCCGGCATGATAATGAAGTTGAGTGGTACTACTCTTGGAGCTAGATATTAATTAAATGAGTTGTCAGTAACTCATTTAATTAGTGGACATTCTATTTCTTAAACACTGGGAGATTAATGCACTCATAATAAGAAGGATCCCATAATGTAATTTGGGATTGGTGCGGTAGTTCAATAATAACTCTTTAGTGGTATGAGTTATTATTGATGAACTTGAGTTGAGTGTTCGGGGTGAACACAGGAAGCTCAAGCTCATCGGGAGACCAAAACCAATTTCTCCTCTCGGTCCATGTTGTAGCCTCTATAAAACCTTGTATCCACTAAGTCCACTTCTTATCCCCGGACACAACCCTACTAGGAGCAAGGGGGTCGACCAAGCATAGGCTTGGAGCCCAAGTAGTGGCCGACCAAACCATGCTTGGTGTCCAAGCATGGGGCCGACCACATAGGATTAAAGGGAGATTTTATTTTTTGTTAAAATCTTTCCTTTTATAGTTATCTACAAAAGATTAAAGAGAGATTTCAATTTTGTTAAAATCTTTCCTTATTTGTAGTTGTCTATAATGTTTAAAAGAAAGATTTTAATTTTTGATAAAACTTTCCTTTTATGTAACCATGATTTAAAAAGAGAAGTTTTAATTAATTTTTTCTTTTTTGTAGTTGTCTGTATGTTTTAAAAGAGAGAGATTAATTTTTAAAACTTTCCTTTATTGCCATGTACAATAGGAAATTTAAAAAGAGATATTTTAATTGTTATTAAAATTTCCTCTTTTAAAGGGAGGCCACAAATAAGGAAGTTTTAATTATGATTAAAACTTTCCTTTTTTGTAGATATCATGGTTTAAAAGGAAGCTTTAATTTTTTGTTGTAAACATTTTTCCTTTTTAGAGTCCATGATATGGCCGACCATAGGAAGAAGAAAAGGAAGATTTAATTAGACTTTCCTTTTTTTGCCAAGATCAAGGATTATAAAAGAGAGGGAGAGAGCGCCTCATGAGATAACACAACCTAGTTTTTCACCTCTCTTCCTTGTGTGGCCAACACCTTTATTGTTCCTCTAAGCGCCGACGACACACAAGCCTTGATTCTTTGGTGGCCGAATCTCTTCCATCCTCTTCTCTTTTGTTTTCTTCCTTTGAGGCCGGCGGTTCTTCAAGCTTCATCATCTTGGTTGCTTGGAGAGGAAGAAGAAGAGAAGAAAATTTCCTATTTTGGCATCCCTTGATGGCTCAAGAAGTCTTGGAGAAGAAGAAGTGGTCCCGGTGGAATTTATCTTGGTAGATCGTTGCTCACACAACGCCCAAGAGGAGGTGAGGAATACAATAGAAGATCAAGAGGTCTTTAGCTACAAAGAAAGATATAACTAGTTGTCTTATTCCGTATCATGCTAGTTTTCTTTGTATGGATTTTGAAATATCAAACATAAGAGACTAACGATTCTAGGCAATTGATTTTATATTTCGATTATGTGTTTCTTTTATTTTTCAATCTTGTGATTTGATTGTTCTTAGTGGTTAAACCTAGGGTTACTATAAGGAGATTAAATATTGAATTTCGTTGAAAGACTTTGTCTAGGAAGTGGTGGATGATCTCATACCTAAGAAGACCTAGTGTCTCGCCATGTTTAACCTGGAAGCCGATCTTTGAAATAAATATTTAATTAACTTTATAACATGGGTGGATTTGGATTAATAATGTTAAGCATCGTTTGCGATCCAAGTCTAAACCTCTAAGAACAGATAAGTTGAATTTGAAATCAATAATGTTAAGTTCTGTTTGTGATTCCAAATTTAATTTCTAAAGAACACAATAGATTGTTAGGAAATGTTCGGGACTTGTACAAAATTTTTGTACAGGGGAACCAGTACGATATTCCGAGTAACAACCAACAATGCGATGATAAGGGGGCCCATCAGTGGATTAAAGTAGAAAAAAAGCAGCGGGCGTGGAGGTCAAAGTCAGAGCAGTCAAAGCCCCAAGCCCATGAAGCAAACCAATTAAGCCGAGCGACAATATCGTCTATCAGGCCGGGCGTGACCATCCTATCAACCCAAATCGTGTTCGAACGATCGCTCTAGGAAAGCTTGCAATTATGGTTAATAGCCCAGACCACTACCCCCAAGCGAGAGGCATGTCCGGTCGAACAAAGGCCAACCCTCCAACAACAATAGAGCCGAATGAAAAGTAGGGCAATAACTCTGTTCATTATGTCCAGGCTGAGATTAGTTGGCCAAGCAGCGGCCAGTCGGCCGCATGTGAGCCTCCTAACTATCTTGTCGTATCCTTTTGGGAGTTTGTGCGGCTAACAACAGAGCATGTCCATTAGGTAAATCGTACTTTAGAAGCTTCTAGATTGTCACATCAGAGAGTTGCTGCTTAAGGAAGGGTGTCAGGGACATTTTTTGACTTGTCTTTTCCTAGGACGCATAGAAAAACATGTCTACGCTTTGAGATACATGCACGAATATTACAGTGATACTATAAAGGGGTTCTTATGTACAGGCAGATGTTTGCGTAACTTCATTTTCTACACGCTTTTGCTACAGTTTTCTATTTTTCTACTCATCGGAAATTGACTTGAGTATCGGAGGATTATCATCGGGAACCCCTTCCTGGCCTGACACTAACGACTACTCTGTTATAGATCTACGTAGAGCCCTCTCGTCAACTTTCTAGCCACATTTTCAGTTTACCATCATCTCAATTTTCAGATAAGATCAACCACTGTAATAATTCTAAAAATATGAACGATTCACCATGTCACAATTAACGTTCCAAAATTATGAAGAAAATTAATTCTATAGTACTGGCTATTAGGGGATGGGATCCTCTGATCCGTAAAACCTATACCAGTCTAACCTCCCACCAATCCTCTTTTCTTGATCTAAGAACAGAGCAGGATCAGAGATTAGACGATCCCATCCCAACTATTGGACATCTCCTATCCTTATTATTTGAACATTTTTTATTTTTTTTTCTATGGACTTAGCTCAAATGGTAAGTGTTACGTTTCTTTTTATTTCTTTTCATTTTTTTTTACGTTTTTCATTTTTTTCTTCTCTTTTTTCCTTTTTTTATTTTTATTTTTCTTATTTATGTTTTTACGTTTTTTTTTTATGTGTGTGTTTTTTTCTTTTTAATTTTTTTAACGTTTTTTAAAGTTTTTTCGTCTTCGTTTTTTAATTTTTTTTATCTTTACATTTACATTTTTCTTTTTTTTTATATATATTTTGTTATGAGAGGATATTTTTAGTAAAAAACTGTGTTAATCTCGAAATAAAGAAAAAAATTTAGGATGTGTTTAGTACACATATTTTTTATTTTTATTTTCATTTTTTAGAAACACATATTTTTATAAAAAATGATGTTTTATTTGTGTTTTTCATACTTATTTTCTAAAAAAATAGTTAGTGTTTTCTAGAAAAATCGAAAATGATAAAAAGTTATTTTCTGTTTTCTAGAAAATATATATTTTTCAAAAAATGAAAATAAAAAATACACATATCAAACACATCTTTAATTTTATGAGATTTTCTGATTCTAAATTATATATCCTTTTATTGTATATTAACATGAAATATTATTTAAGAATCATCAATTATTTAAATTAAATATAATCTTCATTGATAATTTTAAATGAAAATTAAGGATAACCTTTAATTAAACGCACGTTCAAAGTGAACTGACGGGGCGATGAGGGAATGTAATTCCCTTTTTGCACAATTCAACATTCTTTACTCTACCTACTTCTCATTAATTGGTCCGAATTACATGCAAATATCTACCTCAGAAGGGAAAAAAAAAAAAACACTAACTAGTTCATTTCCCCTCTTCTCTGTGGACGAGACGAACCGGATATCTGTGTTTACGAAAATAACCCTGCTTCTTGTGAACAGGATCATTACAAGCTTCCCAAACACACTCTGATGAGGGTATTATCGTCATTTAAAAATCAGCTTTCCTCCAGATCTTTTTGCCGTTATTACTATTAATTAGTTCGTATCCACTCATCAGCCTCCCTCACTCCTTGCCGAAGCCGCCTCCCCCATTTTTTCTACCTCGATTCCTCTTTCGAATAGCAATGGCGATGCGGGTTGCCTTCTCCTCTCCCTCGATCCGATCGAACCCGTCGCAGTTGCCGTCTCCTTGGGCTAATCCCTCTCCCAACTCTCTGAATCGGTCCCTCAACTGGCACAGCCGGCAGTCGCGCCCTCATGGCTCCGCCGCCTCCGGCCAGAGAGGGAGGGACTTCCTCGCGGTGAGGTCTAGCTTGGATACCGCCGTTCCGGTCGTGGGGCAGGTGACGGAGGTCAATAAGGACACTTTCTGGCCCCTTGTCGAGGCTGCCGGTGATAGGGTCGTCGTCCTCGACATGTACACCCAATGGTATATTCACTCCCTCTCGCATTTTAATTTTTTTTCGTGGTTTCCGTACCTGTGATCGATCCATTTTGTTGCTCTACCGCTGTTAAAGGGGTTGTTGAGGAAACTAGACTATTGAATTCAATAATTCATTCTAGTTCCATATGAAATTCAACTTCCTCTTAAAATACAAGTTCCTCAATATGGAATCTTAAGATTATAAAATAATTACGCAAGGAATGCAATAGTTCATAGGAAGAAAATTCTTAAGAAAACACAATAACTCGTAGAAGAGCGTCTAGTGTCCTAGTAGCCGCATATTCAGCATCAGTGAACCCTTCAGTTTAGGGCAGCAGGAATAGAGGAGCTCTGATGATGCAGTAGCAGTAGCACAGAGTAGCTAATGATTTAAAGTAGCACAGAGTAGCTCTGTTGATCTACACGCCATGTGTTATACCTCGACAAGTAACAATGAGATAAATAAGACTTTCCCCTTTCCTCCGATATAGTGCGGAATCAGAGATGTGCACTTGTCTGCATGATTGTACTTTACAGTTAATTTGAGGTTGATATCAATCTATTTATTATCAGTTTCGGTTATGGTAATACAATCTTTACTGTAATGTCTTTTAGAGAGAATTACTGTCATATTTTTGATATTTCTATCGCCAAAAATACAATGTATGTGCAAGATTTTTCATCTGAAACCATTTGTGGGAAATTTTAAAGATTGAATATCCGAGGAGGGGTCGACGCCAATAATTAAATTATCATCCACATAAACTAAGATACCTTTGCCCATGGAAGAATAAACAAAGAATAATCATTGTAATTCTGCTGAAATAACCTACTTGTTGTAGTACTGTGTTTTGTTTCGCAAACAAGCTTGTGGTCCTTCAAACCATAAGAGTTCTTCTTTGTCTAGATACCATGTTAGGAGGAGCATTATATCGGGAAGGAAGCATACTTTCTATGGAATCACCATTAAAGAACACATTTTTCATGTCCATTTGATATACATC
The DNA here is from genome assembly GCF_018446385.1 of Zingiber officinale. Classification (NCBI taxonomy): domain Eukaryota; kingdom Viridiplantae; phylum Streptophyta; class Magnoliopsida; order Zingiberales; family Zingiberaceae; genus Zingiber; species Zingiber officinale. The sequence goes on along the minus strand of NC_056000.1, from coordinate 59,854,536 downwards.
CTAGTTTGAAATAGCACTGCGACAGTTATGATGCAAACTGAGATAGTCATCTTAAACATGAGAGCAAAAGGTTTCAGTTTAGTCTACCTCATATTCTTCTTTGATCTCCTGTGCCACCAAGAGAGTTTTATAATGATAAGAATCTATCCGACTCGTTTTGATCCAGCCATTAGATAATCTGGTTGGGAGGGTACTATATTTCATTTGTAATTTAGTTCCAAGGCTTTAAGCTCTTCTACTGATTTTGAATGAATAATGAATAAACAATAAATCATGTTTGAAAGATAAGGAGAGACAATTTGGTGGGTTTTCTTTTTCCAGATTTACGCGAGGCCTAATTATACGAGAACATCTTGGTAAAGTTAGTAAGGTGGAGTTGTCTGAAGAAGAGTTACCAGTCCTTGGGTTAGATAGCAGTTGAGACATAAGAGGGGAAACTCAACTGTGACTTGTTAGGAAAATAATGATAAAGGAATAGAGTTATCCATATTAGTTGAAGGGCTATACAATGAAAACTATTATAAATCTTCATAAATACTTTCCAATTATAGCAACAATATCCCTTCTATGTCTTTGAATCCTAGGAATATAGTTTGAAAGTAATTATCTCTAGCTTAGTATCTTGAGAATGACGGAGATGCACAAAATATCCCTACCAAAGGTTTGGAGTGCTTGATAATTTGGAGGATGGTTATAGAACTTTTACAAAGGTGTAATATTGTGTAGTACTCAAGTTGGCAATCTATTTATCATATAGTTTGTTGTTAGCATGTTTTTTTTACATAAAACACCTTGGCATTGGGCAATATTTTATTGTGGTGGATATAAGATAACTTTTTTGTTGGTGCAGCGGGGTCGGCAAGAAGGGAGGGGTGAATTACTTGTAAAATAAAAATACCCTCCTAAAACTTTCAATTCAAAAAATAGCAACAATAATAAAAGAAATAACAGAAATAAACAGTAAGAGAAAGACCCAGACTTTTGACTTGGTTACAACCAAAAAGGTTGTTAATGCAAGGCGGTTGAAAAAGCACACTAGAAAAGTCTCCTTCTCTGAAGGCGGAGAAGCCTTTTACACACTACAAGCTCAAACAGTTGCTAGGAAGTTGATACAGAGTTGATTGAATAATTTTCTAGCTCCAGGGGATTTTATATAGCTCCTGGAAACTCTATCTCGATTCTCAAGTCTTGAGGGCGCCTCCAAGGGATTTGATCGGATAAAACTCTATCCGATTACAAACGACCACTTTGGCCAGGTCGAAGGCGCCTCTAATGGCCTTGAAGGTGCCTTGGACAAGGTTAAGGGCGCCTTCAAGGCAATGAAGGCGCCTCTAAGCTTGCAGTCAGCGCAGGCACCTCCAAGCCTGCAGACAGCGCAGGCGCCTTCAGCAATTCGTTGAAGGCGCTTCCAGCTAGCTTTTCCAGCTCCTTTTGACTTGTTCTCTTCTTCCGAGGCTTCGAATGCATGGGTGATTGCGGCCAACCAAAATAGAGATCACCCGAACCTAATTTCCGGCCTTCTCCTCGAGTAGGCTTCCAACCCGACTTCTCGTCCATCGGTGTACTCTTCCGCAGCTCTCTCGTCCTTCGGACGCACTGAGCCCGTCGGCTCCCTTCCCGTACCGTCCTTCTCGCTAGCTGCATCTTCCGCTCGACTTCCTGCGCTCCTGCACACTTAGACACAGGGATTAAATAACAAGCAAGATCTAACCTAACTTGGTTGATCACATCAAAACAACTACGGGGTCCAACAATCTCTCCCTTTTTTATGTGCATCAACCCAAGTTCAAGTTAGGGAAAAAACAGACAAGTAATTTAAAGAAATTACTAAACTAGTATTTTAAGCAACAAGGTTGCAATAAAAGAATTTGCAACAATAAGGAAATTTAAAAATATTAATTCCTCTAAAACCTAAAACTCCCCCTAAACTTATCCTATCTCTCCCCCATTGATCACATCAAAAAAACATGGGGTAATAATTATCAAGCAAAAAATTTTCAAGTTTAAAAACAATTTTCCTAAGTTTAAAAATATTTCTAAATGAAAATTCAAGTGTGAACTAAATCATTCTTAAATTGATTTCTAAGTTAAGAAAAATCTTTTGAAAATTTTCGAAGTAAAACTAAGTAAAAATATTTGAGAATTTTTCTAAGTATAAAAATATTTTTGAAGAATTTAAAATGTTTGAAAAAAAACCTTTTTTTTAAAGCATTATTTAATTCCAATTTTAATGCTTTTACCAGAAAGTTAATTAAACATTTTATTTCAATATTTTGGCTTCCAGGTCGTGGTGAGGCACTAGGTCTTCTTGGTTATTGGAGCAACAACCACTTCCTTAGACAAAGCCTCATAAAGAAATTTTAACATTTAATTTTCTCGTTGAAAGCTTTAACTTAAAAAAAATTTAGTCTAGAAAAGATTTTGGAACTCAGTAAAGGTTCCTTCCTACTGGATTAATCAAGAACTTAGGGGGTACATAACTTTTGGGAGCTTTCCTAAGTTGTCCCTAATGTTTTCTAATGTACCAGTTTAATTTTTCATATAACTTGAGTTTTGATTTTGAAAATTTATTTAAGCATGCATAATCATTTTTCAATTTTTCAATTTCTCATTCTCTAATTTTAAATTATTGTACATTTCTAGTGGACATGCTTTTGCTAAGTTTAACTTCAACTCATTATTCTCCTTTTCTAATTTAACTAAGTCTTTAGTGAGAACTTTTATGAATTGAAAGGACTGCTTGGGAGTCAGATTACGTACCTCACTTACCTCTATTTCTGATGCTCCCCCTTCATCGCAGCTTTCTTCTTCTGATGATCCTCCCCTTTCATCTATGCTCATTTCTGAGCTAGTCTCATCTTCTACCATTTGATGGTTGGCCATCAATGCTAATCCCGAGAAGGCTTCCACTTCAGACTCGGAGGATGAAGATTCATCGCATGTAGCCTTCAGACTCTTGCGCTTTGAGGACGTCGATCTTTTGTACTTTTCCTTTTCGTTGTTTTTTTTTCTTCATCTTCGGACAGTCATCCTTGATGTGTCCTTCCTCGTTGCAGTTGTAGCATCGGACCGTCCTTTTGTTGCATTGATGCTTCCTCGACTGCGATCTAAATTTATTAGTTTTAATAAATTTATTTAACTTCCTTACCAATAATGTTGCTTCGGTTTCATCGATCGACGCTTCGAAGTCGGGATCGTCCATCTCGGCTTGTAGGGCAACGTTGAGGTTTGTCTTCTCTACTTGTTTAGGCTCTGCAATTCGAGACTCGTGAAGTTCGAATGCAGAAAACAGATTTTCTAAAGTACTTACCTCAAAGTCCTTAAAGATGTAATATGCATCTACTAAGGACGCCCATTCTGGAGACCTCGGGAAGGCATTGAGCGCGTACCGGATCGAGTCTCGGTTTGTTACCGATTCTCCGAGGTTGTTCAGTTGCATTATTAGCTCCTTAATTCTCGCTTGAAGTTGCGCTACCTTTTCGCCGTTGTTCATCCGAAGATTTGTGAGTTCGGAGGATGTCCCGCCTTGCTAACTTCGCTTTTGAAGTGCCTTCATGGAGCTCCAGGAATTTTTCCCAGAGGTCTTTGACGGAGTCGTAGCTTTCGATCCGACTTACCTCCTGGGGCGGCAGGACGCTAAGCAGGTGAAATTCCGCCTTTCCGTTGGTCACGAAATCGGCTTGCTCCTTTTTCGTCCACTGATACTCTTCTTTGTCTTTTGGAGTTGTAAAACCAAATTTCATAGTTAGAAGAATGTCGAAATCCGTTTTAAAAAATACCTCCATTCTTCGCTTCCATGTAGCGAAGTCTCCGTCGAATTTCGGAGGTTGAATGCTTGTTCCGGCCATCGTCTTGATCTTTGTGCTTCGGCGGTTAGTCCTTCTGAGGTTGTCTTGCTCTGATACCACTTGTTGGTGCAGCGGGACTGGCAAGAGGGGAGGGGTGAATTGCCTGTAAAATAAAAAGACCCTCCTCAAACTTTCAACTAAAAAAATAGCAACAATAATAAAAGAAATAACAGAAATAAACAGTAAGAGAAAGAGGACCCAGACTTTTGACTTAGTTACAACCAAGAAGGTTGTTAATCTAAGGCGGTTGAAAAAACGCACTAGAAAAACCTCCTTCTATGAAGGCGGAGAAGCTTTTTACACACTAGAAGCTCAAACAGTTGTTAGGAAGTTGATACAGAGTTGATTGAATAATTTCCTAGCTTCAGGGGTCTTTATATAGCTCATGGAAACTCTATCTCGAGTCTTGAGGGCGCCTCCAAGGGGTTTGTCTGATTACAAACGACCACTTTGGCCAGGTCGAAGGCGCCTCCAATGGCCTTGAAGGCCTCTTGGACAAGGTTGAGGGCGCCTTCAAGGCAATGAAGGCGCCTCCAAGCCTGCAGTCAGCGCCTTCAGCAATTTGTTGAAGGCGCCTCCAGCTAGATTTTCCAGCTTCTTTTGACTTGTTCTCTTCTTCCGAGGCTTCGAATGCATGGGTGATTGCGACCAACCGAAATAGGGCTCACCCGAACCTAATTTCCGGTCTTCTCCTCTAGCAGGCTTCTAACTCGGATTCTCGTCCCTTGAATGCCGCGCACGTTCTTCTCGTCCATCGGTGTACTCTTCCACAGCTCTCGCGTCCTTCGAACGCACCGAGCCCGTCGGCTCCCTTCCCGTGCCGTCCTTCTCGCTAGCTGCGTCTTCCGCTTGACTTCCTGCGCTCCTAAGCTCCTACACACTTAGACACAGGGATCAAATAACAAGCAGGACTTAACCTAACTTGGTTGATCACATCAAAACAACCACGGGGTGTAACCTTTTTTTAATGGAATTGTTCTTCTTTAGTTATAAATCTTTAGAACTATGACAAATATTCTCATACTCTTTAAAGGTTCTTGTTAATTAGAATCATGCTAAAGAAAATATCAATTAATACAGGTCAAGAGCACAAACTAGTAATAAGCTATTGAATTTTTGTTAATGCATACATGTCATTGCTTTTATGGTTAGTGTATAAGATGGGCCCATATTGCATTTTCAGAACTATTTTGTGCTAGGATATCTGCATCTTGGCCTTTGAGAAACTTAAAGCCAGTTGTATGAATTTGGTTCGTCAACTAAAGCACTTGATCACAATTGTTTATGTTTCTCAACCAAACTCTCTGTAAAATATGGGTAGTTGTGTTTGTCTGCAAAACAATTACTTCAGAATAAGAATTTGAAATGTCACCAAAAATCATTGGCTTGACTGTTTGATGCTTTTTGGGCAATAAACAATATACAAAATCATACTGCAGTTCAGCCAAGATACTGGATCCATATCATCCGTAGATGTTTCTCATGAACCACATGGGCTTGTTAAAATTTGCTTATTTGGCAGTAGGTTAGTTGTAGAAACTATTTCACACCATTCAGATCCAATAAGTCTGGATTTTGCTAGTTAAATTAGGATTTATAAATACGCTTCTTTATATTAAAGGCAGGTCCAATATACTGAATTCTTATCCTAACCATGTTTTCTGACAGTTCTAAACTGCTTTGATTCTTAGCCATGTATCTCGATGCTTCTAAAGTGCCTCATCAAATCTTTCTTTTGCCTAACTTTCAATGAATCTTTATCTCTATCTCTACCACAACTAAATGCTAATTATGCACCACTGCTTAAATGGTTTCTCATCATTTTTCACAGAATTTGAAAACACTCTTTAATTTCTTAACTGCTATATTTTTGTTGTATCTTTTCTTAGTGGCACCAAACATCCACCGTCCTCAATTAGACAAATCTACCTACATTTTTTTTTTCAACTGGTCAACAGTTTGATCTCTTACATAGCCTGCCCTGTACTTTATATCTACTTTCTTCAATTAGTTTGTTTCAGCAATGTTCTAACTTCAATTGGATGTAGCATAGATAATTAACAGTAGTCTTAGGTTGCTTCGATATTCATTCATTTATGTTCTAAAATAGCTCAAGAAAGGTATTCCCAAGTGCTTCCCTCACATCAAAGATCTCATTTATTTGAGATTGCAGGTGTGGCCCTTGCAAGGTGATGGCCCCAAAATTCCAGGAGTTGTCTGAGAAACATCTCGATGTTGTATTCGTGAAACTAGACTGCAATCAGGACAATAAGGTGTAGATTGGTCCTCTTGTTTCAAGTAATTTCACTATATGTGTGATCCTTTCTCTGATTCTTTACCATTCTCCTTGCAGACCCTTGCCAAGGAGTTGGGCATAAGAGTAGTACCAACTTTCAAGATCCTCAAGGAGGGTAAGGTGGTGAAGGAAGTAACAGGAGCAAAATATGATGATCTAGTCCTCGCCATTGACACTGTGAAATCAAGTTGATATCTTCCTGCCTGTTTGGCAATTCCATATAGTTCGGGACTAATATACGATGGCAACATTTGATTAGTTGTGTGCATTCTGAAATTGACCATGTGGATTGGTTCAGTGGTTACAAAGATATTTTCTCCAAAGTCTCCATTAATTGAACCGAGCACGAAGGATAGCACAGGAAAATGTAGGTTGATAATTTGACTTGTGAATTTGCCACCCTACTATTTTTGTGTGACAAAAGATAAATACGTTCGTCTCAGTGTTCCCGTCAATTTATCCCAGGATCAACACGGAAGAGTTAAATCATGATGACTGAGAAGACAAGTGACAAGTGGGGTAAGTTTACACAGATTGCAAGGATTTAGGCCCTATCAATCTCGAGATTCGATCTCAAAATCTTATCTGGTAATTAATTTGTCACTTATCAACTTAACTAAGCCCGTGGAAGCCCCACTCTACTACTTTTACCAGTATGGAAGGTGGTGTATTCTTACTCCACAGGTTGATATTTTTTGACGCTCCATGTCATGGGTCTTACCTCTCTGCTCAGTTGTAGCGGTGGATAATTTTTCAACCATCATCTTGGTGTAGGTGAAGAAGTCGATGCATTTTTGACCTTCATCTCGGATGCTTAGCACCGATTTTCATGAAACATGACCAACTTTTTATTTTCGTGAAGCATGAGCTCTGAAACACAGCAACGTTCATCCTAGAATCGATTAAGGTCCCTCTTTTAAAATCCCCTCAGAATCCGCCTTTATGTTAAAATAATTAATCGGTCACACCGAACGTGGGAGAATCCGCCATTATAAACTTCTACTCAAGCTGGACGACGTTGATTACAAAAGCACCTCTAGCCACTTTTGCTCGACTTAGTCACATCAGAATTAGATCGTTTTCTTACAATTTTTCTTCAACAACGTAACTTATTTAACTTACATCAATCGGCTGCCTTTTTTTTTTCTCATTTTTCTTCTTCTCCTTTTCCTGTTTTTTTTCTTGTTCTTTTCCTTCCGCAATCCACGCCTGCTAAATAAAACATTAATGACATATGAATTGAAGGAGCTCACCAAAAATATTTTTAGAAAATAAATCATATTCTAGGAAATTTTAATAATAGATAAATCTACGTTTCATTCTAAGAATGTAACATTTAATTAGCCATTTTAAAAGTTGCATTAACATCAAACTATAAATTAACTTCATATTCCATGAAAAAACAACCAAAGAAAATGAAATGAATGATGACAAAAGACGAATACGCTCATCTCATCGTCCCCGTCAACCTATTCCAGGACCAATATGGAGGAGGTAAAAAAAAAAAAAGAATGATCACTAGGATGGATATAATCGAATTGAGTCGAATAGTAAAAAAATTTATCTCCACTCAATTAATTTTTCCTTAAGCTCGAACTTGAATTCGATTCAAACTCTAATTCTTAAACTCAAATTCAGTTCATAATGAAATTAAATAAGCTCGAATTCGATTAAAAAATAGTTTAATTAAAAGTTAAATGAGCTTAATTCAAATTTGACTCGTTAATATATCATTTTCATATTATTAAACAAGCTTAAATTGTAATTTATTAGATAATTTGGTAAAAGTTATACATTGATCTTGAGCATCCCCTACAACTGAAATTAAAAAATTTAAGGAAGTCATCGTATGAGAAAATGAAATATTTCTTTGATTTCACCGAAAATCGAGCCTTAGTCAGGGGCGTTAGACACGTAATCGAGCTTGATAATTTTATCATGCGATGATCAGTCAAGGACGTTAGACACATAAACAAGCTGGAGTTAACTGTCTTATTTATTTGACTTTTTAATTTTAATTATTAAAATATTATTATATTTATAATAATATAATAATACAAATATAATTTGTTTTTTTATTTATTTTTAAGATGCTCCCTCCACGTTTCAACGTGTCAAACAACCACGCCATCTCTCACCACCTCCACCTCCCCACTACGCCGCCTCATTTTCCGCTTTCGAAGAACAGAACGGACGCTCGCTTTGCGTACATCAACCGCCCAAGCAAGCAAAGCAACGACGCAACAAGCAGCCTCATCTTCCCTCTCACTCCACGCGACGCCGACACCACGCCACAACTCATAACGCATCACCGCGTTCAAGTCGTTATCCTGGTTTTCTGGCATCCTAAGCATCTTTTAAGAATAAATAAATATATATATATATAGAGATGTAATAGATTATTTACCTTGTAATATAACTCTTATCATCCTTGATCAATGGCGAACGATGACGTCTCTGTGGAGATCCTCACCAGGCTTCCCCTCAAGTCGCTCTTCCGGTTCAAGTGCGTCTCCAAGGCATGGCACGGCCTCATCTCCAACGACGACTATCTCCGCCGCCGGCTGCCGCTGCTCACCTCCGCCGTCTTCTACCATTGCAGCGCCGCCAACAGAGAGCCCCGGTTCGCGTGCACCTCCAACGACGCCGGCGAGCTCCGGGAGTGTGGGTTGGAGTTCTTCCCGCTGCACGGTAAGTCGGACATCGTGGACTGCTGCGGCGGCCTGTTGCTCGCCTACTCTGCCAGCAGCGCCTCCTTCTACGTGCTCAGTCCGATTACTAAGAGGTGGGCTGGGCTGCCGCCGGCGCGCAGGACCACTCTCCTCTCCGTCTTGGCCTTCGATTCCTACCATTCCAAGGGCTACAAGGTGCACGGAGGCAAAGCAGTAAATAAAGAAACATCTGAGGGCTAAATTGAATTATTCCCGTGGCTAACCGATTTGCAATCGGCAGGTGGTCTCCTTCGCCGGATGGCTTCCGCAGGGGTCGCAGATCGAGGTCTTCTCGTCCTCGACCGGTGGGTGGGCCGAGCGCCGGGTTCACTGGGGCATCGACTCCGATTCTCTGACCGCCTCCTTGCGCTATTTTGCCGGAATCCTCTACGTCCTCGCTTACCCCCACCACATCGTCGCCATCGACCTCGACGACGACGCGTTGCCCTGCCGCCTAATCGATCTTCCGGTGGGAGTGAAGCCGGGGGCGTGCGTCGACCGATCTGGAGGGCGGTTGCATTACGCGTGCGAGGAAGAAGGGCGGATCAAGGTTTGGGCGCTGGAGGGCGGAGGGGGAGGCGGCGGCGGGTGGGCGCTGAGGTACAGCGTGGATGCGGACTCGATCTTGAGGCGAGTTCCGGGGAATTTGCAGCAGAAGCAGCTGCATCTGTTGGCGGTGCATCCAGAGAGGGAGGGGGTGGTGTACCTGCGGACGCCGGGGAGGATAGTGGCGTATGACTTGGGGAAGGAGGAATTGGGGGAGATTTGCGAGTTTAGGAAAGAGGAGGAGAAGGAGGAGAAGAAGACTTACCTGGTGCAGATTTGGGTGTTTCCCTTTTCGCGCTACATGTCAGATTGCTTAGCCAACTGAATTATTATAACAAAAGGGTTAATGTGTTGTTTTCTTTCACCTTTTCGAATGAATTTGAATTTAAATTTGAATTTTATTTGAAAAAAACCCACTCACTCTAAAACGATCGATTAAAAACTAATTCGATGACTGACCTTTCTTTACCTTATTAGGAATGAAATACTAGAGCACCTAAATTTGAATTTAGTAAAAAAAAACTCTCTCACCCTTGTCAATTTGACATTATCTAACGTGACCATTAGAGGTGAATGAATTTGAATTTATTCTCACAAAGATATTTAGTTGGTTTGAGGGTGATATATTTATTATAATGAGATAAGAGATCAATTTTTGACGGACGTATGTTTTTCGAAAAAAAACTCTCCCACCTCTAACGAATTTGGTGATCAATTATAAATTGATTCTGTGATTTACCTCCTTTCATCTAACTTGGGGGTGAATTGTGAGAAGTGTATAAGGTGAACATAATCATCTTTTGTTACATAAGCGAATGAATTTGAATTTATCCCCATGCGATGTTAAATTGGATAGAGGACGACATTTACTTTAATGGGGGCAAGGAATTAATTTACTTTAATAGGGGCAAAGAATCAATTTATTGCGGACACATGTCCACATAAGAAAAAAAAAAACCCCTCTCACCTTCTAACTAATTTGGCGATTGGCTATAAGCTGACCCGTGATTTACCTCCATTCACATGACCTAGAGATGGACTGAGGGGGCGATTGAGTGAACGTAATCACCTTTTGGTACAGTGAATGAATTTAAAATTTTCCTCATGGGATGCCTAATTAATTAGAGGGTGACATATTTGCTACAATCGATTAAGAGATAGATTCCCAGCTAGCACATATCTTGGGAAAAAAATCCCTCTCACCTGCAATCGACTACAAGCTGATCCTATGATTTACCAGTCTTTTTTTTTTCCTAAAGGATAACAGCCAAATATTCCATTATATCATTCAAAAACTTAGACCATCTCCAACGCTCAAACCTATTTTGGTGCACTTTCGACACCAATTTGATGTCGTTTGAGCACAATTTTTTTTTTCCAATTCCAACCAATACATACCATTTCCTACATAAAAAGAATATTCTTTAAAATATTCTATTTTTCCATCTTATAATTTATTATTCAATATACATATTAATTTGTTAAATATTTTTATTACGGTAATAATTACTATTAAAATTATTTTAATAATTTTATTGTACATAATAACTAATTTTTATGTTATTATGTTTTTAATTACAAGAAAATAAAAATTAGTATTTTTGTAATTTTGTTAGAAATAATTTAATAAACATACTAATATTTAAAGAAATGACCAATATTATAAATTTTAATATATTTATAATCTTAGTAAGATAACAAATATTTTAAATATTACTTATTTAAGTTAATAATTAATATAAATTTATAATATATAAAATTTACATAATAAATTAAATTAAATTAAATAATATTAATTTATAATATTTAAAAACATTTTAAATATAAATTTAATATTATAATATATTATATTTAAAATAAACCGTACTTGCACCATTTTGGTGCAAGTGAACAGTGCAACACCAAGATGGTGCTGCACTGTTCACTTGCATCATTTTGGTGTAAATTTTAAGGTTTCTATTGGAGGAGATTTGATGTTCCTTTTACACCAAAATAGTATAAAAATGTACCGATTGAAGATGGTCTTACAACACATCATGCATCCACTAAAATTAACACCTCTACCTTTCTCAATGCCAAATTAGCTATCTTATGTGCCCATACATTCTTAGCTCTTCCAACACAAAAATGTGAAGTAAATCACTACACTACAAACTTATCTAACTCGGTCTTTATCATCATGAGTAGTTTTGGAGTCTACTAAATGGGTTGCGTTCTTTTCCTACATATGCCAATAAAATACTTTCAAATTTTCACAAAATATGACAAGGAATAGAAAACTCAAATGTAAAAAATTCAGCCTGATAGGTTAATCCAGTAGCATCTCGCAATCATAAGTTGCACTAGTCCATAGAAAAGGCTGCTTTTTGTCAGAGGGCCTTGCACCATTTTTCTCATCTTACATGAACCAGAAAAACAAAAAACATGCGAGAACACACTTGTATGGCAGACCATCAACCCAACCGCAAATAGAACACAAGAATAACATAAGATATAACCATGTGTTCTTCTGCTTGATTTCAGTTTAACAGTTTGGGAAATCTGTGATCCCTGCTTCCATCTTGTAAACCAAAACTTTACTAAATATATCACTCCATAGCTATACTGAGAAATGTCTTGTACAAGGTGGATTACAGTTTTATAGATTATGTAATAATTATTTAATTTAAAATAATAGAACCCAAGAATGTCGGAGGTTTGAATATGTGCGTCAACACATAACCAATTAAATTGTACCCACACTTACTTCCATATTATCTCTAAAATTCAAAAAATCAGATCAGCAAAACACAAGTTCATGCTACATTTCGAGAAACCAAAAAATAAGTAAACTTTACTCACTCATTTTACTGATAGATAAAGGCCAAAGAACTATCTGGAAACATTCTTCACTTCCCTTGAGAATTCCTTGATAGAATATCTGTCAGAAAATGTCAATGGGGTCTCCTCAGCAATGATATCTCGCTCGTAGAACAATTTTGTTGGCACTCTTTGACTGCTCGGACCACTTAGATTAGTTGTCTCTCCACTACTTGTATAAGGCTCTTCAGGAATATCACGATATAAATGATTTAAAATAAAAAGAGCAGTGTCCTTATCACGCCAGTAATTACTGAAAGAAGCAGACTGCATTAAAACCATTGAACAAAAAGAATCATTCAATTGAGAGGTACGAGCATCATTAGTCCTTACGTGTGTGACTTCATAACTGATAGGTATGGATGCCGAAATGTTATATCCTACAAAATCAAGAAGGTGCAACCACCAATAATCTTAGCTTTTGATAAACACATTGGATTAATCACTTGAGAAGGCTCTGCAGAACCTAGAAGAGTAGTTATTGCTAAGGTAGAAATATTTGTAAAAAGGTTTTGCAAGCATAGAAGCATGGTTATTCAAGGTTTTAAAACAAGCATATAGGCGGATTACTGTCAAACCATTGCATAACGCTAATGAAAAATGAGGACACATGTGCAAGTGCATATCGAGTACATGTTTTAAAAATGGTTATTATAATGACAATAATGTATAACATCACATGTCTATATATGAGTTTACATATAATATATCATCAACTTTATTAACCTAAGCAATCATTTCAATAAAAGTTTACATCTATTACATAAAAATTAAATTAATCATTTAATTTAGCATTTCTAGTAAATATTATGTACATTCATCTAAGCAATACATATCACACAAATCACACAACATATCAGATGTAAGAATGCATGTTAACCAACCTCTGCAATTTATAGAAAAATATTACCTATTTAGTGGCAATACATAAAACTTGCTCCTGTTGGTTTAATTTAATCAATATTACCTTCAAGGGTTCAACATTGTTTAGACTTTAATGAACTAGGGAATGATTTAGCCAGCATGATACCTACGCTCATAAGCAAATGTCATAAGGGTCCCACACTGCATAAGCTTATTCAATCTTATAAGTGGCTCAGATGGAGACTTTTTGAAACAATGTTGCTAAAGGAAAATATTTTCAAAAGAAAGATAAAAATAAGAAAAATAATCAAGGCAACAAAGATATTACACAAAAAGATAATCACACTTGAATGCATTATGAGTGAAAAATAAGAAAAATGCTAATGTTTGCGTGTGAGAGAGAAAGGCGAGAGAGCCTCAACTTTTTACGCCATCATCCAAATCAGTTGTAGAAAGTGCAATTGTTTACTATAGTAGCATATAGAGTTATTTTGAGTAAATCTAAATTTTTCACATGAAGACTTCTTCAGAAAGACAAATTTTAACATGCTTTTATTGTCTGAGGTGTAATGGTCTTAAGATCGTCAACAGTTAATCCTTTTAGCAATTAATGAACAGATCCCTTGTCAAATGAATACTGGCTACTATGACAGAAACAAGCCACGAGTCTAGAACACAGAAAGTAGAAGATAGATAAACTAAGTGCCATCTCAGGCTCAACAATCTTTGTAACTATACTGAACAGATAAATCCTCCCTATCTTTTACATGTGATTCTTAAGCACAAATCTTATGCTAAACGTTCACATGCTCAATGTCTTTCATAATGCTTTTCCTCCCTATGGCAGAGTGTCCTTGTCCTGAATGTCAACAATTTCTAGTGAGTAATTGTTCTGCCTTCCTATCTCAATCTCTTTCCAGATTAGTTCCCTTCTCTAGCATCAAAATGGAAGTTCGAATGCAAGGTCTCTGTGCTATCGATCCAGGTGAAGGAATAGTATAGGAAAGTCTACATTTCCATTAGTCCCTTATATCCATTGTTTATAATGTTTTTTCAGTTTACTTTTAAGTCTTTAAGAGAAACAGATCCAGTGGAAGTTGAAATTATGGTTTCAGATGCTAATAGATTTGGGATGGGATGACCAAACTGTATCATTCTAGCTGCTGACTATGTCAGCATGGGTAAATATTGTTGGGACATTATTCCTTCCTTGTGGTGAGGTCTAACAGTGCCATAGTGTTTTTATGTTTTGGCAAAGCGCTTTAAGTTAGAAGTTTGTATTTATAATTTCCTTAAGTGTGTAGGATTACTCATGTGATTTAGGGGATTGAGGTGATAAGCTTGAGTGTGGATGATGGGGTTAACATAGATCATGGAGCCGTTTGGAGCTTCAACCTTGAGGATGGAGCTTGGAGATTGGACCCAAGGTCTCTTGTGTTGATCATTGATGTATTTTGGATTTGTTCGAGTAAAAGTGAAGGTAAAGATACAATTTAGTTTCTAGGCATGAAGTATTGTCTAAGGAGTTTTATCTAAGTGCTTATGTGACCTTGATTGTAGGTAGGTCAACCTATAATTTCTAGTACACTAAGGGTTGTTTTACCTAAGAAGACTTAGACGGGCAGTATCAATGTAAGATTACTTACAAGTTTTAGTAGGTAGACCTAAGTTGGATGAAATGACTAGGATTTTGCCAGATTGACCAAAAGTATTTATTAGCTTGCGAAGGCTGGATTTCTAAGAGTTAGGCACTAAGGGTTTTATTAAACCAACCTAAGAATAGAAATTACCGTCAATGATAAATTTAAAAGTGTTTTTGGTGATTCTTTTGACATTAAAAGTTGCATAAAAATATATTTATTACTCCTCTATCATTCTTGAAGTGTAAAGAGAGCTTTGAAAGGTTAAATCAAGGTTTCATCCTTGTTTGAAGCTCCTTCAGTAACATTCTTGTCACTTGTGGGTTAGATTTTCATCTACTTTAGTGAGAGGCGAGGCTTTCCATCTAGACTTAATTCTTATATTATTTAGAGAGGAAGAAGATCAAAAGTGCCATCGCTAGAGGATATCTAGCACTGGGTCGAATTTTTTTAGCTTGCTGAAATGCCATTTTGTTAAGGTTCCACCCGTGTTTAGAATATATTTTTTTGATCGAGGTTTCATCCTCATGAGATTTTATCTTGTGTGAAAATCTCATTCTTTTACGTTGAACTCTTATGCCCAAGAGGTTTCATCTTCAATGAGGATTTATCTTCAGTTTGTGAAACTTTTATCTATTACCTCATTTTAAGGATGAAAAGTGGATTCTATTAGCGGTGACACACCATGCACGACAAAAGTCATAGCTGTAGAGTAAATCTCCAACCACATTATATCTTGTATTACTATTGTGTTTAATTGTATATTTATTTTGTATTGCGCATTTGACACCTTAATTGTTCATACATGTGTACATTAGATCAACAATTGAATTGAGTAGTGTTTTGCAAGAAGCAAATGTCATTTATTCAAATCCTCCCCTACCCAGGCCTATGTGATCCTATAAACATCGTCGTGCTTCCATCTTGATAGCATCAATTCAAACAGGAAGCTTCACTTCTGTCGGTTCATCGTTTAATTTAGTTTATTGATCATAGCGAGGAGACAAGCACTAAAAAATAGGGGAGGAAAAGAAGGGAAGTTACTAACTAGAGCACCAACAATAATAAAGAAGAAAGGTAATACCAAAGTTGAAGAAATTGAGATGCATCAATATTCTATACTCATCCAAATTGCAATTTAAATGCTTAATGACATAACTGAAATATAATCAAACACTGTCTTATATGAACAAAACCTAAAAAATAACAAATATTATTTCAATTCATCTTGACACATATTGTAGCATACAAAGGAGCGCCAAATGTGAGAATGACACAATACTCAGAGATGATTGACACAACAACATAAAATATAGATTACTAGTATCGAGTTTTGTTAATCTATCAGAACATTACCTTTTGACCATGTTGCCTGACATGGTATGAGATTTTAAAACATGATCTTGAGTTTTATCTCATTAAGATACTGCATGAATCTCATTTAATGCATGAGAGTTATTTTGTACTAATAAAATATAATCATTTGTTGGCATTTGTTATATTTTTACAAATTGTTGCTCTAAAATGTTAATTTCATTAAACTTTAAAAGGCAAACAAGTTAAATGGAAGGTGATTCAAACAAATTTGAGTTAATCACAACAAGCTTTGAAATGTGCCAAAGGATGTCATGTTGACATAGCATGGTGCCAAAAATTTATTGTTCAGTGTAGAGTAAAATTCGATACATAATAATACTTTAGACCTTACTTGTTTTAAGCTAGCATTTCTTTTTGAGGGAGGCATTCTTTCCCCATCGAGTGAGAGTTGCAGGGGAATCAACTTAACTTTACTATACTAACTTTGTTTATAAATCTTGAGAAGTTTAAGTCAATTTGGTGAAGCAAGGTTCTAGAACATATTTTTAAACCAGTCTCTTCTTTCAGTATTATCAATTTATGATCCATCTAGTTACACAATAATTAAAAATACACCTTATGTCCAATGGAATTGTGAGCTGTTCAACCCAATTTCTGATTTGTCCTAGTGTTTAGGTTTCCATCAAAGCCTATAAGTTGAGTGATATGAATGGTTCTACTTGGGTTTGAAAAATCATAAAGCGCAGATTAACAAGTATGGTGCAAGATAAAATAATAGTTGGCTTGCAATTTAATGGAAAAATATGGATCCTCTTCTTGCTTGGAAAGCCATGTAATGAATATAGTCCCATTATTTAATACGAGATTCATATGCAAAATTATTCATGCCTACAAACATAAAGTGAAAATAAGATCAGTTTTCCCGTACTTGGAGAGCATGATCAACTCGACCATCTTCATTGCCAGTTAGTTTTTCAATCATGAAGGAACCGTATGATCTCTCTTTTTCTTTGAATGCGTCTAAGGTGCCTACAATGTATGAATTATTAGTTAAAGCCTTTTCAGCAAACTCTACAAGTCAAAAGCATCTCAAAAATATTTCCAAAATCATATCCACATTTACCTTCATTGTTATCCTTGTTCTGTGGTTGAAACATGCTGGCTATGTTAACCTATGAAAAGAAAAATTGTCTCACTAAGCTACCTTAAAGTTGTTTGATATTAAACATATATGGTACTTGCCAAATAATGAAGTTAAAAGGAATAAATATGTGTTAATACCGTCAGAGAATTTATTTGACTCTTCAAAGTTCTAGAATGCGAAGCTATTTCTTCTGTGAACTCCTACAAGAGAATCAAGAAAATAAGACAACGGAGAGAGATTACTACAACACACCAAAATACTTAGACCTTGTCAAAAGTTATCAAGCATATCTTGCCTGAAACCCAGTATGCAACCGTTTCCCACCCCTATGATAAGGAATAATAACAGGACGCTTGCAAATGTACTCCTTGCAGATCAATGGTTCTACTCTGTATGAAAGTCCAGTCTAGATTCATCAAATATTTCTCACTTCAAAATAGATGATCATATTTTAGAACAAATAGGAGGCAATAGGTACAATATTACATGGTTGTAATTAGCTAATCGAAATACACATTCAATGCAACATTATCCAATCAATACACAGAAGAATCATCTGAAGAAAGACCAAGAAGTATTGGACAAACCTGTATGCTACAGGATCAAAAGGATGAAAAATGTTCAACATTTGTCTGCAGGCAGGAATTTCTTCAATTATTGTTTCGTCCTTCCAATAGTCGTGTCCCCTGCCTAAAGGGAATAAAGCTAGCTTTTGTTAACTGTTAATCCACCACGAGCAAATGATGCAGTGATATCTGATTGAAGATTTCACATGTAGAAATAACAAGGGAAGCAAAGTTCCATGAGGTAACACAAGCTGAAAGGAAGTTGATAGATGATCAATAGATTCTGTACTAAGACAACAACTAAAATCAATTGGAGTTGTAGGTGTAAAGAGTGGAGGGGACTAAACAAAACTCTACTTAACAATGTTTAGAAGTGGTTCAAGAGATCTAAATTTCACTAATAATATAGTCATGCATAAGAAAGGGAGCCTTGGTGCAACAGTAAAGTTGCTGCCGTGTGACCTAAAGGTTACGAGTTCGAGTCTTAGAAACAATATCTTGCAAAGTAGGGTAAGACTGCGTATAATAGACCCTTTCCACGGAATCCTACATTGGCTGGAGCTTCGTGGAACTGCCCTTTTTTTTTTATAGTCATGCATAAAGTTAGAGTTGAAGGATAAAAGTCCATGTAGCAGATCACACATACTCAAAATTAAAATGCCTCGATGACAAAGTCCATGATAGTATAGGACATGCAAGCAAGCCAATTAAGGCAGTGACATTCTGACCTGCAGACCTAATCAAGTTAAAGATGCTTTGCAAATAAAATATGCACAAAGCAACTGCATGAAGAGTACCCTTTCTAGGTAGTTGGACCTCATGCAGTACAGAGAACAAAAACTGAAAAATCCATTGAGTGGAAAAACACCACCACAATTTAAGCCAATGCAATGAGCCCTTTTACACAACTTCTGAGCCCTTAAAAAAGCAATTCTTAATTCTTACGGATTATCCATTAACTACAATGTAAAATAAGAATGTATAAAGAACAAAAAGTAAGATCATGAATATTTAAGGTTGGCTATGTATTTTCATCCTGATCTTTTTTGTCTGGTTGTACTCAATATGAAAAGCAAGATCCACGTATTTGGGATGGGATACACGGATCAAGATGTTATATAAAGCCATATTAATAATACTTCCCATATCTCTTGTAATGATGTCAATTAGAGTTCTCTTCATGATTCATTTACTCCTCCATACCTTCCTATCTACTCGAATCAGCATCTATACATGGACTCTTCACTTCTTTTATAGACATGACTGTAGGGATATTATGAGAAAAATAATCACATTCAGAAAAAGGATCCCTCCAGAGATCCTTACGAATACTGTATATTACATTTTTACTACTCTATCACATAAAATCGTTACCTTTGTTGCGTGCCCAAAGCAGTCTCGACAGCAATTTGTCTTTGGATGCAGATTTCAGCACGATCAAGTGTTCGTGCCTCTACGGTATCCACACAAACACGCTCTTCCGTTCGTCTCACGAACTCACGATTCAGAGAAAAACCACCTTCGTGGTGCTAGCCACTCTAGGAGGTTCGGCCAAGAGAGGATCAAGAGGAAGAAGAAGAAGAATCAAATTTCATCTCATGAAAAGAATTCCAAAAGCCTTTTGTACTCATCCAAGGCATACCAAAGGTTTGTGTCTCTTGTGTCTTCTTTTGATTAATGATAAATTAATCTCTATTAATATTCATTAATCTTAATGGGTTGGATTTAGTATATTGAATTAACCTTTAACCCAATAAGCCAATCCATATCCATTAACCCAATAAGCCTAATCATCTTATAATTGACTCTTAGGGTTAATACTAACAATAACCCTAATGGAAACTATGAAATAAATGACCAAATTGGTAAATGCGCCTCACATAATTGATAAATTATCCCTCTAATTAATTACAAAAGAGAAAAGGTGACAATCCTAAATTACCAAATAACTCAACAACTTTACCAAACAATAAGTTTAAAATTTAATTGGGATCAAGTTATGCTCCAATTTATTTCCTTTTCAACAACGGAAACTTGTTGGTGCAATGATGCCCTTGTGATTAGGATTCATCACAGTTTTGATAGTTTAGGTAAAAAGTTTAAGTTAGGTATCTTGATCTAATATATGTGTGAAGTCATATAGAACTTGATGTTGATATACATGGAGACTTGTAGCAACCAGGGTATGGTGACTGAATAGCTCAAGGTCTAGGAAGATCGGAGAAGGATGACATGGGCATCCAAGGGACTACGGATGAGGAGCATTGCCAAAGATACACCAAAGAGGCTTGGAAGATTGTGTGAGATGAGAGTGAGAGAACTTGTGCACGTGGGCGATGGTAGATTCACATTTAGGAGAAACTCAACTTTAAAAGTTGTCACAGTCAAAATATCAGTCGACTGGTCAATAGGAGTCGACTTAGGACCAAACAAAAACATCAAAATGTTATTTATATTTGACCTGACCAACAATCAATTGGTCAGTAGACTGCTAGAGGATTGGTGATCCCAATGGTAACATTAAGTTTATTGTTAAAAAAGTTAATTTAACGTGACTACTATAAAATAAAGTCAGGTTGACTCAACAAGTCATCAATCGATTGATCAGGTCCTAACAGTCAACTACTTGACAGAAAAGGTTGTTTCGAGGGCAAAATCAAAGTTGGAAGCTAAAAGGCTATAAACATGGGCAATGTCAACTTGGAGAAGACATGTGACTACCTCAAATATTTGTGTACTCGTACTAGAACTGTACATGAGTGTTTTCTCATTTTGTTTCTTGTGTACTTAATTTCTATTCATTGTAAGAAGAGTGCTTGTAAGAGGTTTTTCCACCTCTACTAAGGAGAAAAGTTTAGTGGTCGTTTGAGGACCTAGGCCATGGACGTAGCAATTCATGGAGGTTGTGAACCTGTTAAATCTTGGTGCTGTGGTTTTCTTTCTTATTTCTTTGAGTTTTGTTTATATTTTTTTGTGATAATATTTCTTGTAGATCAAAATAAGAATAAGAACTACGAAGATTATTCACCCCTCTCCTCTAGCCGGGCCAT
Organism: Zingiber officinale; assembly: GCF_018446385.1. Lineage (NCBI taxonomy): Eukaryota > Viridiplantae > Streptophyta > Magnoliopsida > Zingiberales > Zingiberaceae > Zingiber > Zingiber officinale. The sequence goes on along the minus strand of NC_056000.1, from coordinate 59,833,695 downwards.
CCGCGTGCCTACAAAACACTACAAAATATATCCCAATTTGTTAAATTTTCATTAATTTTATCTAACAAAAAACCTCAGTTGTAAAGCTGGTGTACTAATAAAAAAGCAGATTAATTTCCATCTTATATCTGTTGATCCCCATAAAGCCCATGTGTATCAATGACAAAAATTTAGGCAGTCTAACAGAAGGCAAACAATAATAACTGCATACTATGCAAGGAGAGAACTTTTACAAGAATCGTTCATAACCAAAACCCAAGACTAGCTTTGTCCTATTTCCAGAATTCTTAACTGCATGTTATGAAAGGAGAGAGTTTTCACTAGAATCTTTTCTAACCAAACTCCATGACCGCATGCTATGAAAGGAGAGAGTTTTCCCTAGAATTTTTACTAACCAAAACTCCATGAATGGCTCTCTCCTATTGCCAGAATTCTTACATCTACTTATCAAATTTGAAGTACAGAACAATGTACAATGATGATCATCAGCATACAAAAGAAAAAGGTTCACACCAGCATAATGAAGAAAACAAGCTTTCCCTGTAAGCAAAAAAAAAAAAAAAAACAGAAAAGTATAAATGCACAACATAAGCTTTTGGCTGAAAACTATCTCATTGCCAGAATTCTTACATCAACTTATCAAAGTTGGAGTAAAGAACAATTTAAAATCATGATCATCAGCATACAAGAGGTTCAAATATTGAAACAATCACTTGAGCAAGTTGGCAGCATAATCAAGGAAACAAGCCTTCTCTACGAGGAAAAAAACAGAAAACTGACAAAAAGTACAAATGGGCAACATAAACTTTTGGCTGAGAACTCGATCCTTGGTTTAAAGAACTATAATGCAAAGAAATGTTATTGATACTTCACCCACCACTAAGTTTGAGGTGGCTTCTCAATATAGCATGAAACAATAACTAGCATGAGAAGCATGCATTTTGCATACCTACTCCTATGCGGACATTTCGTAGGGCAAGGAAAACACCAAGAGGTGATCCAACAGCAAAAAATGTATCAACCTGATAAGAAAAGACTAATATAAATATATATGTATTAGTAAGTTAAGACAAAAATAAACAATTCAAATGGATGTACAAATGCAATACAAAATCATGTAGAGAACCAAAAATCCATATCCATCAGAACAGTTATGGTATATGAAAGATAAAAAAGCACACAATTTTACCTTAAAATCAAGCTTGGTATATTTGATAAGAGGTGTATAACTCTTTGTTTTAACATTTTCCTCCTTGGACAATGTTCCAGATGATAGACTAATAGATTCAACTAATTTTCCTGCCCATCGTTCACAGAAAATAAAACAATAAAAAAAAAAGAAAAAAAGATGAAGAATGTCATGACTATTCTGAGCATTAACAAGAAAACTAAAAGTTGGGCTTACCTTTGGCATGACAAATTTCATTGCTTGCAGGATTCCTTGGGTTGGTCTTAAAGTAAGTTGCTGACTGATGAATCTTTTCAAATCCTGCAATTTTCATTCTAAGGGACTTCACCTGTTAAATATATTTTTGGAAATTGAATCACTACCCAAAAGAAATAAGAAAATAATATAATTCAGGCATGGATTTATACTCAGCTAGAAGACATGATGAAAGGTGCTATTTCATTAAGTTCATAATATCAACAGAACATAAACCTCTTCCTCAAGGAGAATGATTATTTTGTCCTTATCAGCTTTGTCTTCGGTTTGAGACCTAACATCTCTGACTGCAGCATCATCTGAATCCACACTAGGTGTTAGAACCGTGGTAGAACTTTCCCCACCTTCACATACAAAAAGTCAGCAGAAGAGTTTTCACCATTTAATCAGATCTTTTGAGAAAAAATGTAGTCACATACCCTTGAAATATAGTTGATCCAGATCATCAAATTCCTCTTCAGGATCCATAATACCATCATTGTCTGAAAACACCTCTTGCAGGTCTTTAGCATGAATGTTATCTTCACTGACAGAAAGATCTTGAGTGCTATAATTAACAGTGTTATATGGATCTGAAGCGGATCTTGTTTTGGTGCTGTTATTCTCATATCTCATGGAAACATTAGGTTCAGAGGGCTGATAAGAAGCATCAACCTTAGACTCTTTTATAGGGACACCTACGCTTTTCACAAGTACAGAATCCATAGAATACAGTGCAGAAGAACCCTCTTGATGACAAAGGATATCATAAGAAAGTACACTTCCTAATGAGTGACCATATAAAGAAACCTGCACAACTTTTGCATTAGTTTTGAGGCTTCCCCAAACAGAGCACGGATCAACATAAGTATGATTACACTCATTTAATGAAAAACTTCACCACCTACCTTTCCGTCATAACCAGGATTTCGCTTAAGAAATTTTGAATATAGTCGGTTTAATTGATTAGACACCTGAAAACAGATAGATATTCAAGTTAAAAAAATTCCAAAATAACTAGCCCCAACTATTATCACTACAGTGTACGGTTGAGCTTTCGCATTCAAATACTCCTTTCTCAATTGAATTTGTCTAAAATAGTAAGCATATAATGTTATTCAGAAGTATAACTAAATTCCTTAACCAGTATAAGGGACAAAAAGTGACAATGCTGAACATGAGAAAATAAACATTTGCAAAAACTGAAGGCATCTCACATCTCTTCAGGACTTTCTCTCATTTTGATTGACATGCATTAAAGTTCCATATCAATTTGTCAAAATGGAAAATGTTGCATTCAAAGTATACAATTTGTCAGCATTTGATACATACATGGAATGAAACTCACAAGGAATCTAGACTTAGTAAACACTGTCCATGAGAAATGGTCATAGCGATTGGATCACTAAATTAATATCAACAAGAGTTGTTCCAATCTCTCTCAAGAAGTTGGGCATCTTAAAAGGTTACAATTAACACTAGAAAATGGTTGGAATCAATTGGAATTTGATAAATTGAGAGACAAAATGGATAGAAAATTCACAAGGAGAAAGAGAGAGAGTTTATGGAACTCATTGACTCCCTGGGTCTCTGAACCTTGCCAAAGTTTGAGATCTACACAAGCTCAAGGATCGCTAATTCCACTATTGTCACTCACAGTATGCCACATTATAAACCTAATATAACAATCATCTCTTCCACAATAGTGAACTAAAACTTCCTTTCCTTTCAATAAAATCTGATTCAAACGTAATTAAATTAATTGAATCTTATACCATGGATTGTAAAACAATAATATGATTTCAAAAAAATATATACTAATATAGTGTTCTATATAGCTATGTATCATATTAGATCACAAAACTGTGATTCTTAAACAGAATGGAAAATTATTTTTTTATGTAAACTTAGGTTTTATTCTTAAACTATCCAGTATAGTTATGTCATTGTTTCATTGAAATCTGTATGTAGGATTTTCTGACTAGATAGTGAAATATCAATAAGTTACCCCTACATTTTAAAGTGTAAATCTAACTTTCCCTTGCATAACTTCTAATAAATTTCCTAAGATAGTAAAACTTTTTAAGAGCAATTAAGATTGATTTTAAAACAAAGGACGATAGAAAAGCTTTTATTTCGTATTTTAAAAACTGAAAACTTGGAGGAATTGATGCGAAAACAATTCATGCATGATTTGCTAGAACATTGTTCATGATATATATACTTATATATAATTATATATATATATATATATATATATATATATATATATATATAAATAAGTACCGAAATTGTATCAACATGACACAATACAATACTAAAACTATCATTCAAGTTAAAGACCGAAACTACGGTACGACTCAAAATTTTAAATCTTAGTCAAAACCATATTGCTAGTCTGGAATAAGAGATCACAGTCATGAATGAAGAATGGGTGATTGGTCAGTTTAACACTTATGAAGTTATCCATACAATTAAGTGATATATTATAGGTATTATCTCTATATAAATTAATATATCATGTAAGGTAGTTAATATTAATATGTTAATTTTTATCCTCTAGCAATATTGATTTTTGAAGGTTATATTGATATTAATTATATAAAGATTAGTTTAATATATAAAATTATTAATTTAATAAATTAAACTATTAATTAGATCAATATTAATCATCTCGATACACTGCATCATTCCAACTAGGCATTGAAACTCCTAACATAACAATACTAAACTTGAATCAAGATACCAAAAGAAACTTGGTTCGAATGGCCTTTTTATCACGAGTAAAGGCTTTCCTGTTGAAGCATTGATTTCTTAAAGCTTAGAAGAAAAAACAAATTCAGCCCAATTGAACATAATTCTCTGTGGAATTTTCAATCAAAAGCTTGATAATCCAATTTAGGAATACTCAAGGGTCATACTTTGAAGTTTTCTAGGGTATATATATATATATTGATTGTTAAATACTTCGGAAGATTCCCTTAATTGTAGGGATTATGATTGATTTAGATTAACTTGATTATAGAGATTGTGATTGATTGTAATTAATAATTGATAGACATACCATAATTATAGGATCCTCTTTCCCTCCTTATGTATATAAATACCTAAGTGTAAGCGGATTATTGTGATGAGAAATATATTGTCTCTTTCTCTTTTACATGGTATCAGAGACAAGTTTTCCTTCTCTGCCCTAATTTTTCTGCCACCCCCTGTTGTTGCTGCGGTCTCCTATTGTTGCTGCTGATTTCGGCGCCGACGTCCTTTTTCTGTCAATTTCAACACCAACATCCTTTTCTGCCGATTTCGACACCAACACCTGTGCTATCGATTTTTGTGCCGACATCCTTTTCTGCCTCGGGATCTTCATGTAACCATGGGTCGTCATAACACCAATTTTTCCTCATCTTCCGACACTTCGACTATGGCTGCTCGCTGTTGTGGGTTCTTTTGGTCTTTTGGTCGTAATAGTCGCGGTCATGGTCATGAAACTGATACCACCAGGAGTACTTGTGACCGTTCCAACCATGCTTCCGAGAAGTGTTGGGCAAAGTTTGATAAGCTTGACTGGCCTAATAATGCATCTACCGAACTATCGACTTCATCACTAGACAGTGGCAGTCATGATGATATAGTCTTTGTTTCTTGTACTGATTATGAGAAATTGCTTCGCTCTTCTTCTAGCATTCCCTCTACCACTGCTGCCTTATCCTCTCCAGGTGCGTTAGTTGTATCTCGTGATAAATCTTGGATGCTGGATTCCAGTGTGTTTGCTTATATTACTGGTAACAAGTTTGTTTTCTCTTCCTCTTTTGTTTCCTCATCTTTATCCCCTGTTCATCTAGCCAATGGTACCTATTTTTCAATTACGGGAAGAGGTGTTGTTAGACACAAATATTACTCTTAATAATATTCTCTTTCCACCTAAATTTCCTGTTAGTTTAATGTTGCATAAGCAGCTAACAAAAGCTCACAATTGTTTTGTATCTTTTTATCTATCATATTGTATTATTCAAGACCTACACACGAAGAGGATAATTGGTGGAGGACATAAGAGTGATAACCTATACTATCTGGATAATTAGTGGTATTGTCGTCTAGGTCACCCATCTTCTTCCGCTCTCAAAAGTTTAGCTCCCATTCCGTCTATTGATTCCAAGTACGAGTCCTGTGAGTTTGACAAACACCATCGTACTTCTTTTCCTTCTAAAGTTGATAAACATAGTTTTTTTTGCTTTTGAACTTGTTCATTGTGATGTTTGAGGACCTATTAGAGTTGAGTTGAGATGAGGTTTTCAGTATTTTATAATTTTTGTTGATGATTATTCTTGCATGACTTGGTTATATTTACTCAAAAATAGGAGTGAGGTTCTAGGTGTTAACATCATATAATGAAATAAAAACTCAATATTCTATTTCCTTACACATTCTTCATACCGATAATGCACTTGAGTTCACTTAGAAGAAAATGTCTAAATTTTATAATTCTCATGGCATAATTCATCAAATCTCTTGTTCATACATTTCCCAATAAAATAGAGTTGTTGAACGCAAAAACTGTCATATTTTAGACATAGCTCGTACTCTTCTTTGTCACATGCATGCTCCTAAGTTTTTATGGGGTGATGCTGTACTCATAGCTTGCTTTATCATAAATAGGATGTCTTCTACTGTGTCACATGGGGATATCACCTTCTCTTGACTTCATCCTGACATTTGTCTATGCCTCCTCGCATATTTGGTTGTGCTTATTTTGTTCATAATTTTTCTCCAGGCTTAGATAAATTGTATCCTCGCTCTATTAAATGCATCCTGCTTGGATATTCTCGCACACAAAAAGGATATCGTTGTCTTGACCCACTCACAAAACGCAGTTATACCTGTGTTGATGTTACATTTTTTGAGTCCCAACCATACTTTTCCTCCGTATAGCACAGTCACATGATACATTAGCATCTCCTCCATTACCTATCCCATGATCCATGTCTCCCACTATAGACCCACTGCAGGTGTACACAAGGTGTGCTCGGCCATAACCAGATTCATGTCCCTCACCTCCTCTTCCTGCAGATCCTGATGTTCCTCGCCCCTCTGATATTGATCTGCCTATTGCTCTTCGTAAAGGTATTCGGTCATACACTACTCATCCTTTGTCTAATCATACTTCGTTTGATTACGTTGGTCCTGCATTCCACGCTTTTGTTGTTTCTCTATCATCTACAGAAGTTCCAACTTCCTACTCTAAGGCTTATCAACACTCGGCTTGGCAAACTACAATGGATGAGGAAATGTCTGCCCTTATCTCTCGTGGTATTTGGGAGGTGGTGGCTACACCACCTTTTGTTGATATTGTTGCCTGTCGTTGGGTATTTACTTTGAAATTTAAAGTTGAAGATACTATTGATCGATACAAAACTCGTCTAGTAGCCACAGGATTTACACATACTTATGATGTTGATTACTTTAAGATGTTCTCTCCTACTACTCACCTAAATTCTATTAGAGTTCTGTTTACCTTGGCTCTTAATTAATCTTGGCCAATGTATCAGCTAGATGTGAAGAATATCTTTCTTTGTGGTGATTTGCACAAGATTATGTTCATGGAGCAACCTCTAGGGTATATTGCTTAGGAGAGAATGCTACTATGGTTTACAAATTTAAAAAGACTATTTATGATTTTAAACAAAGCCCTAGAGCCTAGTTTGATAAATTCAACACGAATGGGATTATCATTCTTATTGTTTATGTTTATGACATCCTAATATCCGACAATGATATATGTGGGATAGATGAAACTAAGAAGTATTTGCAGTAACACTTTGTGACAAGGGATATGGGACGTCCTAAGTATTTCTTGAGAATTGAAATTGCTCACAACACAAATCTGGAGTTTCATTATGCCAACGGAAGTATGCTACATATTTACTCAAATAAGTTGGATTGCTTGGAACAAAGCCTGTTGATACGCCTACGAATATTAATTCAAGTGTTTGGGATGATATGAGAGAGTTCTTTAAGGATAAGGCAGACGACCTGTTGGGAAACTCATCTACTTAACAGTAATGAAACCTAACATCTCTCTTGCAGTTGGAATAGTCAGTCGTTTTATAGATAAGCCGAAACAAGTTCACTGGGATGCTGTTATCACGATTCTTAAGTACATTAAAAAATCTCCAAGAAAAGGGTTGTCGTTTAAGAGAAATGGGCACCTAAAGATTGAAGCTTATTCTGATCCCGACTATGCTAGATCTAAGATCGATAGACGGTCCACTTCTGAGAATTGCACTTATATAGGGAGAAATCTAGTAACATGGCGAAGTAAGAAACAAATTGTTGTTGCTAGGTCAACTGCTGAAGCTGAGTACAGAGCCATGACTCATACTGTAACTAAGATGTTATGGCTGAAGAATTTACTTGAAGAATTAGCGTTCACCTACAATGAACCATTGTCAATGTACTGTGATAGCCAAGCAGCTATTCACATTGCAGGTAACCCAATTTTTCATGAGAGGACTAAGCATATTAAGGTTGACTGCCAAAAAATTATCACTCCATTCACATCATCATCCAACCAAGTTGTCGATGTCTTCACTAAAGCATTAGGAGGAAAACGATTTTGGAACTTTGTGACAAGCTAGATATGATTGACATATATGCTTCAAGTTGAGGAGGAGTGTTCAATACTTCTGAAGATTCCCTTAATTGTAAAGACTATGATTGATTTAGATTAGCTTGATTATAGAGATTGTGATTGATTGTAATTAATGATTGATAGACATACTATAATTATAGGAACCTCTTTCCCTCCTTATGTATATAAATACCTACATGTAAGTAGATTATTGTGATGAGAAATATATTGTCTCTTTCTCTTTTACAGACAATCATCTACTTAACATCATGATCTCAGTAGATAATACCCAATATGGCAATATGTACCGCCCCAAGCTAGTGCTAGAAAGTATTGGTTGGCACAAGGTATAATTGATTGTTTAATACATCCATCTCGGCTTGGACCTTATTAAGCATGATGAACTACAACAGCTACCTGTCACTTTTGTCTCTTTCACCCCTTTCAAACTTATGAAACCTCAATCAACCCTTGTTCTTCCTTTCACACCCTTTGACACCTACATCGATCCACATTTTGTACCTATTTTGATTCCAGTTCCTGTTCTACAAATAAAAGTTGATGCCAACAGAGATGCATTGGAGGTATGAGCAATATCTAATTTGGGTGATAAAAACCTATGATATTAACCTCAGTTGCATGTTTCAAGAACCACAGCTCCCATCATAACCTAACTCGGATGTTGCAAGAACAGCTCTCATACGATGGAAGTCCTACTAACGAGATACCAGTCAGCACAGGGGCCCTACTAGAAAGGTAACATCACATTTTTCAATTTTTTTTTTTCAAATTGTTTCTATGGAATTTAGATTTGACAATAAAATGAATTGGAAAGCCAATAAGCCAATTGAGAAGGGATCAAAGTAGTGAAGTCAGTCCAAAACAATGCTGATAGAATCTGATCCCTGATAGCTTAAATTGTCAGCTGAAATAGGTTGAAGGTGAAAACCTGAAACAATATCATTCTGGACTAAAAGCAAATAGCAAAATCAAAGTTTTAAACCTTTTCTTAACATGATTAAAAGAGTAAAGTGGAATGATAATATTCACTAAGAATTATGATTAAATTAGACAAACACATTTAAAAAGATGCTTCCAAGATGATGCTTTTTCAAAGCCTTATATGCAAAGCAGTCAAAGCAACAAGTTGCACTTTAATTCTAAATCCTAATTAATCAATCAAATAGTCCAAGTTGCAGTAGAAGAAGATATTGAACTATCTAGGTGAATATAATTGATCACTAAAAACTTAACTATTCAAATATCAAGAAGAAATGGTAGGAAAGTAACATATGGAAATTCATACCCAACCAAAACAGTGGTCAGTAGTACATCTATGAAGATGATTTACATACCGAATCAATAATATCCTGACAATAGATAGGACTCATGTAATAAAGAACATCGTGTACTGTGGCACTCAATGTCATGCGGAGACCTCGAACGTCATCCAAGGTTATTTTCTCAACTGCACTTTCGCCGCTCAGCTTCAAACCCTTTCTCCACTAAAGCATAGAGAACACGGTATTAAGCATGAAGACAGTGATCAAATACATGAACATATCTAGATAAAACAAGCACAAGATCGAACTAAAATTTCTAACTCAAAAATTACTCTGATGACAATCAATTCAATGCTTGTAAAAGTTCATGTACACCAAGGTTTAAAGTTTCATATTGTACCGGTTGACACTGACAAAATTTGTTGTTCCAACCGAGAAGAAAATATAAACTATATCTGTCGCCTGTAGCCGGTAATAGCAGATGATAACGACGAGAAGATTAGTTTTGGATCTAACATTCTTTTGCGCCAAAACTCTAGCAGCATGGGCCTCAACCAAACTCTCTGCGAGGTCATGGTGGCCAATAGAGGCCACGAGGCTTCCACGAGCTTGCAGCCATCTGGTGGCCAGGCAAGGCCGCAAGGCCTTCGTGAGCTCGCAGCAGCCTTGCAGCCAGTCATAGAGACCAAGTTTTTATAAAGATACAAATACATGTATTTAAATCATGAACATTTATTCACTTTTGACTCTGAGTCTAAAGTTTCAGGGGTTTGAGGATTGACTTGGGTATGCCCAAAGGAAGATCTAAATTCACCTCTCTCATACATACATTCTCCTTTACCTATAAAAAAAAAATGCCTTGGACCTTGACAAGATTGGTGGTAGGCAAATGGTGATCTGCAATATGTATCTTGCAGAATCATCAATTGCAACCACTGTGTCAACATAATCATCAATGTCAACTGCCACATCATTGCATCACAGTGAAGAATGCTGTTATGGCTGTTGACATGCCTTTTAGCATGGCAGTCGACTAATATAAACATGCAATGTAGAAATGAGATGGATGTTTACCACATCAGTTTCCTGTTACTAACCATTTAGTAAATCTGACAAGCAGATATTTACATAATATCGACAATCTGGTGATGTATGGTAACAAAAAAAAATACTAGGGAACTATTTGTAATCTGTATGGTAGTTTAGGAACCATTTATGTAATATCAAATTCATACATATCCTCTAGGCTTATGAACTTATCATGTCCCAAAACAACCGAGGAAAGGAACAATAAGGTAGATAAACAAAAAAGATGCTCATACAACTTCCCCTGTGGTGACATCACCAATAAGTTTCCAACGGAAGTATTAATGAATGGCAGAAATTGCTCACCTTCATAATAAGGTAAAATAAAAATAAAAAGCGGGTCAAGATTCCTTGTTTTCATGAAGATGGATGTGCACACTCTTATACAATCAGCAATATTTACCTGGCAGGGAATAAATAGAATCCTCTGGGTGCTTTTTTGGTATGAAGTTAAGTGTCTCTCAGCTAAACTTGATGTTATACGACGAAAATCACCAACATCATCAACCAAATTTGCTTTCTCTAATCTTTGTCCAATACCATGAACCATGAAAACTAGGTGACCAACTGGCACCTGCAGTACCAAAAATTGGAGATTTGGATTAAGCAGTAAAATGATAAGACAACAGAATCCATATCGTTGGAATTTCAAAAGCTCATAAAATCATGAATGATATCGGACTAGTTCAGGTAATGTAAGTAGTTTCACATAAACAAACCCAAAAAAAATCAACTTGTATCAATAAATTCTTTTACTCATCTAAACTTGCTTTTAGTCAAACTAATGCTGTAAAAAAATCAACTATTGATAATTAGTTTATGTAAAGGGTGTTTCTTTCATTAGCGGGTTGTTTCTTAGTTTAGTCATTGGTAAGCAATTCATTCATTTAATGAGTTTATACCTATGTAAAGGCATCTCACATAATATACAAGGTAATCAAATGGTTGCAAGAGGATTCCACGTTTCTCCTACATCTTCCTTTATTTTCATTTCTTCCTCTTACATTACAAATATTTTCTACAATTTTTTTTTTGTCTTTTAGCAATCAAACATTGACCATATACATTAAATAGAGAAATAAGATCAGGATAGCACAAAGCTATTTAGTAGTCCCAAATCTATGAAGCAGCATCTTCATCATCCAGCCATGTTTGTCCTAACCATTTGAAGCAAGCGACATGACTCTTATCCTCCATTAAGCTCTATACAAGGTGATCCCACATTCTCACCAAGTGATATGCAAATTAAATAAATTCTTTTTTATTACATTGACAAGTGTTTTCTTTAGTCCCAACTCTATGCATATTATCTATATACAACTTGGTGATGATGTACACTACCTTGGCATCGAGTTGGAATATTGTTATGGTAGGAACTCTTCAACTTCAAACTTTATTGCTCAGAAGTTGGATTATACCGACAGAAAAAGGAAAACATACCAAAAGAAACATCTCTAACTTTAAAATTCAAGGTATTTGGATCATTAGGGTACACCTGAGAACAGTAGTCATCCATTTCTTCCTCTTTCTGCTGCCGAAGCTCATCCTGATCAATTCAAATTAGACTAAAATGAACCAAAAATTCACAGGAAACCTTAGTTTCACATAAAGGACAATGAGCATAAATGCATAATAACATCAAGAAGATATGAAACCAATGGGAAGCATACATCCAGAGACTAGGTATTTATATTTGAGTTCAGCTGCCACTAAATTAGCAAATTGAGCCCTTTGTGAATGAGACAATGGTCACAGATAAGTTCAATGGAGAACGATTTAATTTGAGTGTCCTAAGAAATTATTAACATTGATTGAGTCCACTAAGTGCATACTATGCAGTTTTATGGCTCACCTAATCACAAATTATTTGTAAAATCTTCCCTGCTTATTTTATGAAGTGGTGTCAGTAGACCTAATCGAGCATTGTGATCAGGTCAGCCATATGATAGGTGTTAGTTCATGCTTTGCCAGTGGCCAGTAGTTGACACATAAAAGATAGATGAAAAGGGAGATTTGAGAGGAAAAGAAAGTGAACCTCAATTGGAAAAACTCACACAAATGTGTGTCCTAATGGGCAATATTGTGAAGGGAAACAAAGTAAAGAAACAATAATGGTTTAACTTCTTTAGATCCCTTCCAATGTACGTGCTTATTTCAAAGACCATAGCAACAAGATAGTAACAACAATAACAACATTCAAGCCTTATCTAACTAGGTGGGGTCGGCTATATGGATCATTCTACGCCATTGGACTTTATCTCATAGTATATCATCATTTATATTTAAATAAATTTTATCTTGTTGTATTGTTGCTAACCAAGTCTCTTTTTTTTGTCGTTCTCTTGCTCGTTTGATATGAACATTTGTCATAGTTTCACATTGTCTAACTTGAGCATTTATTGGTCGTCTAAATACATATTCGTACTATCTTAAACGTGTTTTGTTTTCCCTCAATAGGTGTCTCCCAATTTTTTCTCTAATATTTTCATTCCTTATCATGTCCATTCTTGTATGTTTGCATATCCATCTTACGATCCTCATCTCTGCAACTCTCATCTTCTATTCATGTGCTCGAGTCATAACTCAACATTTAACTCCATATAACATAGCATGCCTAATCGTCGTTTTGAAAAACTTTCCATTAAGACTTAGATATACTTTACGATCACAAAGAACACCATACGCTTTTCTCCATTTCAACTATTCCGTTTGTATTATATGTAAGACATCTCTTTCAATCCCTCTATCCTTTTAAAAAATTATTTTAAATACTTAAAACTCGCAGACAACTCGTTATCTCCTATCTTAATAATTGTCGTATTACGTCTAATATTACAAAACTTAAATCTCATATATTTTGTCATTACTCTATCAAGCCTAAAACCTTTCACTTCTAGCATTTACTACCAAGATTCAAGTTTAGTATTTATTCCTTTATGTGTCTCATCTATCAAAACAATATTATTGCAAACAACATGGACTTCTAGCTAACTCTTGATGTAACCCTATCTTTATGAGAAATACTTTAGTTAATTAGCTTAAAGTCGTCAATTTTGTCATTACGTTCTTATACATATCCTTAATTAGCTCAATATATGTTAACACCTTTCTTTTCTATAATTCTCCATATAATTTCCTTAGTCTGTTTAATCGACGAATATCATATGTAAGTCTTGCTTCCATTCTCAATACTTTTCAATTAGTTGCTTGAGAAAATATATAGTTTCTATTATTGACCTTCTAAGCATAAATTCAAATTGATTTTCAATCACTATGATATCCTTCCTTAGTCTTTTTTTCTATTATTCTTTTCCAAAATTTCATTATATGACTCATTAATTTAATACCCATTAGTTTGCACAATTTTGTACGTCTCTTTATTCTTATATAAGGAAACTAGAGTACCTATTCTCCACTAATCAGACATCCTTTTAATTTTCAATATTAGGTTGCATAACTTTGTAAGTCATTCAATACCTTTGATTCCCTAGGTATTTCCATACCTCTATCGGAATATCATCTAGTCCAATTGTTTTCCCATTTTGTATCTCATTTAAAACTTGTTCTACTTCTAAAGTTTAAATTCTATAATAAAAATTTAAATTCCTATGCTCATTTGACCTAATTAAATTACGTAATTTAAGTTGGTCACCTAAACCTTCATTGAAAAGTTGATGAAAATATCTGTTCCATCATTCTTTTATTTCCTCATCATTGACTAATATCCTATTGCATTTATCTTTAATACATCTTATTTGAATATGATTTCCTGTCTTCTTCTCTCTTTAGCTATTTTGCAAATGTCTCTTTCCCATTCTTTTGTATCCAATTTTTAAAATAAACGTTCAAAAGTTTCATTCTTAGTTTCATTTTGTAGGCCCCTTTCTTGGCCACTGTATATTTTTTAAGTGTCTCTCATTCTTACAAGTATATAATATCTTATAGGCTATTTGTTTTTCCTTTACTTTCTCTTGTACTTTTTAATTCCACCATCTAAATTCTTTACTTGGTAGTGCACGTCCCTTTGACTCAGCGAATACATTCTTGGCTATTATTTTTAAATTTTGATATCATCTTATTCCATGTTATACTCAAGTCGCCGTATATTTTTGCTAATACTTGTACTCTTATTCTTTTCTTAAATATGTTTTGCTTTCCATCCTTTAACTTTTGCCACTTAATTCTAGGAGTCATGCATATTTTCCTTTATCTCATTTAAAACTTGTTCTACTTCTAAAGTTTAAATTCTATAATAAAAATTTAAATTCCTATGCTCATTTGACCTAATTAAATTACGTAATTTAAGTTGGTCACCTAAACCTTCATTGAAAAGTTGATGAAAATATCTGTTCCATCATTCTTTTATTTCCTCATCATTGACTAATATCCTATTGCATTTATCTTTAATACATCTTATTTGAATATGATTTCTTATCTTCCTCTCTCTTTAGCTATTTTGCAAATGTCTCTTTCCCATTCTTTTGTATCCAATTTTTAAAATAAACGTTCAAAAGTTTCATTCTTAGTTTCATTTTGTAGGCCCCTTTCTTGGCCACTGTATACTTTTTAAGTGTCTCTCATTCTTACAAGTATATAATATCTTATAGGCTATTTGTTTTTCCTTTACTTTCTCTTGTACTTTTTAATTCCACCATCTAGATTCTTTACTTGGTAGTGCACGTCCCTTTGACTCAGCGAATACATTCTTGGCTATTATTTTTAAATTTTGATATCATCTTATTCCATGTTATATTCAAGTCGTCGTATATTTTTGCTAATACTTGTACTCTTATTCTTTTCTTAAATATGTTTTGCTTTTCATCCTTTAACTTTTGCCACTTAATTCTAGGAGTCATGCATATTTTCCTTTTATTGGTACTATGCTTAAGACGTATATCGAACACTACTAACCTATATTGATTAGTTAGGTTTTCTCTAGGGATAATCTTATAACCTTTACAAATTTTTCTATCATTTTTCCTAACCATAAGAAAGTCAATTTACGATTTAATATTCCCACTTTGAACGTGACCAAGTGTTCTCTTTTATTAAAAAACATATCAAATATTAACTAGTATAAGGTCATGCTATCGCCAAATCCAATATAGCTTTCCCTTCTTTATTTCTTGTTCCAAACCCTTAACCCTATGCATCGTATCATATTCCTTATTTTTCACTCCTACATGTCCATTAAGATCTCCTCCTATTAAAATCATTTTGACCAGCGGAATATTTTATAATACCTCATCTAAGTTGTCCCAAAACCTAGATTTGGTGTATTCATGTAATCCTACTCGAGGTACATATATGTTAACTACATTAATAGTTTCTCTCGCCACCACTATCTTGAGAGTTATAATTCTATTCCCTTTCTAACTACTCCTACTATTTCATCCTTTAGCGAACTTTGACAATATACCTACTCCATTTCTTATTTTACTCCATATGTGTACCATAACTTAAAACTCAAACTCTCTATCTTTATCTTCTCCCCTACCCATTGTCACTTGTACGCACAAAATATTAATTCTTCTCCTAATCATCGTATTTACTACCTCCATTGTTTTATCAGTTAGCATTCCAAGATTCTATATTCCAAATCTTAGACAATTAATTTTTACTATAATATTTGTTATTACCCAACCTATAATGTAAGAACTTTTGCATACTACACTCAAATTCTCATAGAGATGTAGTGGTCTTTGTTGCACGTTTCTTTCGGAGAACATTCTAGCATTAACATAATAGTTTAATGGATCCATTTATTGAGTATTTGCTTAAAAGTCCATGTTGGCTAACAATATAACGTGCAACCCTCGTCCTTTTTCATCCATGCTTGGGATCGACATCGACGGGTTTAGCAATAAGATAGTAAATTGAATAAAAATGTCAATCAAACAACTTAAAACATATAACAATCATCCTATCAAATGAAATATTGATTTATTGTAATCTCTAATTCTCTACTAATATTCTAATACCAAAATGAGAATCATATGCTAAGTCAAATCAACCTATAAACATCTTAAATAATGTCCTAGTTAAATTCAATTTAACTCAATTGTATTCAAATGAGAAATTTATAATATCTTATAACGATGTAAAACATTGATATCAAATTTACGTCACTATTAACCGAAAAAGTTTATCAATATTAAGTTATAAGTGTTAACTTAGTATATTAATATCAATCCATATAATTACTGTATAAGTAACTAATAAGTCAAATCGTGTCTGGACTTATGTCTAGACTTGTGTCAAATCCTATGTCTAAACTTATGTTTGAATCTATGCATAAAAATTCCGACTATCATTAAGAATGTGGGCTTACTCGTGGGAGAAGATGGTCGTCCTTAAACTAATGCATGTCCAGGATAAAACTAAATAAAACTCAGATCTTGAGAATGAGGTAATAATTTCTAATTCTTCATTACAAGTTGAAATTGAATTTCATGATGATGAGGACCTAAATCTTCTTATTAAAAAACTAGTGAGTGCATAAAACAACCTTTATATCCTCTTGCAAAATTCCTATCATTTGAACAATTTTCACCATCACATAAAGCCTTCTTGATTAACTTGAACACTAATGTCATTTACATCACCTTATCTGAGGCATTTTCCATTGAGAAATGGAAAGAAATGTAGGCATTATAGAAGAATAAAACATGAGAATTACTCAAGTTGCCAAAAGGGAAGAAAATAAACCGGTGTAAAAGAGTTATATAGTGAAATATAGAGTAAATAGATCAATACTGAGATATAAAGCAAGATTAGCCAAGGGCTATAATCAAACCTATGGGATTATTATCTAAACATTTTTTTTCCTAGTTGTAAAAATGAATATTGTCAGAATTTTAATATCATTGGCAATTAATTATAATTGGGAATTACAACAATTTGATATCAAGAATGCATTTTTGCATGAAGAACTAAATACTACTAGTACAACAACAACCAAGCTTTATCCCACTTAGGTGGGGTCAGCTATATGGATCCTGTTGGTCCGGATAGGCCGGCAAGAAGGGAGGTTGAATAGCCCTGCACAATTAAAAACAAAACAACCCTTCTCGGACTTAAAAGAACACTTGCATAAATAAAAATAAAGAAATAAATTAAAAAAGATGAGGCTCACAGATTTTACTTGGTTACAACCGGGGAGGTTGTTAATCCAAGGAATTGAATCGCACTAAGTATCTCTTTCGGGCGGAGAAGTCTTTTACAGCAGTGAAAGCACAAAAATGAAGAAGCTAAACAAAGTAGAAGGCGTATAAGAGTGTTGCTCAGTAATTCTAGTTCATGTCTAGCTTCTGGACCAAGGCTGTATTTATAGCCTTAGTTGGGGCGCCTGGAAGGATTCCAGGAACCTGGAAAGTTCCAACCGCCTAGAAGGGGATAAAATTTTATCCCCTTCATAACGGATCACGGTCAAACGTGATCTGGTCAAAATCGCATTCCAGGCACCCGAACCCTTAAAGTCAACATTGTTGACTTTTTTCGGTCCGGACCCTCTGCTCCAGTTCTGCTCGCTTCAGTCCAGATGTTCCACTCCAATCGCTTGGGTGATCTTGGCCATTCGGAATAGGGCTCACCCGTACCCAACTTCCGGCCTTCTCGGGCAGGCTTCCACTTTGGCTTCTCGTCCCTCGGAATCATCGCGTGCTTCCTTCTCGTCCGCTAGTGTACTCATCCGCAGCTCTTCGTCCCTCGGATGCACTAAGCCCGTCGGCTCACTCCCGTGCTGACCTTCTCGCTAGCTGCATCTCTTGAACCTCGAGCAATCTTTCGCTCCTGCTTCTCATCCCTCAAAAACATCGCACACTCCCTTCTCATCCGCCGGTGTACTCTTCCGCAGCGCCTCGTCCCTCAGACGTACTGATCCCGTCGGCTCTCTCCCGTGTCGTCCTTCTCGCTAGCTGCATCTTCCGCTCTACTTCCTGTGCTCCTAAGCTCCTGCACACTTAGACACAAAGTTAAAACACCACAAGACCTAACTTAACTTGATTGATCACATCAAAACAACCTTGGGGTTCCAACAGATCCTTCTACATCATTGGGCTCTATCCCCCACTATATCAAAATTTATATTTAAATAAATTTTATCTTATTTTATTATTGCTAACCAAGTCTTTTTTGGTCTTTCGCTTCCTCGTTTGTTATGCACATTTGTCATAGTTTCACATCACCTAATTTAAGCATTTATTTGTCATCTAAGTACATGTTCGTACCATCTTAAATGTATCTTCTACAATTTTTCCTTAATAGGTGCAACCCTGACTTTCTCTTTAATATTTTCATTTCTTATCCTATCCATCCTTATATGTCTACACATCTACCTTAACATTCTCATTTCTGCAACTCTCATTTTTTGTTCGTGTGCTCGAGTCATAGCCCAACATTCAACTCCATATAATATAATAGGTCTAATCATTGTTTTATAAAAAAAATTCTTTAAGTCTTATAGGTACTTTACGATCACAAAGAATATCTAACGCTCTCCTTTATTTCAATGATCCACTTGTATTTTAGGTAAGACATCTCTCTTAATCACTCCATCCATTTACAAAAATGATCATAAATACTTAAAACTCTTAGCTACATACAACTCATAATCTTCCATCCTAATAATTATTTTATTATGTCTAATATTGCTAAACTTAAATTCCATATATTCTGCTTTACTCTACTAAACTTAAAACCATTCACTTGTAACGTTTCCCGCCAAGATTCAAGGTTAGCATTTACTCCTTCACATGTCTCATCTATCAAAACAATATCATCTACATATAACATGCACCGTGGTACTATATCTTGGATGTGTTCAGTGAGTTCATCCATGATTAGTATAAAAAGATAGGACCTAGAGCTGATCTTTGATGTAAACCTATCTTTATGGGAAATGCTTCAGTTAATCTACCTAAAGTCTTCACTCTTGTAATTACATTCTTATACATATCCTTAATTAGTTCAATATACACAATGGTAGCACCTCTCTTTTCTAAAATTTTCCATATAATTTCTCTTCAAACTTTATCATAAGCTTTTTCTAGGTCACCGAATACCATGTGTAAGTCTTGCTTTTGTTCCCGATATTTTTCAATTAGTTGTCCGATAAGATGTACAACTTCTATTATTGACTTTCCACCCATGAATCTAAATTGATTTTCACTAACCGTGGTCGCTTTTTTAAATCTTTTTTCTATTACTTTTTCACAAAATTTCATAGTATGACTCATTAGTTTAATACCCCTATAGTTTATATAATTTTGTACATTTTTTTATTCTTACATAAGAGAACTAGAATCCTTACCTTCCACTAATCAGACATTTTTTTAATTTACAATATCAAGTTGAATAACTTTGTAAGCTATTCAATACCTTGTTCCCAAGATACTTCCATACTTTTATCAGAAAATTGGTCCAAATGCTTTTCCATTTTGCATCTCATTTAAAGCTTGCTCTACTTCTAAAGTTTGAATTCTATAATAAAAATTTAAATTTCTAAATTCATTTGACTTACTTAAATTACCTAAATTACTTGGTCATCTAAACTTTCATTGAAAAGTTGATGAAAATACCAATTCCATCGATCTTTGATTTTCACATCGTTTACTAGTATCCTATTACATTCATCTTTAATATATTTTATTTGGATAAGATCTCTTGTCTCCCTCTTTCCCATTCTTTTGTATCCAATTTTTTATGTGTTCAAAAATTTCACTCTTAGCTTCCATCACTGTTTTCTTAGCCTCTTTCTCAGCTATTGTATTTTTTTTTAAGTTTTATTCGTTCTTACAAATATATAATTCCTTATAGGTTGTTTGTTTTTTCTTCAACTTTAATATCATCTTATCCCACGTCGTATTCGAGTCATATATTTCCCCTAATATTTGTACTCCTACCCTCCCTTAAATATGTTTTGCTTCCTATTTATTAACTTTCACCAGTTAATTCTAGGAGTTGTGGATATTTTCTTTCTATTGATACTATGTTTGAGGCGTATATCCAACACTACTAACCTATGTTGGATAGTCAAATTTTCTCGAGGATAACTTTGCAATCTTGACAAATCTTTCTGTCATTATTTTTAACCATAAGAAAGTCAATTTGTGATTTATTATTCTTACTTTTGAATGTGATCAAGTGTTATTCTCTTTTCGTAGAAAACGTATTAGCTAGTTTAAGATCATATGCTATTTCAAAATCCAATATAGTTTTTCTTTCTTCATTTTTTTTTGTTCTAAACTCATAACCCCCATGCACTCTATCATATTCCTCTTTTTTTACTCCTACATGCCCATTTAGATTTCCTATCAAAATCGTGTGGAATGTTTTGTAATACGTCTACTAGGTCACCCCAAAATCTAGATTTGGTGTGTTAATCTAATCCTACTTGAGATGCATATATGTTAATTATATTAATAGTTTCTTTTGCCACCACTATCTTGAAAGTTATAATCCTATTCCCCTTTCTAACTACTATTACTTCATCCTTTAGCAAATTATCAATAACAATACCTACTCCATTTTTTACTCCTTCATGTGGACCATAACTTTAAACCCGAATTCTCAATCATCTTTGTCTTCTCTCCTATCCATTTTGTTTCTTGTACACACAAAATATTAATTCTTCTCCTAATTATTGTATCTACTACCTCTATCATTTTACTAGTGAGTGTTCCAAGATTTCATGTTCCAAATCTTAGACAATTAATTTTTTTATAATATTTATTCTTACCTAACCTATGGTGTGAAAATTCTTGCATATTTAACATTACACTCAAATTATCATAGACATGTAGTGATCCTTGCCAAGACCCTGCAACGCGAACTCTTCCATATTTAACACTACACTAGAGTTTTCATGAAGATGTAGCGGTCCTTAACAAGACATTACAGTTAGACCCTACAACGCGTTCTTTCCGGGAACATCCTAATACTAGCACAATAGTTTGATAAATCTATTCATTGAACACTTGCCTGTAAGTCTATGCTAGTTGGCACCTAACACACAACCCTCACCCTTTTTCAACCGGGCTTGGAGCTGACTTTGGTAGGTTTGCACGAAGAACTAAATGAAAATATTTATATGCAAATCCCATCAGGATATGGAAATAATTTGAATACTCAACATTATAAGTAAACTGAATAGTCTTATATGGACTTAAGTAATCACCACAAACATGGTTTGGTAGATTTACCCCTGGTTTGAAATCTCATAATGTGTCGAGCAAAACGACCAAAATGTATCGTTTCGTTAAATTATCAAAACTTAATACCACTCGACATGTATAATGTCTCCTTCCTCTATTTTATCTCCTTCCTCCTTCAACCTCTAATCCATCACAGGCACTATACACCAAAATGTTAGCACAATAAGGAAATATTATTGCTCTAGTCAAAAGACCGAAACTATGACACAATTTAAAATCTTAAACCTTAGATTTGCTAAAGTTAAGATTGTTATAGGGTACAAAGTGAAGGGCGTTATACATTATTCAGTAAATTTTTCTTCAGGGGAGTCACAACACACTCTTAGTATATGCTTATATAATAATGTTAGGAAATGGTGAAAGGAAAGACACTCCTAACTTAGTTTTTACCAAAACAATTTTAAATCAAAATATTATGAAGCTTAAAATTTTTTCTTGGGATTGAGTGGCTCACTGCAAGGCATTTTCATCTCCCAACAAAAATATATCAATGATCTTCTCTTACAGAAATAGGCAAGGAAGCATGCAAGCCACCAACTACTCCAATAAATCTAAATCTCAAACTTGAAATTACAGAGTAAGATGTCACAATAGATAAAGGAATGTATCAATATTCGGAAGGAAAACTTATGTATGTCTCATACACCACTAGACATAGTATATTCAGTAAGAATGATTACTCAATTCATGAATAACCCAAAAGAAGCTCATCTACAAGCAGCTCACCAATTATTATAGTATCTCAAAGAAACACCAGAAATGCATCAAAGGTCCACCAAATATTGCACCTTTCTTTGTGAAAAGTTAGTGAGCAAGAAATTGGGGTGTTACGCTTCATCAAGGAGAAACGAAAAACTAGAGAGTGGGTTGATTTGTACTCCTTACAAGTCTACATATGAACAAGTTGAAGATATACTTACTAAAAAGTAGCTCAATGTTTCAAAGTATTATATTCAAGTTGGAAATCATAAATATCTATTCAAAAGTTTGAGGTGAAGTATAGAAAAATATAAAAAAAAGATAGTTCAGAGAATGAAGCTTCCGCCAATACGGGTCTTAGAGAAGGGTATATTGTACGCAACCTTATCCTGTTTTGGAAGAGACTATTTTCGAGTGTCAAATCTATGATCTTCACGTCACATGGTAGCAATTTTAGCATGACTTCACTGAAGTGTAGGAAAATATGATTTCTTAAAAATCTCTTTAGTTTCAAAAAAAATTTTAAGGGTTTTTTATTAAAAAAGTTGTTTTGAAGAATAAATCTTATCATGAATCTGTAAAAAAAAAAATTAGGATCTCATGCATTGGACAAGTTTTTAAATAATATATTTTTCAATTTTCAACAAGATATTGCAAAAAAATAAAAAATAAAAAAAGACTCCGGTGCCTTTATCTAATATGTGATAATTTGAAGCTTGAAAAAGCCAAGCAGTATCCACTTAAAAAAAAAAGCAAACCTAAAAGTAAATTTGAAATATGTGACATTGCTCGCTTTCTAATCAATCATTATTAAGAGTAGAAGTTTAACTAATCTATAAAATCAGCTATGTTTGTTCAAAAGGTGGTAAGAAATGTTCCAAACTTAGAAGACCAACCTGAGTAGGCCTCACTGATCCAGAAGTTGAGAAACCACGTCTTAGTTTAACCACAGCACCACCTCCAAAAGAGAAGCCAATGTTATCAAAAGCTAACCATGCTTCCCAAGAATCATTTTCTCCTGTAAAAAGTGCATGCAATCCCTGTGCAGGTAAATATTTTTTTAGCAAGAGGATAGCATGTATTGGATTGGCAAACTATTGGATCAACTGACATACTGGAGATGTGCCCTGCAAATCAATACGAGCAGCAAATTGACCTGAAGGTTGAAACGTGCGACGATGCCATACCTGAATGTATCACAATTTTAAGGGCTAGTGTCGCTATAAAAGAGAAACTAGGCTGCTGAGGAAAAAAAAAAGATCTTCAAACTTTCAAATATAAAAAAATAAAGATCAAGGGAGAGGCAATGAGCAGGGAATTATTTTTGATTAGCTGCATAAAGGTGTTCCAGGACTTCATTGCATTAGAGAAACTTGATTGCACTAAAGATTACTAGATCAAGTACAATAGATATTCTTTGGTCATCAGAAACAGAGAAACCAGCTACGAAAATAAGAATGCAGCTAACAGTGTCTTAGAGTTAGCTTCTTCCTAGAAGAACACATTTGACTCTCCAAAATAAGTACTGTAAAATACTGAATAGAAGCAACAGATTTCAGGTCCTTAACATACCATATCTTAGAAGTGCACAGAACAAGCACAAAAATAAAAAAGCAGCCTCGTGCGAATGGTCAAATCTATAAGTATATGAATATAGCATAACAGAGTTCATACTCGACAATTATAGGCCAACTCTAGTTGTTCTGCAACATCCTCACGTAGTGGAAGCCAATCAAGTCCACCTTTACGGGCAAACCAATGGCCTCTTAAAACACGTCTGTTCTCACCACTCCAATACACAGGGAAACAGTGACGCTTAGTTAAATCCACCTGCCCAGAAGAATTTCAACAGTAAGCTATGATAATATTTGTCATTTTAATAAAAGTTGTATAAAATCAAATTCATGGTTAATTAAATCTTGAGCATAAGTGCATGTTAATATATATAAGTAGTCACATAGACCGAATTAGATTATTGAGTTCTATGGAAAATGAAAATAGATAATGGTGCAGGTCCCAATGATTAGTTAAGTGACTAAATAAAATTTTAAAAATTAAAATACGTTTGATGGAATAAAGAAAATGCTTTTTAGCACCAAAATGTTTGAGCATCACCAAAAACTTATCACAAGAGGGATCAACATCTACTAACAGTTATTGTTGTTCAAGAAAAGATGGGCTACTTGGTGAGAATAGAGAGAAGAGTGAGAAGATCAAAACATTCCAATTTCTTCACATAACAATCATCCCTAAATAAAGAGAGAAAAAAAGAATGATTATTTTAAACAACTCGTTTGGCTCCTTATCTTTATCCTCTTCTGCCTTGTTGGTTTTTGGACAGATCCACCAAACTAATAGGGCATCAATGGCCTAGTTGTTATTGGTATCGTAATTGAGAATGAATAGTCAAAAAAATCCAAGAAATGGCTGGGGTTTAATCAAATCTCTAACTATATTTGAATTGGTTTTTAGTTGAATGAAATAATGAATGATAACTTTAGGATCATTGTTGATTGAGACAAATTATTGTCTTCACTTCCTTTCCACAATAATTTTTTTTTTGTAATTCAGGTATCCAGCTCTTCAAACCGACTAATCCTGGAGACGATCGGCCCGGCCTACGGATGTTTCTCACTAGCCACCACTAGCTAATAGAGTAAATCCAGGTAGCGCTCACATCGGGCCAATAGTGTTAGACGTTCACGGCTAGAAATCCACTGTAGGCAGAAATGCTATATGGGTGGAATTTTGAACCCTGATGCTCCAATTTGCGCCACCCACTGTGGAGTTTCGCAACACCGTGCTTCGAGGGGCCACAATAATCTTTCTTGATCCACACTAGTCTTGCTTGATTGATAGCGGATGAGAGAGAGATGGATGATGTGTCAAGCCTAACAAGTAATGACAAGATTAAATAAGTGATCCTTGAGAACCTTGAACTGTGGCAAGATAAAGCTATTTAAGATTTTGGCAAAGTTTCTCTTCTTCTAATGTTCTGGTGCAACTTCTCTAAGAATCAAAGTAAGATTAAAGTGAAGCTAGATCAATTAAAAAATTTCAAAATTAGCTTAAATTGACGAACTATATACTACTTCCTAACTACTACTACTTAATCCCTTAACGAATTATCTACAATAATACCTATTTCATTTCTTATTTTACTCATTCCTTTTCTCCTTGTACCATAACTTAAAAATGAATTCTCTGCTTCTCCCTACCAATTTTGTCTCTTAAAAAATAAAATATTTTTTATTTATCAAAGCTAGGACGGAAACGAGGCAACTTCACGAAGGCCTCATGGTCAAGCCTCGCTGCTGCAAGGCTGTTGAGAGCTTGTAGAGGCCTCGTGGCTAGGCGAGATTGCCACAAGAGGCCTCATAATTAGACCTCACTGCTACAAGCTCACGAAGGTCTCGCAGTCAGGCCTCACTCCTCCAAGGCTCTCAAGAGCTTGTAGAGGCCTCACAATGACTGACATTTTGATTGTGGTTCCTTGTACTAAAGCGTTTTAGTGTTGGTTAACGAGTGGAACGATAAATTTCACTTGTGCCACCCTACAGAACTCTACACCTTAATGCTTACATAGAATTATATTTAATGCTCAGATGCATATTGTGCTTTTTAATTTATTTCTTGAAAATTCTAATACTTAAATATCTAGTTGTTGAAGTTTATTTTTGAATCTAAATTAACCAAAACCAAATATAAGGTAATTATAACAAGCCAAGTTGAATATCTAATTGTCTATAGTTTAAAAATGTAAACTAGTCCAAGAAGGGGATTATAACTATCCAAATAGAAAGGAATTAAACAAGAAAATTTATTGGAAATTGTCTAAGCACACATTAATGCATGTTGTGTCAAATTATATGATATGAAATCTTATTGTCCGTGATGGATATTATATAACCTTGTTAGAATAAGCTTGAAACTTGCAATTTAGAACTATGGAGACAAATTTTAGAATAAAAAAACCTAAACTGAGAAATACATGAAATATAATTTCATAAATTAAAAGACAGAAAAGGAACAACTAAGTTATTTGCATGTGAAATTCTAGATGTGCTTTAGATAAATTATAAAAGATTGATAAAAAAAAAAGTGATAATTAACAAATAAAGCGAAGGTGGTTGAATGAATAGAGGCTCATGAAGTCTTGTGTAATTGTCATGTTCCCCTTAGACTAAGATGAAATTTTTAATACTATAATATAAGCAATCATGCTACATGTGTTAGCGTGCTAGGTAGTTAAGAAATAATATGAAAAATGAGTAGATACAAGAATATTTAGATGGAGAGGTGGGGTCACTAAAATAGATGGAAGAAAAAAAAAGATTATTAATGGTAAGAAATATATATATATATATATATATATATAGAGAGAGAGAGAGAGAGAGAGAGAGAGAAATTGAAATGGTATGGCAATGTTCAAAGACAATTGATTTACTTCATATTTAGACAATTTACAGGTTGAATTAATTAAACTTGTGGTAAGAGCAAAAAATAGACCAAGAAGACTTCACTTGACATTTAAAGATATCTAACCAACATCTAAATAAGTGGGACACATGACTTGTTGCTACAATTGGAAGGTAAAGCACAATACAAAAAATGTCATAAACAAAATGATATACCCAATTAGAATAAACACTTATCCAACATATTATTTAGACATTAACTGGTCAGTAAATATAAAAAACAATATCTAAAGGAAAATGTCAGATTGTAGAACAAGTATAGGAAATACCTCATAAAGACCACCTTTTACAGGGACACCTACTCTCTCTTCCTCTACAGCATACAACTCATCATATTTATAGTCAAAAGTTAAGCTACTAGTCGTTTGAGGTCCACTTGGACCCTCACTACATTCTGCATATTCCTTCCACCAATGTGCAAGTAATTCTTCCTCCATCTGTCACATTTTTTTTTTGCAAACATTTCAATGACAAATATTTGAATGTAAAGTAGTGACGCTTGTTTTTTAGGAACAAAAGAAAACTATGCAACCAATGATTAGAAGATTTTACTATTTCAGAAGTTGTGATACAAATGAAACTTTTTTTATCAGAGATCTGATATGGAATGCTAGGAGTGTAAGCTAAGAGCAATTTGGAAACAAAATGTACTCAATACAGACACTACATGCTGCAATGTTAGAAAAAACTTTTATATTATAGTATGAAGCATCATCGCCTAAATTTGGCACAAGCTTCCTGACAAATTGAGATATAGATATTTAAATAAATAAAATAAAATAGTTATCCACCAACCAAATTGGTTAACCTGGGCTTATCCTATCATTAGACAAAAGACCACATTTAAGGCTATCTAGGTGAGGATATTCTATAAAGAAAAAGAAAACTGGTGAATATGCAGGATTAAATTCTTTTAGACCTCTTGTCTTGTTATCTCCTTTGTCAACTTCGTCATTAACTCCTTAATTATAGTTGTCAGCAGAGAACCAAGATTGAAGAAAATGATTACTAGAGTAAACACTAACTGAAGTGAAAATCCTCCTATATCCTTTAACTAGTACAAAAAAACCTACACACCATATGTGCCAACTATTAGTTTAATAACTTCTTGGTCCATGTAAATATGTCACAGAAAGCTTAGAACTTAGTTCTAGGGGGTATGTAACAGTTCAGAGTGTTTGTTTGCACAAAGCAGACATATTCCCATGATAGAATTGTCAATGAGTATGAAACTGTAAGTTAAGGAGGCCCATTTCCTCTACCAAAAGAAAGAAAGAAAGAATAAACAACAGCATGTGTTAATCAAACAATTCCCTTGCCTCATGGTTGTATTTCATCATCATAATGATACAACAGTTTATCACAATATTCTTCTCCAATTGACAAACATAACACCTGACAATAATATTATTGGATCAAAAAACGATATAATAAACATCAGAAAAGTGTTTTAAATGACTTGAATCTTATTCTCTTAGTCCTTTCTACCATTCTACCATTGATACATGTCCATGTTCATACGAGGTGGAAAAATACTAGCATGTCAATGAGTAGACAATCAGTCTTACGTAAACAAGTAGCCAAGATGGTTCCCACAAAAATGAAAAATCATTAGCTAGTGGCTATGTGTAGTATCAGAAACTCAAAGGCAGAGAAATTGAACAGATTGTGGTCCTAGTAGTGACCTGCAAGAAAGAAGCCTCTAGTGCAAGAGAATCCCTCTTACTGAATCGGAAATAATCACTCTTTCCGATAATTTCTGTTCTAGGAACTGAAGCGGCAAGCTCTGTAAAACAAGATAAACATATTCATAAACAGAGTACAAATAAAGCACTCTTATCTATATGTGATGGCATCATACAAGATTATGTTATTACCTTATGATAAAACTAGCATAACCTAACCAAATCATCTGACAGAAAGAGCTCGTCATACAATAATAGAATGACACTCTAATTGTACTATTTGAATTGGTCCTTTCTGTATAACTTATATACAAAGATGATCACGTTGAAAAAATTGTCACAAGTTAACTAATTTGCAAGTGAGTTACTTAGCAGTGATCAAATTATGTACACTTTCTTTCTACTGAAACATTGAAAATAAATTGAGCCCAAAAGCAATAAGACTCGAACTTCATGAAAAGTGAAAATGTTAAACATTTCAAATTGTTTGAATATTTAAACACAAAGAGTGGATAAGACTCTATACATAATTATATTTGTGCAACTACTTTGTATGTATGTCAATATTTCTTCCTTTATGTACAGAGTAGGCATCTGCAGCACCTTTTTCTCAAAACGATAAGGAGCTCAAAAGTGAGTACCCCATAAAAGTCAAAATCCTAGAAAATGTATGTGACGAATTCGATGGAAAGGAAATTCAATAAACCAACCCTTTTCTGCGAGAGGCACTTTGCAAAAGTACCAACGGACATCATCCCCATCGGAAGGGCTCTTCGTGCATGCAAGATACTTCTGGTGGGCCTTGCAATGTTCAATTGCATCTTCCAGTTTGGCAATGTTTGATGGCGTATTCTTCAACAAATCAGGTGAAATCTCCTCAACCTGATTATAACCAGAAATATCCGAGAACAAAGGAATATCTTCATTGGCACTTTCTAGAGCGCTAGTTACTTCAGCATTTGCCATTACCAAATATTAAGCAACTTTTAGGCAAAGATCTATAACTAGGGTGGCCTTCTTTGATCTGGTAGAAAGAGAAAAGGAAAAAAAAAGGCATATCAGTGAACTGAACCAAGATCGTCAGTAAAGTAAACATTGTCTGCGCCAAGTGAATAATGAGCTAGACAGGCAAGGAAGAGTAACAATTTCTATTAATTCCAGAGACAAATGAAGAAGTTAATCGTGAACACACCGACAACCGTGGCATCAAAATGAAAACAACTGCCCCCAAAATTGTTCAACCATAAAAATACCTGACACGAACTTTGCACGAAGGAGACCCCAATGGGAACCTTAATAACAACGGAATTAAATGCGGCAAAAAATGGCAAAAAAAAAAGACCGATAAGACAAGAAAATCGAAAATAAATAAATAGACAACCGGAAAAAGAGGAAAGAGCTTACGGCCCGATCATGCGACCTCGAAATTGAAAGCTGAGATTTTGACGTGAGAGAGAAGAAGGTGTTGGTGTATTAGGGTTGGTAGCAAGGGAAGGGAGGAGGAAGAAGCAGCGGCGGAGGATGCGTGGGGCTATGGCCGTGGTCGAATTTGGGAAGGAGAACGCTGCGGTGGCGAGGGAATAAACGGGGCAGTTACGGAGGGTCCCGCAGTGGCTTGCACCTGCGTTCCTAACTTTCTATTCGTTCCTAACTTTCAGCTTGGCTGAAAAAAAAAGAGCAAATATTACTTAATTAAAAAAAAAAATCAATGATCAAAACACATATATTTGGACCTTAAAAAATATCCCATGTACATTCGAAAGATCACATCAAAATTATATCTATTCTTCACTTGCAAATATAATAAATACATGTGGCATAGTTAAAAATCTAGCCACGGTGAGACAAATGCTCCCTTGTAGTCTCCTCTACTAGACTAAGTTTCTATTTGGAAAGATTGGAAAGAGGGGAGGAGGAAAAAGTAAAATATTGATGTTCACTTTATTTGGAAAAGAGAAAAGAGAAAAGAGAAAGGATTAATAGGGAGGTAACTAAGGTTAAATATATAAAATTATAAAAATAATTTGCATTCATCTTGTTATGAACTCTGACAACTGTGATAGCAATGAAGATCTCGACATAAGAATTGTCGATCAGTCCCAACATCTTCATGTTCAACTCCCACACCTCATCTACGTCATGACTTTCTTGTCTCTTGTTTTCCTTTTCTTGATCTCTCCTTCCCTCAACCTTCTCGTGCGATTTTATTCTTGGATAGTGGAAGGCATGGTGAGGATGATCACGCTAAGGAACTCGGATGGTGAAGTGTTCGTGGTGAAGGAGGCGATGGCGATGGAGTCATAGACCATCAAGCACATGATAGAGGATGACTGCACCGACAACAACATCCCCCTCCCCAACGTCTAGAATCCTCACCAAGGTGATTGAATACTGCAAGAAGCATGTCGATGTTGTCGCCTCCAAGTCCTCTGAGGACACCGTTGGACCTTAAGTCATGGGACACCGAGTTTGTCAAAGTCGACCAAGCAAATCTCTTTGATTGAAGGAGGGATAAATTGGAACAAATTTCTTTCCTCTTCCTTACAACCCAATTTACAATGTACGAAATTATATCTATCGAGCATGCAGGATAAAACTTACCCTTCTCTTCTCTTCCGCTCCTTAACTCATTCCATCCTAAACAAAGGTAAATTCTCCCCTTCCCCTCATTTACTTTTCCTTCCCCTTCCCTCACCTCCTCCCAAACAGAGCATAAGTGATATTCTCTTTGTCGAGTTTGTTTGACACGTTACCAACCAAACCCGCACTTTGGTCCATAGAGCCATGCTGATCAAACATCGAAAGAGTAAGTGGTCAAAGGTCTCATCCACACCTTGACACAATGGGCATGCCTTGCATTACACATATGGTTGTCGGTCTTAATCCATAGCCTTCCATGGGCAAAAAGTTACAAAGTGAATATGTGCTTTGACATGACCCATGAGGTACGACTTCCAGACAACATTTGACAAGACCTGAACAATACTCTACAAACAAGAGAAATCATATGCTTTAGAGACTCCCTACTAGTTAGACGCATACCAATCAGCAAGCAGCTTGCAGCCTGCTCTGATAAGGTAGCATGAGTTAGAACAACATCCCTAAGTTATAGTAGTCTTTTGACAAGCGGAGAGTCAAAAGTCTTCCTATAATATCCCGGTTCTGAGATTCTGGTTAAGTATGCTTAAAAAGTTAGATGGTACTATTCATATCACCAAGGTGCACCTTCCTTTTTGGAAGCCCAAACTTAAGAACTCCAAAGTTAAGCGTGCTTGGCTTGGAGAAATCTGAGGATAGGCGACATTCTGGGAAGTTTTCCAGGATACATATGAGTGAGGACAAAGTATGCTGAAAGGACCTCCAGTGGTCTGTGGAGCTAGCCGTCAACTCGATTGGCAATTCTGGGTGGCGTTCCCAGTTCGGTGGGGTGGAACCCGCCCGGGCCGAGGCGTTACAGATGGTATCGGAGTAACCTTGCGATCATGAGTGTCCTTGTGGCAGGAGCACCCAGGGCACCACCTAGCGAGGGAGATTCTAGGATTTATTTGTGGTGTGATTCGTGGTTACACAATGAGGACGTTGTGTCTTTAAGTGGGGGTGATTGTAATACCCCGGTTCTGAGATTCTGGTTAAGTATGCTTAAAAGGTTAGATGGTGCTATTCATATCACCAAGGTACACCTTCCTTTTCGGAAGCTTAAACTTAAGAATTCCAAAGTTAAGCGTGCTTGGCTTGGAGAAATCTGAGGATGGATGACCTTTTGGGAAGTTTTCCAGGGTGCGTATCCATATCACCAAGGTGCACTTTCATTTTCAGAAGCCCAAACTTAAGAACTCTAAAGTTAAGCGTGCTTGGCTTAGAGAAATCTAAGGATGGGTGACCTTCTAGGAAGTTTTCCAGGGTGCGTGCGAGTGAGGACAAAGTACGCTGAAAGGACCTCCGGTGGTCTGTGGAGCTAGTCATCAACTCGATGGGCAATTCTGGGTGGCGTTCCCGGTTCGGTCGGGTGGGGCTCGCCCGGGTCGGGGCGTTACACTTCCATTGCCCCACCCAAATATCCACTCGATTCAAGGTGATGATGGTGAATCCATCGAACCCACAGCGAGTCCTTCTTACACTAAATATTCCAAAGCGTATGACTGTGTAGAGCAAAATTCCACACCTGAAGGTCATGAACCTAATCCCCCCTCCTCCTTTGGGGAAGACATTATAGCTTAAGAGATCGAAGGGTGTTTGGATGTCTAAACAAGGCTCTACGGATTGAATACAACTTGTCAATGACTCCGCATGAAATTGACAATATGAAAAGTCAAAAACAGTCTTGACAATCAGTGATTAGCAGTGCGAAGTTTCTTAGCCGCTAAAGATTGCCAAAATATTAAAATGGGAATTCCCCTTGTTTGAAATTGGTCCATGCCAACATCTATCCATTGTGCGTTGATCAATCCAATAATATATGTAACGGCTCTAGTTTTTTTATATATTTTTCTTTTATAATAATTCATGTATTATATATATATATATATATATATATATATATATATATATAACTTAAATCTACATTTTCAACATGAAGGGAAATACTGAATTCTTGTCATAGGGTCTTGAATTTATTTGTAAACAAATAAACTGTTAGATTATGCGTAAATATAAACTAAAAAGCTTTGGGTTGTGTGTCCAACACCCCAAGCATGCTCGCTGGTCACCGCCTCCCGTCTCACGTGTCTCGTATCTTGAAATAAATTCAACGGTGAGTCTACGGACTTAACATGTTCAAAACTATGTTATGCAATAGTTAGTGTGTATAATCGAGTGTACTAAGGGAAGC
The DNA here is from genome assembly GCF_018446385.1 of Zingiber officinale. Taxonomy (NCBI): domain Eukaryota; kingdom Viridiplantae; phylum Streptophyta; class Magnoliopsida; order Zingiberales; family Zingiberaceae; genus Zingiber; species Zingiber officinale. The sequence goes on along the minus strand of NC_056000.1, from coordinate 59,800,369 downwards.
ACATGCTGGGTAAATTAGGACTTGACTGCTAGTATATCATAGACATGAACATAAGCATAAGCGTCTACATAAGTAGAAGAGTGTAAATATAAACATAAACATGTAAATAAGCTTAAGTATGAGAATAAACATAATCATAAGCATGTATATAAACATTGGCATAAACGTACTTGCATGGCGTAAACACATATATTAGGGATGAGCATAACCATAATCATATATGAACCTATCATGAACATAACTTGAACATAGATATAATCATAAACGTAATGCCACGTAAACAAACTGGCATGTCATAAATCACGTAAGGTTGGTGATCTCTTGGGCCAAGGTCACAGATCACACTGTACCTAATAAGATTTGGTGAGCTTCCGGGCTAGGGTTATTGGTCACACTCAACTACATAGGATTTGGTGAGCTCACGGGCTAGGCCACCGGTCACACTCCACCACATAGGATTTAGTGAGATCCCAGGCTGGGGTTACCGGTCACACTCCACCATGTAGGCTTTGGTGAGCTCTCGGGCTAGGGTCACCAGTCACACTCAGTAAGCTCCCTGAGCTTGCCCAAATCATAGTTTGATCGCTATTTAAGCATGGGCATAATCATAAATCTAAATATACACATGCAAATTTATAACATAAGCTTAAGCATAAACTTGTGCATTCACATAGCATGAGCATGCATAACATAAACATATACATATGTACACATAAAGGTCCCTAACATATAGTACCAAACATAAACGAGAGCATACTTTTCTCACAACATAGATGATTGCATAATTAAAGCATGAACATGAGCATACTAGAGTATAATCATAAGCATAATTAAAACATAATTCTTAAACTTGACTAGAGAATGAACATAAGCATAACTAGTGCATTAACATAAGTATGACTATAAACATACTACTTGCGGAACATAAACATGAACGGAACTTAAAAGTTCTACACTATAATTTGAGTTTACAAAGTTCTCTAATTCCTAATGGAAACCAAATAGAAAACATAAAGTAATTATAGTGCAATACCATAATGAATAAACCTCCTAAAAATATTGATTAAAACTAAACCCTATAGAATATGAAACATGAAAGTTCTACACTATAATTTAAGCATACAAAGTTCTTTAATTTCTAATGGAAACTAAATAGAAAACATAAAGCAATTGTAGTGCAACATTATGATGAATAAACACCCTAAAAATAATGATCAAAACTAAATCTTATAGAATATGAAACATGGAAGTTCTATACTATAATTTGAGCATACAATGTTCTCTAATTTCTAATGGAAACCAATTAGAAAACATGAAGCAATTGTAGTACAACATCATGATGAATAAACCCCCTAAAAATAGTGATTAATACTAAACCCTATAGAATCCGAAACATAGAAGTTCTACACTATAATTTGAGAATACAAAGTTCTCTAATTTCTAATGGAAACCAATTAGAAAACATAAAGCAATTGTAGTGTAACACCATGATGAATAAACCTCCTAAAAACAGTGATTAAAACTAAACCCTATAGAATCTGAAACATAGAAGTTCTACACTATAATTTGAGCATACAAAGTTCTCTAATTTCTAATGGAAATCAATTAGAAAACATGAAACAATTGTACTACAAGATCATGATGAATAAACCTCCTAAAAATAGTGATTAAAACTAAACCCTATAGAATTCGAAACATGGAAGTTTTACACTATAATTTGAGCATACAAAGTTCTCTAATTTCTAATGGAAACTAATTAGAAAACATGAAACAATTGTAGTGCAACATCATGATGAATAACCCCCCTAAAAATAGTGATTAAAACTAAACTCTATAGAATCCAAAACATGGAAGTTCTACACTATAATTTGAGCATACAAAGTTCTCTAATTTCTAATAGAAACCAATTAGAAAACATGAAATAATTGTAGTGCAATATCATGATAAATAAACCCCCTATAAATAGTGATTAAAACCAAACCCTATAGAATCCAAAACATGGAAGTTCTACACTATAATTTGAGCATAAAAAGTTGTCTAATTTCTAATGGAAACCAATTAGAAAACATGAAGTAATTGTAGTGCAACATCATGATGAATAAACTCCCTAAAATAGTGATTAAAACTAAGGTGTATGCATTCCATAAAAACATATTTGTAACTAAGATGCTTGTACACAAAAAACAACCGAATCAAACTATGATGATTGCACTCAACAAACCTGAATCAAAACTAAGATGCATGAACTAAAAAGAGGATTTAAAACCACATTCTATAGTATCTGAAATCCACACCAAATCTAAAGTAATCATAAGTAGAGAACATGCCTTCAACTCTATCTTGCTACCAAGCCATTCCTTCTTCTCCTCTTCTTAGAGCTAGGACCGGTGGTGGTGGTGGAGGTTAAGGTGAAGGCTAGGGCAAGTAGTTTTTAGGAGGGGTTTAAGGTTTTGGGAAGTAGCCAAAAATCCGAGGAAATGAATGCATTAATAGGTTTTGCCATGACTCATCCAACTTTGAACCTTTCCACTATAATTACTAAGTCATATGAATTTTTATATTAAGTCATATAAATTTTATATATACTAAGTCATATAAATTTTTTTATTATACTAAGTCATATGAATTTTTATATAAAAATTTATATCCATATATTATATAAATTTTTATACACATACTAAGTCTTATAATTTTATACACATGATAAAAATTTATATCCATAAGTTATATAAATTTTTATATACATACTAAGTCATATAAATTTTTATACACATAATAAAGATTTATATCCATGGTTTATATCAATACTAAGTTATATAAATTTGCGTATAAAAATTTATACACATGGGTTATATAAATTTTTATATATTTACTAAGTTATATAACTTTTTTATATAAAAATTTATACACGGTAGTTATATAATTTTTTATATACTTTCTAAGTCATATAAATTTATATAAAAATTTATACACATGAGTTATATAAATTTTTATATACTTACTAAGTCACATAAAATTTTTTTATATAAAAATTTATACACATGGGTTATATAAATTTTTATATATTTTCTAAGTTATATACATTTATATAAAAATTTATACATGTGGGTTATATAAATTTTTATATACTTTCTAAGTCATATAAATTTATATAAAATTTATACACATGGGTTATATAAATTTTTATATACTTACTAAGTTATATAAATTTTTATATATACATTTAGATATAAAATTAATTTTATACATATTTATATCTAATTGTTTTCTTAATATAATTAATCAATTCAAATTTCATAAATATAAGCTAACTTAATTAATTAAATCTAACTAAATTTATCTATTTAAATTAATCAATTCTTAATTAAAACTAAAATAATCAAATAAATCTTCTTAATTAAAATAATTTAGTTTCAGACACTATAATATACAACCTTAATTTTTGTAGATTAACCCTCATCCTAGCCACATCATTGAATGTCTTCGAACACTCGACAACTTGTGTGATGATGGATTCGTCAACTCTCTCAAATAAGAGGAGGTCATTCGCATAAGCCATATGAGTGATACCCACAGCAGCACACATAGGATGATGATGAAAATCTAATTGAGCCGTCGCTACCCCAAGAAGCCAAGAGAACACTTCAAGACATATTCCAAGCAATAGTGGGGAAATTGGATCACCTTGTCGAAGTCCACGAGCTCCCTTGTGTTGGTCCCAGTGCGACCGGCTAGAAGGAGGTGAATACTTTGAAATAATAGTTAAAAATAATCTCTTACTTTTGCTTAGCAAGGATGCATAATTTAATTAAACAAACTTGATTAACATAAAAGAAATAACAACTTAAAAAGACAATAAGTAAGAAGGTTGAAATTTTTACTTGGTTATAACCTAGGTGGTTGTTAATCCAAGACAGTTGCAAAGCTCCACTAAAAATATCTCCTTTGTTGAAGGCGGAGAAGTCTCTTATACTCTTTAAAAAGCTTAGGTATTAGCTAGGAATTGAATACAAAAGTTGTTGTTCAATTCCTAGGTGCAGGAGTATTTTTATAGTTCCTGAAAAATGTTATCTGCAGCTTAAAGGTGTTGGACCGTGTAGGCTGGCTAGAAGGACGGTTGAATAGCCCTGCACAAATCAAAACAAAAGTACCCTTCTCGGACTTTAAAAGAACACTTGAATAAATAAAATAAAGAAATAAACTAAAAAGACAAGGCTCACAGATTTTACTTGGTTATAACCGGGGAGGTTATTAATCCAAGAAATTGAATCACACTAAGTATCTCCTTCAGACGGAGAAGCTTCTTACAGAGTGAAAGCACAAAAATGAAGAAGCTAAACAAAGTAGAAGGCGTATACAAGTGTTGCTCAGTAATTCTTGTTGATGTTAAGTTTCTGGACCAAGGTTGTATTTATAACTTTGGTCGGGGCGTCTGGAAGGATTCCAGGCGTCTGGAGGGGGATAAAACTTTATCCCCTCCGCAATGGATCCTGGTCAAATGTGATCTGGATAAAATCAAGTTTCGGGCGCCCGGACCCTTAAAGTCAACACGGTTGACTTTTTCGATCCAGGTCCTCTTCTTCGATTTTGCTCGCCTCGGTCAAGATCTTCAGCTTCGGCTTCGCTCGCTTGGGTGATTTCGGCCATCCAGAATAGGGCTCACCTGAACCCAACTTCCGACCTTCTCCTCGAGCAAGCTTCCGCTCCGGCTTCTCGTCCCTCGGAAATGCCGCGCGCCTCCTTCTCATCCGCCCGTGTACTCTTCCGCAGTACCTCGTCCCTCAGACACATCGAGCCTATTGGCTCTCTCCCGTGTCGTCCTTCTCGCTAGTTGCGTCTTTTGCTCGACTTCTTGTGCTCCTAAGCTTCTGCACACTTAGACACAACGTTAAAACGCCACATGATCTATCTTAACTTGTTTGATCACATCAAAATAACCTTGGGATTCCAACAATCTCCCCCTTTTTAATGTGAGCAACTTAAGTTAAGTTAGGGTAAACAGACATAAAGTTAAAACAATAAATTCTGCAATAAAGTGTAAAAATTAAAAAATATTTAATTTGATCTACCTCCCCCTAGATTTAATATTTTTCTTCTCCCCCTTTGATGACATAAAAAAATAGAGGTACCAAGAAAAATCTAAGGGTAAAAAATTTGAAAAACTTATCAATTTTTGAAAAACTTTGAAAATAAGTTTGAAAATTATTTTGATATTACTAAAAAATGTGCAATAATTTTTAGAAACTTGAAGTTTTACAAAAAAATTTTCAAAAAAAAAAATCAGGCAGAAAAATTTTCTTAGTTTGAAAAAAAAATTGAGAATTTTTTCTAAGTTTTACTAGCAAATATATATATATATATATATATATATATATATATTGAGAATTTTCTAAAAAAAAATTTCAAGCAGAAAAATTTTCTAGGTTAAAAAAAATTCTAAGTTAGACAACTTTGTAAAAAAAATTTTTGAGAAATTTCTAGGTAAAAAAAATGTTTGAAAAACTTTTTAAAGCATTATTTAACTTCAATTTAATGCTTTATCAGTTAGTCAATTAAGCATTTTATTTCAATATTTGGCTTCCTGGTTGTGGTGAGGCATTAAGCATTCTTGGTTATTGGAGAAGCAACCACTTTCTAGACAAAGTCTCATAAGAAAATTAAACGTTTAATTTTCTCGTTGAAATCGCCAAGTCTAAATTAAGGTTTAGGTTAGACGAGACTTTAGAATTCAATATAGGTTCCAGCCAACTGATTAATAAGGAATTTTTTAGGGACATATTTCTTTGAAATATTTCTAATTTGTCCTTTGTGATATCTAAAATACCAATTTAGATTATTGAATTTTCTAAAACCTATGTTATATGAGCATGCATTATTTTTCAAGTTACTTATTTCTTTTTACAAAATATCATTTTCCAATTTAATTTTATCAAATTCTTCTAGTGGGCAAAATTTTGTTAGAATTAATTTTAAAATTTTAATTTCTTTTTCAAGTTTGTAACAATCTTTGGTTAATAATTTCACAAACTTAAATAACTTGTTAGGTGGGAGAGATCATACCTGACTTACCTTGTCGACTTCGTTATCCGTAGCTCCTCCTGAACTGCTGCTTTCTTTCGATGTAGCTCCCCCTTCATCGATGCTCTCGATGCTCATTTCGGACGAGCTTGCTTCGTGTTCATCTTCTTGATGACTTGCCATTAATGCAAGTCCGGAGAAAGCCTCGACTTCCGATTCAGACGATGTATCATCCCACGTCGCCTTTAGTGTCTTGTACTTGTTCGTTTGGACAGACCTCTTTCTTTTATCCTTGTCCTTGTTCCTTAGCTTGGGGTAGTTGTCTTTAACGTGTCCTTCTTCGTTGCAGTGGTAGCATCTGATCGTCCTTTTCTTTCTACCCTGCGAATGGTTAGTTTTTCTGGATTTACATAACTTTTTAAAACATTTTACCATCATCACCATTTCCTCGTCGTTGAGAGAAGATTCTGACTCATGTTCGTCTCTTGTTACCTTGAGGGTGATGTTGTGCTTTGGCTCCTTCGTACCTGCACATCTCGATTCATGCACTTCAAACGTCGAAAATAATTCTTCTAAGGTAATAGATTCTAAGTCCTTAGAGATATAGAAGACATTTACTAGTGATACCCATTTCGTATTCTTAGGGAATGCATTAAGAGCATACTTTAGTGAATCTCGGTTACTTACCTTTTCTCCGAAATTCGAAAGTCCGGTGATGAGCTCCTGAATCCTCGAGTGAAGATATGCAATCGTTTCTTCTTCTTCAAGCCTAGGTTGGTCAGTTGGTTGCGAAGTAAGTCCCATCTCGCGAGCTTGGCTTCGGACGCCCCTTCGTGTGGCTCAAGGAACTTCTCCCAAAGCTCCTTTGTTGAGTTGTAGGTACCGATCCGGTTGACTTCTTGCGACGGAAGGATGCTTAGTAGATGGAACTCTGCTTTGTCGTTTGTCACGTAGTCGTCCTGTGATAATTATCATTTATTGATGCTATTAAAGCTTTTATACTTGACATTTTCTTATCCTCTCGTGTAATTAAATGTTGTTTAACATCATGTTTTACGAGTTAGGATATTATTTGGAGCTTGTTATAATTTCTCCCTAATTTTGGCAATATTTATGATTTTTGTAGGGAATCAAAAGATGAGACAAGAAGTTGGTTCAACTTATTGGATGATGTTTCACATTCAAATTGACTCCAACCCATTGAGCCTAAACCAAATCAAATTCCTCTCACCAAACCCTAAACCTCACTTGAGCCCAACTTAAACCCACTGTTCACCCGATTAAAAAATAAGTATAAAACCCAATTTCTTCGCGGATGAACAGTGGCTTGCGCTACTGTTCATCCGTGACCTCTTTCCTTCCGCGTGATCGCAACCCCCATCTTCTTCCAGATCTACTTCTTAGTGAGTCTTATTGGCGTTGGAGCTTCCATCCATTTTCTTCCAGGCTCTGATCATCTGCATGTGTCGGCGTTCTTTTCTTCGGAGCTCAGATCTATTTGTGTGCTTCCTCTGTTTCAGCCTTCATCGAAGGAGCTCTTTGGTGACAGTGGCTCGCCCTCCATTAGAGAGCATCGATCTAGAGAATCCAGATTTCATATCTGTAGAATTTCAAGCTTGGCAGTTCCAATCTTCACCAACTTTTCCGGGAAGGATTTCTTTGGTGCTGGTGAGATTGCACTGAGTTAGTGGATGAGAGTTTCTTCTTCAAGACCGAAATGAAGTTTTAATTCAGGTTCCTTGTGTGACGGCAAAGAAAGGCTTGTTAGAAGAGTAGTTTTGATTGGAGATGGTTTAGATTTAAATCCTGCAATTTATGTATTTCTGCATCTCTGCTTTCTCTAGATCTTGCTGTCAAATTTCTTGTTCTCTAATTCTGAACTATGTAGTTCTAGTTTTGTTACCTTAGATCTCTTTTGTGCAATTAAATTCTGTTTTCTTTCCTGTTTCTACAGCTAGAGTTCTACATTTCTATTCTACAGTTTTTCTTCCTGCAATTCTAGTTTCGTATCAAGTTTCTGCACACGTCATTTCTGCAATTTTAATTCTGTTATATCTCCTTTAGCTTCTAAATCATAGAGTATGTTAGTTTTCCTTAGCTAGGATTTAATCATTGCTTAAGATTAGATTTATTAGCTGCATTTCAATTCTTAATTTAGAATTTGAAACAAAACCCATCAAACCCCATTTTTATAATGAAAACTCTAAAAAAATAGTTTTAAATATAAGGCAAACGTTCTACTATTAGTTTCCTTGTGAGATTCGACTTGGGACCCATACTACATCATTGTTTTTATGAATAGAGGGTTTTCGATATTAAATTGTTAATTTGATGATTGACAAATACCATCCTGCTCCTTTTTCGTCCATTGGTATTCTTCCTTACCTTTGGGTGCTACAAAACCGAACTTCATTATTAAAAGTAATTCAAAGTCGATTTTAAAGAATACCTGCATTCGCTTTTTCCAGCTAGCGAACTTCTCCCTCGAACTTCGACGGGTATATACTCGGTCCGGTCATCGTCTTTGCTTCGATCGACGGTTAGTCCTCTTGAAGTGTCCTGACCTAATACCACTTGTTAGACCGTGTAGGCCAGTTAGAAGGAGGGTTGAATAGCCCAACACAAATTAAAACAAAAGTACTATTCTCAGACTTTAAAAGAACACTTGCATAAATAAAATAAAGAAATAAACTAAAAAGACAAGGCTCATAGATTTTACTTGGTTACAACCGAAGAGGTTGTTAATCCAAGGAATTGAATCGTACTAAGTATCTCCTTCAGGCGGAGAAGCCTCTTACAGCAGTGAAAGCACAAAAATGAAGAAGCTAAATAAAGTAGAAGGCGTATACAAGTGTTGCTCAGTAATTCTTGTTGATGTTAAGCTTCTGGACCAAAGCTGTATTGTATCTTTGGTCGGAGCGTTTGGAAGAGTTTTAGGCGCCTAGAGGGGAATAAAACTTTATCCCCTCTACAACGGAGCACGGTCAAATGCGATCTGGATAGAATCAAGTTCTGGGTGCTCGAAATTACTCTGGGCGCCTGGACTAGTCTGGGCGCCCAGACCCTTAAAGTCAACACGTTTGACTTTTTTCGATCCAGGCCCTCTACTTCGGTTTTGCTTGCCTCGATACAGATCTTCCGCTCCGGCTCCACTCGCTTGGGTGATGTTGGCCATCCGGAATAGGGCTCATCCAAACCCAACTTCCGGCCTTTTCGAGCAACCTTCCGCTGTGGCTTCTCGTCCCTCAGAAATGTCACGTGCCTCCTTCTCGTCCGCCCACGTACTCTTCCGCAGCACCTCGTCCCTCAGACGCACCAAGTCCGTTGGCTCTCTCCCGTGTCATCCTTCTTGCTAGCTGCGTCTTTTGCTCGACTTCTTATGCTCCTAAGCTCTTGCACACTTAGACATAAGGTTAAAACACCACAGAACCTATCTTAACTTGTTTAATCACATCAAAACAACGTTGGGGTTACAACAGAAGGTGCCTTCAAGTTGGTCCAAGGTGCTTTCAACGAGACAAGTTTTATCGACCAAGCTAAAACTTTATCTTCAGCCAACAGTTATCTAAAATCCCGGCCGAGCCTAAAGGCACTTAGCCTTATAAAGTTTCTAGCATACGTTCGGCCGAGCGAAGACTGAACAAGTGTGAGGATGCTTGTATGCGCTCGACCGGGCAAAGCTCGGTCGAGCTTAAAGGCACTTAGCCTTATAAAGCTTTTAGAATACGACCAGTTTAACGACTGGCCAAAATTATATGCAATAGAAGGTATTCTTAATGCATGATCGGCTTTATGACCGGCTAATATATATTCAATAAAAGGTGCTCTCATAATATAACCAGCTTAATAACCGGTTGGGATGATTCAACAGAAGGTATTTTTAATACATGACCAGCTTTATGACTAACCAAGATATATTCAACAGAAGGTGCTTTCATAATATAACCAGCTTATAACTAGCTGACATATATTCAATAGAAGGTATTCGTAATGCATGACTAGCTTTATGACCGACCAAGATATATTCAGTAGAAGGGGTTCTCATAAGACGACTAGCTTAATAACCGGTCAAGATATATTCAACAGAAGGCGTTCTCATGATACGACCGACTTAATGACCAGATAGGATATATTTAACAGGAGATATTCTCATAAGACGACCTACTTAATAACCGGTCGAGATATATTCAACAGAAAGTGTTCTCATGATACAACCGACTTAATGACCGACTGGGATATATTCAACAGGAGATATTCTCAAGATACGACCGACTTAATGACTGGCCAGTATATATTTAACAGACAAGAAGTTGACAACTTCATGATAGCCTAGCAAACTTATCGAGAAATATTCTCTCGAAGCTTCTTCATTAATCAGTTACAGCGATAAACTCCTTCGCATATGTCATCATGGGTGCAATTTATAAATGACAAAGATGGTACATCTAGGTAGAAAAAAGATTTTTCGGAGGATTATTGTATGAAGTCTAGGTTGTACTTCTCTCATCTCCTAACAAACTCTAACAAATCGGGGATCATCTCAAGATTGAGGAGGTTATATGAGGTGGTATAAAAAGGAGAATCCTCTCCGTTGGCAAGGTACGCAAACTGTAACATCCTTAGTTTTTTTTCTTCTTTTTGTTTACATTTTCTTTCATAACAATTCATATAAATATAAACACGGACGTCACTTGCACATAATCTCAATTCCATGAAGTTACATAAATGGTTCTTAAAACATATAATAATGTGGAAACTATACTGGAAGGTCTTTGGGTTGTACTGTCGTTGTCCCAAGTTGGCTTACTGGTCAATGCCTCATGTCTTATTCATCCCATTGTCTATAGAAAGGTTAAAATTTATGAGTCGAGAGACTCAGCACATTCCAAAACTGTGTTAAACAATAATTAGCGCCTATAATCTAGTTTATTAAGGAAACCACATTCTAGATAACTAAGGACCTTCCTGCTAACATACTATGAACGTAAGCATAGGCATTAACATAAGTATGAGAGCATAAACATAAGCATATAAATGAACTGGTATAATAATAGACTTGGTCACGGGCATGTCCCTTCGTATCGACATAAGCATACTTGCATTACATAAACATACACATAAGACTAGATTGAATCATGAGCATATACATAAGCATAAACATACTTGCATGACATAAATATACGCATAAGAATAGGCTTAATCATGAGTATGTACATAGGCATAGACGTAAGCATAAACATAAACATAAACATAAATATTGGCGTAAACATAAACATAGCTTGAACATATCTACATGCGTACTTATAAATGTATCATGGTGGTGGCTTGCTTGCACATAGCAGTACCGTAACATAAGTTGTTGATCAGACAACTACCCTAGCTAGGTTGGCGGGGACCGCTCCTTGGAATGAATCCCCTACCCATGAATGACTTTTGGTGCGCTCCCTAGGCTTAGGTCCACAGTTCATCCCATTGTCCCAATTCATGAGGGTTCTTTAGCAAGCTCCTCGGGCTTAGGTCCCTGATTCATAACTTAACCCATAATAAGATTGAGACGAATGCTAGGCAGAGCGATGATTGAGATGAATGTCGGGCAGAGCGGCGGTTGAGACAAATGTTAGGTAGAGCTGAAATTAAGATGAGTGTCGGGTTGAGTGACGATTGACAAGTAGAGCGGTGATTGATATGAGTGTTGGGCAGAGCGTCTATTGAGATACTTTGCTCGGAGCAGAGACCCTATTCATAAGCCTCAAGGCAGGGACCCATGCCCTGGCAAGCTATAGTTGGGTGCATGAACTATGCATGCTTATAACTCACACTAGGACAAGAGTCAACGCATGAGCCCAGCACACTTATAACTCATTGTTAGGATGAGAGTCTAGGACTCGATCGGGTAGCCGTTGACCTGACAGGGTGGTTGTCAAGCTCGTGAGCCATGTATGCTTATAACTTGTACTGGGGTGAAAGTCTGGATGGCGTGTGAGCCATATACGCTTATAACTCATCACTGAGATGAGAATCTGGGACCCGACCAGGTGGTCGTTGGTATGTGAGCTATGCACATTTTTATCTCACACTGGGACTAGAGCCTGGGACCCGACCGGATAGCCATTGACCCAACCAGGTGATCATTCAATGCATGAGTCATGCACGCTTATAACTCGCACTAAGCCAGAGTCTGAGTGGCACATGAGTCATGTATGCTTATAACTCATCACTAGGATGAGAGTCTAGAAGGTGCATGAGTCATGCATGCTTATAACTCATCGTTGAGATGAGAGTCTGGGACCTGACTTGGTGGTTGTTGGGTGCGTAAACTATGCATGCTTATAACTCACACTGGGAGAGAGTCTGAGACTCGATCGAGTAGTCGTTGACCTGACTAGGTGGTCGTTAGGCGTGTGAGCCATGCATGCTTATAACTCGCACTAGGGCAAGAGTTTGGGTGACACGTGAACCATGAACACTTATAACTCATCGCTAGGATGAAAGTCTGGGAGGCATGTGAGTCATGCATACTTATAACTCATTGTTATGATGAGAGTCTAGGACTTGACTGGGTGGTCGTTGGGTGCGTAAGCCATGTATACTTACAACTAGCACTGGGGTGAGAGTCCAGGACCTAATCAGGTAGCCGTTGACCCAACCGGGTGGTCGTTGGGTGCTTGAGTCATGCATGCTTATAACTCGTACTGGGATGAGAGTCTGGGTGGCGCGTGAGTTATGCATGTTTATAACTTATCGCTAGGATGAGAGTTTGGGAGGTGCGTGAACCATGCACTTTTATAACTCATCGTTGAGATGAAAGTCTAGGATCCAACTGGGTGCGTGAGCCATACACGTTTGTAACTCGCATTGGGATGAGAGTCCGGGACCCGACCAGGTACTCGTTGACCCGATCGAGTGGTTGTTGGACGCATGAATCATGCATGCTTGTAACTCACACTTGGGCGAGAGTCTGGGAGGCGCGTGAGTCATACACACTTATAACTCATTGCTAGGATGAGACTCTGAGAGGCGCGTGAGTCATGCAAGCTTATAATTCATTGCTAAGATGAGAGTTTGGGACCCGATCGGGTGGTCGTTGGGCACATGAATCATGTAGGCTTATAACTAGCACTAGGGATGAGAGTCTGAGCAACACGTAAGTCATGCACACTTATAACTTATTGCTATGATCAAAGTCTAGGACCTTTTTATTAGATAAGAGTGCAAGATGTCTCTTAAGTGCGATAAGGTTGGAGGTAATTTGTGCTTCATGGGTGATCTAGCTTTTTACCATTAGCATCTTGAAGATAATAAGCTCCAGACACAAGTTTCTTGATGATTTTGTATGACCCATGCCATTGAACTTAGTTATGTCTTCAATCGGCTTTATTCTTTTTCAGACTAAGTCGCCTTCCTGGATGGAATGAGGAATCACCCGTCGATCATAGTTTTGTCGAAGTCACAGTTGATAAGCCATTAGCTTGGCGATAGTTTTTCCCCTGGTTTCACTGATGAGCTCCAACTCGAGGAGACGTCGGTTGGTGTTGTCCTAATCATACAACAATCATCGAGCAGATTCTTCACCTACCTCGACTGGAATGACGACTTCACTATCATAAACTAAGTGGAAAGGAGTGAGCTCGGTGCTCTCTTTGAGAGTCTTTCGATAAGCCCATAGGATGTTGGGATCTCTTCAACCTAGTCACCTCATACATGATCAAGCTTAACCTTGAGCCCTCTGACGATTTATTTGCTGGTGACTTCAGTTTGGCTGTTGCTATAAGGATATGCTAAGGAAGTGAAGGCTTGGGTAATGTCAAATCCATGACACCACTCTTGAATTTTACACCCTTGGAATTGTCGACTGTTATCTGGGACTAGCTTGTGAGGAATTTTAAATTGGCACAAGATGTTGATCCATAAGAATTTGATCACAGCCCACTCGATGATTTTAGCGAGGGCTTCCGTTTCTATCCATTTAGAGAAATAATCCACGACCACGAGTAGAAACTTCTTCTGAGGCGATGGGGAATATGCTCACGATATATATCCCCCGCTGATCGAAGGAATAAGAGACTATTGACATTTTTAATGGCTTGGATGATCAATGCAGTATATTCTAATGTTTCTGACAAGAAACGCAAGTAGCTACTAGCCGACCAATATTTGCTTGCAGAGTCGATCAAAAATAACCAACTAGTAATACCTTGCGATCTAGTGCCCCCCCCCCCCCCCCCCGACATCATTACTACAACAATCTTAATGTATCTATTATAGAATATAGTCGATCCTATCTGGTTTGACACACTAGTGGCTAGCCCTCTTCTTAACTAGTTGAGATGACTCGACGTCGACTAACAAAACTCCTTGCTATAGATTTAAAGTGATCGGGGCTCTTCAATCGATTGACTCCTCCACATTGGCTTACAAGTTGATTTGAGCTATTAGTAGGCTTTTTGCCATTGGGTGATCCAGAACCCAAGCAGACAGTGAGCTAGCCATTTTGACCAATTCATCCACCTTGTGGTTATTAAACCTAGGTATCTTGACAAGTGTAACCTCCACAAAGCATTCTTTCAGTCTATCATAGGCCTCTTTGTATACCTACAGCTTCTTGCTATTGATTTCTAAGTTGCCCGCCACTTATTGAGCCACGAGCTAGGAATCTGAGTGGACGATTACCCTAGTGGTCCCCACGTATCTGGCTACTTATAGTCTAGCCAACAAGGTTTCATATCTGGTCTCATTATTAGAGGCATGAAAGTTTAGCCAGACAGACAACTGCATGATGTCCTCTTGTGGGGATATGAGAAGAACGCCTACACCACTTCCTTGCCAAGTGGTAGACTTGTCTACATAGATTTTCCATGTTCCCTTAGACTCAGGTTGATAGATCTCCGTTAATAAATTGGCCAAGGTCTGGGCCTTGATGGTCGTCCAAGGCTGATAGTGTATATCATACTCGCTTACCTCAGTAGTCCACTTAATGAGTCGACCGGCTACTTCAGGGTTGGTGAGGACTTTTCCTAGCGAGCCATTGGTGAGTACCATTATTGAGTGCGTAAGGAAGTAAGGCAGCAAGTGGCAAACGACAAGGACTAACCCATAAGCCAACTTCTCAAGCGTGGTGTAGTAGGACTCGACTCTTTTTAATAGATGACTGAAAAAATACAGTGGTCATTATATATTATCATTTTCTTTGACTAAAGTTGCCCCTATAGCCTCTTGGGTGGCTGGAAAGTATAACCAGAGTTACTCTCCCATGATAGGCTTAAAGAGGGAAGGCAGGGCTTCCAAGTGCCACTTTAGTTCTTTAAAAGCCTTGTTACACTCCTCATCCTATTGAAACTTTACCACTCGGCAAAGTACTTTGAAGAACGGGAGAGCCAGGTCAGCTGAGTAGATATGAATCTTGAGAGTGTCATGATCTAACCCACTAGCTTCTGGGCCTCTCTGAGATTTCATAGAGCTTGCATATCCCAGAGTGCTTGTACTTTTTCTAGATTAGCTTTAATCCCCTGCTCGGTGACTAGATATCCCAGAAATCCCCCTCCTAGCTCTAAATATGCACTTCAAGGAATTCAACTTCAACCCATACTGCCACATATAGTGCGACAAGTCTCTTCCATGTCTGTGATAAGATTTACTGCCCAAACAGACTTGATGAGAATGCTATCTACATAGACTTCGACATTCCTCCCTATATACTTTCTAAATCTTGTCCATCATCCGTTAATATGTTACTCCTACATTTCTTAGTCCAAATGACATAACTATATAACAAAAAATATTATTCGTGGTGATGAAACTAACCTTCTCCCGATCCTCCAAGGTGAGAGGGATTTGATGATATCCTTGATAAACATCTAACATGCAGATTAGCTTACATCCCAAAGTTGAATCAACCATCTGGTCAATCTCTGAGAGCAAATAATAGTCTTTCGAACTTGCTTTATTGAGATCATGAAAGTTGATGTAGACTTGCCACTTGTTATTAGGCTTGGCTGCCAGGACGATGTTGGCAAGCTAGGAAGGAAACTGTACCTCCCGGATGTGTCCTACTTCAAGAAGCTGGTTTACCTTTGCTCAAATAATTCTATTCTGATCAGCTGAGAAGTGTCTCTTCCTTTGCTTGACCGACTGAGAGTCAAGCATAAGGTGGAGCTTGTGTTCCACTACTTTTGGGGCTACTCATGTCAATTCTTTAGGAGACCAGACGAAAACATCCTGATTCTTCATTAGACAATCCACCAAGTTTTTCTTAGTCTTCGGTGGAAGGTCAGCCACAATCTATGTAATACTCACGGGTCGATCAAGGTACAACTGCACTTCCTCCTGTTGAACTGGCTCCTTGGCCAAGGGCAAAGGCTCCTCCTAAATGACACGCACCCCTCCATCTTGGATTTTTTGAGTCTTACTCACTTTAGGTCTTACTATATCTACATTACACCTCTGCGTGGTCAATTGCTCTTCCATTATTCGCTGACCTAGTTTTCCACCAAGAACTTTAGTTTTATGGAAAGTAGAAACTATCGACCAAAATTCATGCAGGCAGGGTCTCTCCAAGATAGCTTTGTAAGAGGATGGAGAATCTACCATGATGAAGGTGCTCTTCCGAGTCCTCATTAGGGGTTCAATACCTAGGGAGATGGCCAATTTAATATGGTGCATCGGTTGCACTTCATTCCCAATGAACCCATGTAGAGTGGTGGCCACCGATTGGAGCTCACTTGCGTCAAGTTGCATATTGTCAAACGCACCTTTGAATAGCATGTTGACAGAGCTTCGGTGTCAACAAAAACCCTAACAACTCGACTATTAGTGATGACCACCTTGATGATAAGTACTGTGTCATCATGGGGGAGCTCAACCCCTTCCCGGTCTTGAGGCCTGAAACTGATTTAGGGCCCCGTCGTATATGCTTAGCTACAGCTGACTGCATGGATCTCCAACTGGCGTTCATGAGCCTTTCTTGCTCTAGTAGAATCTCCATCGGTGGAGCCTCCAACAATCATGCCTATGTCCCGTATAACAGTATTTCCCAGGTTTTCTTCCTTCCGAGTTTCCATTGTCTCCTTTCCTTTGCTAGATAATCGACTATCTTGAGTTTCTCTTCCTTGAGGCGGATTGGTTGGGTGGCCATAAGCACCGGGGTTATTGGCCTGCTACCTCAGGAGTTTAAGTGTGATTTGGAGCGAAGGCAGCCCTAGTTTGGCTGCTTGGCGAGCATCTTGAGCAAACTACAAACAATTTCCTATATCATATGGGATTGGTGGTAAGTACAATACGGGGGTTCCCACGGGAAAAGCTTGTTGGTAGGGGCCTGAATGGCCTCGACCCGCTGCGCTATTCTTGCTTCCCAGACCGGTGGAGGATTTCGCTATGTTGGTGCAATCGACCTCCAAGGTTTTAATATCTGACAAATATATTTAAATGAGCTTGATCAAGGAAAGCCCTAGTTGCAGTTAGGCAAGGGTGAGAAGTCAGCTAAGTGACTAGTCCTAACTGCGATTAGGCAAAGGAAGTCCTAGTTGCGGCTAAGCAAGAGAAATCTTAGTAGATCGTGGAAGCCAAGCAGAAAGTCCAAGTGGGTCGAGAGGAATCGACACTTGGCAGGGAAACTCAATAGGTTTGGAGGACTGAAGATCGAAGGAAAGTCCTGGTGGGTCGATTCAATGCTGAGTCTTGTGTAGGTCTAGATAGGCTGACTAGAGAGAGTTGAGTTGCTTGAAACAGAAAAGCTAAACACCTTCTCGATCCTTCAACTCAGGTTAGCAACAATAGAAAAATAATCTTAAATAATAAGAAACTAAAGAAAAGAGACACAAGAATTTACTTGGTTACAACCTAGGTGGTTGTTAATCCAAGTCAAATGAAAGCTCTTAAAAAGTCTCCTTCACTGAAAGCAGAGAAGCCTCTTATACTCGTTAATAGCTCAGACTATTGCTAGGAAAAGAATACAAGACTTGATGTCTTATATCCTATCTTTAGGGGTCTTTTTATATCTCCTGAAAATTCTATCCATAGGCTGAAGGTGCCTTCTATAGGGCTGGAAGGCGCCTCCAGCGAGGCACCGTTTGGATAAACTTTTATCCACTGCAACGGCTCGAACTAGCCTGGTCAAAGGCGCCTTCCATGATTGGTTGAGGTGCCTTCAGCCATTGAAGGCGCCTTCTACCTGAAGGTCGTGGAGGCGCCTTCAACTCCTGTTGAAGGGGTTCTAATAGCTCCACTTTAGCTCTTCCGCTGCTCCGATCGCCTGAGTGATTTTGGCCAATGGAATAGGGCTCACCCAAACCCAATTTTCGACCTTCTCCTCGAGCAGCCTTCCTCCCCAGCTTCTTGTCCCTCAAACGTCGCGTACGTTCTTCTCATCCATCAGTGTACTCTTCCGTGGCACCTCGTCCCTCGGACGCACTAAGCCTGTCGGCTCTCTCTCGTGCCATCCTTCTCACTAGCCACGTCTTCCGCTCGACTTCCTGTGCTTCTAAACTCCTGCACACTTAGACACAGAGATCAAACTAAAATAAGACCTAACTTAACTTGGTTGATCACACAAAAAATAATCTTGGGGTTCCAACATCTTGGTGGATGAAGCCAAGTGGAGAAAACCCTAGGGGGGTAACCTTAGGTAATGGGAAGTCTTAGAGGGGTGAACTCCAAGCAAGGTTGATCGGGTGATTTTCGATCGACCGTGCGTGGTTGACCAGACCAGAAGATCTTGGTAATTCTATATTTAGTTTTACCATATGGTTCTGTATTACTATTATTGTTGTTGGCTAATGTAGTATTACAGAAAAAGTCTTAGTGGATTAAGCGATCAAACACTGAACAGAGAAAGTTCAAACAAGTATGGAGGACTAAAGTTTGGCAGGTAAGTTGAGGTAAGCAACTGGAGGAGCGACGGTGAGATTATGTTTCGGGAAGGAACAAACCCTAGGTCTTGATCCAACTGAAGAAATCAGGAAGGTTTCCAAGTTGAGATCAAGACAGTGTTACTATCAATTACTACTCATGCATCTTACTATATTATTGTGCTAACATTTATTTTACAGGAATATATTTTTGGTTAACTCTATTTTACATGTTTGGCCTGAAACTTAACTTGGTTGATCACACAAAAAATAATCTTGGGGTTCCAACATCTTAGTGGATGAAGCCAAGTGGAGAAAATCCTAGAGGGAGATAACTCTAGGTTTTAGTGACTGAAGCCAGATGAAAAAAATCCTAGGGGGGTAACCTTAGGTAATGGGAAGTCTTGGAGGGGTGAACTCTAAGCAAGGTTGATCGGATGGTTTTTGATCGACCGCGCGTGGTTGACCAGACCAGCAGATCTTGGTAATTCTATGTTTAGTTTTACCATATGGTTTTGTATTATTATTATTGTTGTTGGCTAATATAGTATTACAGAAAAAGTCTTAGTGGATCAAGCGATCAAACACTGAACAGAGAAAGTTCAAACAAGTATGGAGGACTAAAGTTTGGCAGGTAAGTTGAGGTAAGCAACTGGAGGAGCGACGGTGAGATTGTGTTTCGGGAAGGAACAAACCCTAGGTCTTGATCCAACTGAAGAAATCAGGAAGGTTTCCAAGTTGAGATCAAGACAGTGTTACTATCAATTACTACTCATGCATCTTACTATATTATTGTGCTAACATTTATTTTACAGGAATATATTTTTGGTTAACTCTGTTTTGCAGGTTTGGCCTGAAACTTAACTTGGTTGATCACACAAAAAATAATCTTGGGGTTCCAACATCTTGGTGGATGAAGCCAAGTGGAGAAAACCCTAGAGGGAGATAACTCTAGATTTTAGTGACTAAAGCCAGATGAAGAAAATCCTAGGGGGGTAACCTTAGGTAATGGGAAGTCTTGGAGGGGTGAACTCCAAGCAAGGTTGATCGGGTGGTTTTCGATCGACCGCGCGTGGTTGACCAAACTAGCAGATCTTGGTAATTCTATGTTTAGTTTTACCATATGGTTCTGTATTACTATTATTGTTGTTGGCTAATGTAGTATTACAGAAAAAGTCTTAGTGGATCAAGCGATCAAACACTGAACAGAGAAAGTTCAAACAAGTATGGAGGACTAAAGTTTGGCAGGTAAGTTGAGGTAAGCAACTGGAGGAGCGACGGTGAGATTGTGTTTCGGGAAGGAACAAACCCTAGGTCTTGATCCAACTGAAGAAATCAGGAAGGTTTCCAAGTTGAGATCAAGACAGTGTTACTATCAATTACTACTCATGCATCTTACTATATTATTGTGCTAACATTTATTTTACAGGAATATATTTTTGGTTAACTCTATTTTGTAGGTTTGGCCTGATCGATCGACCAAACTCAGTGATCGGTCGACCAAACTCAGTGATCGGTCAACCGAACTCAGTGATCGGTCAACCGAACTCAGTGATCGGTCGACCGAACCAGTTTAACTTATGTCGGATCAGACCAGAATAGAATTGAACACAACCACCATTCAAAGCTTGATCGGTCGATCAAACCAGATGATCAAGTTAGGATGTATACTAAAAGTCTAGCTTTTGTAAATATTTATTTTGAAATAAGAATCACATTGGTCAAATGTCTACATTTATGTTAAATGTAGTTGTCCATTTAATTTATATTGTAGATAACATGATGTGTGGTGTCACACAGAAGATCATGTTATCAGTTCCTTATAAATTATAAATAATAGCTCACAACTAAGATGAAATGAGACAAACCATTGAAATAGTTGTAGTATAATTTGATATTAATTTATCTTAACTATAAAATTACACTAGTACACTATGTGTATATTGAGTAGAACCATTTGAGGTTGTTTCTTTTTATACTGACTACATAAAAAGATCAAAACCTCTGTTATTATGGATGTGCATACTCTTAATCCCGATATAATAACAAGCACGTATACTTAATATTTATTTCTTTGATTTATCAATGGGCGAGATTTAGTTTGATAAATCAATAGGCCCGATAAGTTGGAAAATAATATTATTTATATGGTGTGTTATTGATTATAGAAGGAAATTATGTCCTAGTAATCTAGGTTGGTGATGTCCCCTTGAGGAGCTCATAAGGATTGTCATGTAAATACTACAGGTGAACTTAGTCCAGGATGACAATGAAGTTGAGTGGTACTACTCTTAGATATAGATATTAATTAAGTGAGTTGTCAATAACTCATTTAATTAGTGTGTATTCGATATCTTAAACACAAGGAGATTAATGCACTCATGATAAGAAGAAGCTCATAATGTAATTTGGGATTGGTGCGGTAGTTCAATAATAACTCTTTAGTAGTATGAGTTATTATTGATGAACTTGAGTTGGGTGTTCAGGGCGAACACAGGAAGCTCAAGCTCATCGGGAGACCAAAACCAATTTCTCCTCTCGGTCTCTGTTGTAGCCTCTATAAATCCTTGTATTCATAAAGTCCACTTCTTACCTAAGTAATGGGCCGAACACATCCTTTCTTGGAGCAAGGGGGGTCGGCCAAATATTAGCTTGGAGCCCAAGAGGTGGCCGGCCAAGCCATGCTTGGTGTCCAAGCATGGGGCCGACCACACCATTAGAACTAAAGGGAGATTTTATTTTTTTATTAAAATCTTTCCTTTTGTAGCCATTCATGAAGAGATTTAAAAGAGAAATTTTAATTTCCTTTTATAGTCATCCTTATGGTTTTAAAAGAGAGTTTTAAAATTTTAAAATATTTCCTTTTATAGCTATCTACAAGAGATTAAAGAGAGATTTTAATTTTGTTAAAGTTTTTCCTTATTTATAGTTATCTATAATGAGAGATTTAAATTTTTGATAAAACTTTTCTTTTTGTAACTATGATTTAAAAGGAGCAGTTTTAATTAATCTTTCCTTTTTTTGTAGTTGTCTACATGTTTTAAAAGAGAGAGATTAATTTTAAAACTTTCCTTTATTGCCATGTACGATAGGAAATTTAGAAAAATGATTTTAATTGTTGTTAAAATTTCCTTTTAAGGGGAGGCCACAAATAAGGAAGTTTTAATTATGTTTAAAACTTTTCTTTTTTTGTTATGACCAAGGATTATAAAAGAGAGGGAGAGGGTGCCCCATGAGCATACATAACCTTAAGCCTTCTCTCTTTTTCTTGGTGTGGTTGGCCCCTTCCCTTCTCCCTTTCTCTTAGGTCGGCGGCCCACTTATCTCCTCTTTTGCTTCCTTAGGGCCGGTGGTATCAAGGATTGAAAAGTCCTTGTGGCCGGTTGCTTGGAGAGGAAGAAGAAGAAGAGGAGAAGCACTTGGTGGTCGGTTGCTTGGAGGAGAAGAAGAGGAAGTAAGTTTCCTATTTTGGCATCTCTTAGTGGCTCAAGAGTCTTGGAGGAAAAGAAGTGGTTCGGGTGGAATTCATCTTGGTAGATCATTGCCCACATGACGTCCAAGAGGAGGAGAGGAATACAACAGAAGATCAAGAAGTCTTTTGTCTACAAAGAAAGGTATAACTAGTCTATTATCCCGCTGCATACTAGTTTGTTTTCTTTGTGTGGATCCTGAAATACCAACATAAGAGGCTATCATTTTTAGGTTTTCAATTTCGTGTTTCGATTTCGTGTCTCGATCTTGTGTTTCTATTGAGGTCTCTTTAGTTAAACCTAGGGTTACTGTAAGAAGTTAAATATCCAATTTCTTTGAAAGACTTTGTTTAGGAAGTGGTGGATGATCCCATAACCAAGAAGGCCTAGTGCCTCGCCATGTTTAACCTGGAAGTCAATCTTTGAAATAGATATTTAATTAACTTCTGTAATATTGTTTAACTTCTGAAGAATAGATAGGTTAAACTTGGAATAAAAATGTTAAGTATCATTTTCAATCCAAGTTTAACTTCTGAAGAGCAACTTGGATTAATAATATTAAGCATCGTTTGTAATCCAAGTTTAACTTTAGTAGAGCACATGGGTAGCTAGGTTAAGTTCTGTGCTTGTACAAAATTTGTACAGGAAAAACAGAACGATGTTCCGAGTAGCAACCAACAGATCGGTCGACCGAACAATGATAACATGGTAGCAAGCAGATCAAGCTGAAGCAAAGAAGGAAGACTGACTGATCAGTCGACCGAACCTGGGGTTTAGTCAACCGAACAATAAAGATATTAATGGCGCATTAATTCCAGATCTCAGCGAATAGGGAAGATTCACTATTCGTTCAACTGAATAAGGTGATTGGTTGACCGAACCATTAAATGTCATCAATGCCCGAAGATCAAATCTCAGCGAAGAAGGAAGGAAGCGAGTTCGGTCGACCGAACCTGAGAATCAGTCGACCGAATGTTCGATGCTTATAAAAAGAGACCTCGAGGTCCAAGGTAGCATATCCGTGATCTATTCGTCTCTGTGAAAATCTGTTGTTCGTGCTACTGTTCTTCAAGCTAGCTACTGCTCTATCCAAGAAGTATCGATCGAGCTCCATCTTCTATCTAGTGTTGGTATACTTTTATTTAGCTTGCTTTGTACTTAAACTCTAGTAAGATAGTAGGCTGTTACTATTTTATACATTTTATTGTATGAATTACTTCTTTCTTAAGGTTTCGGAAAGAAGGATTATAGTGAATTATCCAACAGGTCTTGGAGTAGGAGTCGATCTAGGCTCCGAACCAAGTAACCAAAACGTGTCTTTCATTTTTCGCTGCACTGCTCTTGTTTTTATGCTAAGAAAAGGAATAGCTTTTAACATACGATACACCCCCCCCCCCAATCGCATTTTTCCATCCTTCAGGCTGGGGTCTCTAAGGCGGACTGGAGGAGGTGGTGGTTTACTATCGGCTTGACCAGTTAGAGCGAGGGTCGTTGCTTCTTTCTTCCGGGCGGTCTGAACTTCCTCCACATTAATATATTTGGTCGCCTTCCCTAATAGGTCATCAAAGTTCATGACTAATTTCTTGATGAGGGCTCTAATGAAATCTCCATCCAACAGGCCTTGCGAGAAGATGCTCATTAATATCTCTGAGGTGGTAGATGAGACGTTCATCGCCACCTGGTTAAAATGCTTAATGTACGCTCTCAAGAACTCATGGCTCCTTGTTTGAGCGTGAACAAACTATGATTAGTCTTTTGGTATCTTTTGCTACTGGCAAACTTGTATAGAAAAGTGTTTCTAAATTCTTTAAAACAAGTGATGGATCCAACCACAATATGTCGAACCATCTTTTTATCGAGTCAGAAAGAGTGGTTAGAAACACTCGGTACTTTATTACATCGCTATACTGGTGTAGCAGAGCAGCATTCTAGAATCTTCGAAGATGATCCTCTAAATCATTGTTGCCTTTGTATTCTCAAGGCCTCAAAACTCCTGGGCAGCTTCTTATCCAGCACTTCCTGAGAGAAAGATACACTGGGTTGTTCAGGCGTTTCCCGAATGGCCTAAGCCTTCCCTTTGTTTAGGTCCCTCAAGGGTGAATTCTCGACCGAGGAAGCTTGCGATCCTTCTCTCAGCTGTCAAAAAAATGTCCGGGGGAAGTCGTACAACTGCTTCCTCTTGGATTTCCCCTCCGAGGCAGGGAGCTCATCCATCAAGGCGCGGGTGTTCGGCACGGGTGAGAATCCGTGGTTCATTTCTTCGACGTTGCCCGTGCCTTAACGACCTTGAATAGCTCATATTGCTCAGGCGTCATGGTGACGTTGACTTTTCCGGTATCCTCCATCTTCATGTTCCGGATTAGGCGGAGAGGGTCTCACAGATGGTGCAAAATTTGATCATGTCTAGAAGCTGAAGGGTGCGGTGACCAAGGAGAAAATGTTGATGAAGAGAGGACTAAACTTCTAAACACAAAGATGCGTTGTAGACTTTTAGATTCTCAGGGGGAGCAAGGAGGAGACGTCGAAAGTGGTAACTATAAGTCTGCACACACAACAGAGAGATCACACAGGAGTGTTAAGGCGAGAACCAAGAAAGAGGTCTCTGGCGCAGGTAATCCGATGCTTAAGTTAGAAAAAGGGCTAAGTGAAAAGTGCAAGAAAAAGTAGAATTGTAGTAGATGCGTGTATGTACACGTACTTGGCCAATGGAGAGGACCTCCCTTTTAATACCGTCTTGCATAACGTTCGAGATAATAAGGCGTTAGAGAATGTCGAGTGTCAGAATATGTCATATGATAAAGGATGTACGACAGACTTCCATTGAGCAGAGAAATGTTCTGTGTCTTACATGTAGCAGAGTATCAGAATATTCCTTGACGATTAGTCGTTATTCTCTGATAAGTGATTACAATTCCCTAACATTGTTGTTCTCTGGCGAGGGTCCAACTAGCGTTTGGGCCGATCGGAAGTAGACTGGGAGTCATGCCTATGAGTAGTGAAAGACTAGGCCCTAGGGGTCCGGCTGACGTTTTCGTTGACCGGGAGTAAACCAGGAGCTATGTCCAAGAGAAGTGATAGGTGGAGCCCTGAGGTCCGACTATATAGCACGAGGGCCGACCGGGAATAGATCGGGAGTTATGCCTAGGAGAAGTGATAGGTGGAGCCAATTGGGATCCAGTCGGTGTGGGGGCCGATCAGGAGTAGACTAAAAGTCATGTTTAAGAGAAGTGAGGGATTGAACCCGAGAATTCAATCAATGTTAGAGTTGATCGTAAGTAGACTGAGAGCTGTGTTCAAGAAAAATAAAAAATAAAATCTTGAGATTCCATGGATATCAGGACCGACTAAGAGTGAGCCCTCACTGTTAACCCTATCAAATACTAAAAATTAATACCCAATTAGAATTAAGGTAGAGTCCTACTGAGAGCACAATTAATACATTTAGGAATTAATACCAACTCAAAACTTTATATGCATGCTTTACATATTCGTGTTTTTCCTGTCCTTTTTTTGTGCGGCTGCTCGGTCGGGGTTTAATTATATTTCCAAGTCGAGAATAGATCATGGCATCTTCGTCGTCGTCGCCGTCGTCGTCGGTGCCGACGACATCGGTCTCGTCACCGTGTGCGGCGTGCAAGTTCTTGCGGCGGAAATGCCAGCCGGAGTGCGTTTTCGCGCCGTACTTTCCGCCGGACCAGCCGCAGAAGTTCGTGCACGTGCACCGAGTGTTCGGCGCCAGCAACGTGACCAAGTTGCTGAACGAGCTGGACCCGTACCAGCGTGAGGACGCCGTGAACTCCCTCGCCTACGAGGCCGACATGCGCCTGCGCGACCCCGTCTACGGCTGCGTCAAGGTCATCACTACGCTCCAGCACCAGCTCCGCCAGCTCCAGATCGATCTCTCCTGCGCCAAGTTCGAGCTCTCCAAGTACCAGTCCGGCGCTTCTTCTCAGTCGCCCACCTTCCCCACCCCTGCTGCCCTCCTCAACCTCAGCAGCAGCCACCACAACAGCGTGACGGGTTTCGGATTCTGGCAGGACCCGCTCACGATCAGGGACGTCCGCAATTGCATTAGCCACTGGACGACGTTGAGATCGAGTCCGAACGACGCAGATCTGGCAGCGGCCGTGAACGCCACCACAACAGCAACCATCGGCCTCTTCGGCGCGCAGTACTCGAAGCCCAGCGCTGCAGGCGGCCACCAGCGCTCCGGCATCGGTCCTATCTAGAGCTCCATGCATCTTGGCTGCAGGTACTACCAATTATCAAAAAATCAACTAAGTTTTGAAGCAGGAAAACCTAGCTCGGCCTCCATGAACGTACGCATGCTTCAAATTAATATTTCTTTCTTCTTATATATATATATTAATTTACGATCAAAATAGATAAATATTGGAAAACACTGTCTTCAATTCATGATCGTTTTCATCCGTTTCAATTAGCTCTAATTTTACTTTTGTTCGTGTCGAAGATTAAACACTCGGAGAGCACAGGTCTGCTGAAGATGAAGAAGAAAGTGACATAGATAATCATTCATATCTCGACGATCCTGGCTTTTCACATTCAGCTGGTCCAATTACAAAGAACGCAATTGTCTTTATTAGTTACACCTACCGCTTCATTTGATAAATGTTTAATTTGGTCCGTGACCTATCATCTGTGTGCTCCCTGTTCTTATATGTTAACCAGCAATTCTAGTCTTTAAATTAATTTCACCCTCATTCTCTCACATTCTCTGCCATTTTTATTTTTCCGCTTTAGCTTATTACTTATAGCTAGCATTTAGAACATATAACACAGTGTTCCTCTTTGGTTCTTCTATGATTTTATTTGTAAGAGGATTTTTATAGCATATGATACATTTTCTGTCATCATTCAATCCTATAGAAAGTCTTATAAAAAGGAAATTAACCCTTAATTAAGTCATCATTAAGAACTACCGACGAGATTCAACAACAAGAAAATGGAAGCAAGAGCTAGTGGAGCTAGCCTAGCTAGTAAAGAGAGAAAAGGGGAGGGAGGGAGGATACGCAGTGCAGTGCAGGTAGATGAAAATGGTGAGGTGGAGGAGCAATGATGGCAAGGTGTGAGATCTTTAATGCGATGCACCGCTGCTCACGTCTCCGCTGTGGCCACGCTGCATGCTGCGCCACCCTCGGGCAGCGGTGGCTCCCACCGGGGGACGGAGGAAGGGGAGGACTGGAGGAGGCAATTGGATGTGACCCATGCATGCATGCATTTTGAAGGGGATGATTTGTCCGCTTCCTGAATTGCATGCATGCAAATGCCCTCATGCCGCTGGGGAGCGAAGGTTAAGTCATGTGAGATAGATCGACAGACTAGATGGGCATCGTGCATGGATGGAGAAGACATCTAGGTGGGACCTATTTAATTTTTATTTTATTTTTTTCAAGTAATGATGCAGCGATAGTACAGGACATGATTCATTTAAGAATAAAGATTTTCATCAATAAATAAATAAATTAATTAAAAAAAATGGGTGGACAGGACATGATTCATTTATGCGTTCCGACACCATCTCACGGCCCGCGCGCCCATGAGAGTGCAGCTGTCCGAGCGGGACAAAAGCCATTATTAAGGAAGAAGGGAATAAATTAAAGGCAGCGGATAGGGAGGAGAGGAGAGGATTTCGTAGCTATACATTACATTATTGCATGGGAGCAATGCAATGAATGATGGGAGAAGGCGGGGGGCATTGGCATTAATGGGACAGCGCCAAGACCATGAGCGCTTTGTTGTGACCATTCCAAGAGATGCTCAGAAGGGAATGAAGAGGGAGAAGGCAGCATATAGAGTCGTTTTTTAGGGGGACAAAATGAACCGAACTTTGGGGCTCACCCCCGAATCAGACTCGTTAAATACATGCTTTCTGTCGCCCTCTTTCTCCCCAGTTACTGACACCGATTTAATGGCTTAGCCATATAAAGGGAATACTTCCTTCTTCACCGTAACTCCACTTCTGACTTTAGAGTTGATTGTTTAGTCAAATGAAAGTTAACATATTACCTTCGGACTTTAATTTGTATCCTAATCCCTCCTTGTTCTTGGATTTCTTGGATGACTTTTGCTTTCCTATACTTGACCTTCTCTTCTTGAAACCTTTAGGGTGTGTTTGGTTCAGGGTTATTCTTGATAACCTTGATTATCCATCCAAGGTTATCAACAAAAATCTTGTTTGGTTTAGGTATTCGATGATTCCCAAGTAATGTTTCATACCCGACACGTCAGCAAAAGGGTCATGTAGCCCGGAATCGGAAAACCTCATAAAATTAAGATTTTTGTTGATTCCGGGGTTAACGATTTTTTTTACCAAAAATACCCTCCGATAAGAAAAAACATGAAAAAAAGAGAAAAAATGTAAAAAAAATATTAAAAAATGTAAAAAAATAAAAAAATGTTTTAAAAAATTTAAAAATTTATTTTTTTAAAAAAAAATAAAAAATTTAAAAAAATAAAAAAAATAATTTTTAAAATAAAAAATAAAAATTTTAAAAATAAAAAATAAAAATTTTAAAAATGTTAAAAAATTTTTAAAAAAATTATAAAAATTTAAAAATTTTTAAAAAATTTAAAAATAAAAATAAAAAAAATAAATTAAAATTAAAATTTAAAAAATGTAAAAAAATAAAAATAATATAAATATAAATAATATAAAAATATAAAAACATTAAAAAATAAAAAAAACACATAAAAAAGTAAAAAAATATACCGGAAAAAAAAAGTAAAAAAATATTAAAAAATAAATAAATAAATAATAATAATAATAAATAATAATAATAATAATATTATTATTATTATTATGTATAGTTGGTTTTGTAACTGAGGGTAATACGGTAAAATATTAAACTAAGGTATTCATTAAAACTTTCAAACAAACAAATTTTTGTTGCATTACCTAAGTTGAACCAAACAACATTTGATTATGTTTTATTCCTTATAACCTTGGTTATGTGATTACCTGGTAATCACATAACTAAGGTTATACATGATGACTTGAACTAAACACACCCTTAGTACTATCCGTTATTTTTCCTAAGGTTCTTTTCAAATCGATAGATTTAATCTCAAATCTTGATTTTCCTTCTCTAAAGTGTTAATTTTAGATTTTTCATGTCCATGTTACGTTGACACTTAATTTTCTGGGCATATGCCTAGGATTGTTTACTAGATTCTTCTCTATTTTTTTGTCAC
This sequence comes from Zingiber officinale, assembly GCF_018446385.1. NCBI lineage: Eukaryota > Viridiplantae > Streptophyta > Magnoliopsida > Zingiberales > Zingiberaceae > Zingiber > Zingiber officinale. The sequence goes on along the minus strand of NC_056000.1, from coordinate 59,770,827 downwards.
TAGGTAGGTAAGGTAGTCCTATCTAATTTAGCTTTCCTAGAATTTTTCTTAGGTTTATACAATTTCTTCTTTTTTTATGATAACGAACATTAAAATCATAATATTTATTTTTGACATGCCTTTTATCGCGAAATAAAGGTACATTATAATGAAAGGCAAAATTGTAAGAATGTTAATGTGGTATGTTTATTTGCATATGTCTATGTAATTTTTTTTTTTGCTGACTTTAATTATGTGCCCTTTTTAAGAAGGTTAGCAAGAGAAGTTAGAGTTTTATATGCAGGTTAGTTCACTCCAAAAGAATATAGTTTTATCGATGAAATTATCGACGGAAAAAAAAATTCATCGATAACCCTTAATTTTACTGACGGAATGTTTATTCCGTCGGTAAAATTAAGGGTTACCGACGGAAAAAACTTTCCGTCGGTAAATACGCCTAATTAACCTATCGCGAACCCTTTCTTTCCACGCGCGCGGACGATGATGGCGAGTTAGGTTTTCCTCCGATCGGGCGGTAAGTCGAATCTCACTGTTTCTTTCAGTTTTTCTCATTCCCCTTCCCTCGGTGGCGGGTTTGCCGGCCGGCAGGCCGCTATGCCGCTGGCCGCCAGCGGGCCGCTGGCCGCTGGGCCGGCCGCCAGCAGCCCGCTGGCCGCTGTGCGGGTTGCTGGTGAGTCGGCTGTTCCAGACGCTGCCTTGGTGAACGTTGCTGCGTTGGACACTGCTATGTTGGTCGGTGGCAATAGTTTATGCTTTGTACTTGTTAATTTTTAGTAAAATTTTGTACTAAGTTGTTTTATTTTGTAAGCAGATAGTATTTGCTGCTCTTCTCCGGTTGACCTACACATCTTCAGGTATATTTTAGTAAATTGTACTTTATATTATTTACCATGGTTTAATTTAGATATATGTTATATTTGTATATTAATATGTAATATAATATAGTTATTTCATTTGTAATGTGTTTGTACGTTAATATTTGTTAATTTTCAATTTATTAATTTAAGGTCAAAATGTCTATGAACAAAGCTTGGATGTACAATCGTTTAGAAAATGGGTTTATTAGAGATGATTTTATTGCTGAAATTGAAGAATTTGTGAACTTTACTAAGCCTCTGTTTACTTAGAGGTAAGGAAACTAAAATAAGAGAAAAGTTTCCTTCTAAATTTTTTTTATTATTTACTTGATTAAAAATTTAAAGCGGATGGAAATTGTATTCTTTCGGCGGATATATTTTTGAGGAAAATTTATCCCGTCCAAATCGGACGAAAGACAAAGGAAAGAAAAGTAAATAAAATGAAATCGCATAAATATCGCTAACTTTCCTTTTCTCTTCCACCAAATCTGCGATTCTACCTCCTCACCCACACAACGGAGATTTCTGCCTCCACACCCAACGGCGATTTCTGCCTCCACACCCAACGACGCCTCCGCTAAATCGCCTATTTCTTCTTCCTTCTCACCTGCAGACTCTTCTTCTTCGTCCTCACCCATCAACTCCTCCTCTGGTCCGTCTTTTTCTCTTCCGAGACTACTGCAGTTGCTCCGACATTATTGTAAGTGCTCTTCTTCTACGATTGCTTAGCCAATGCTTTGTGTTGAGTTTTCCTTCTTTCTGATTGCAGTAAATTTGATTTTACTCATTTCTTCTTCCTTCTCACCTGCGGACTCTTCTTCTTCCTCCTCACCCATCGACTCCTTTGTCGATCCCTCTTTTTCTCTTCTGAGATTGCTGCAGTTGCTCCAACATTGTTGCTAAGATTGAGTCACAACTGTTGTAAGTGCTCTTCTTCTATGATTGCTTTGAGACTGATTTGTGTTGAGTTTTTCTTCATGTGATTGCAGTAAGTTTGATGTTATTCATTTCTATCTTCCTACTTTGTGTTGAGTTTTCCTTCTTGTCATTTCATTGCAGTAAGTTTGCTCTATCTTCTTGTTGAGTTACTCATTTCTATCTTCGTTTTGATCTTACCAGTAATTAGAAAACTCTAATTAGAGGAAATATAATTTTCCTAATTTCTATAACTCTTATTAGATGAAATAAAACTCTGATTTCTACTTAATTTTAATTTCTATCTTTGTTTTTTATTTTTATCTTTATTTTACTGATTTCTATTGTTTAGATGAAATATAACGTTTTTTATAGCAACCTTGTTGAATTTATTATAATAGTCTATTTTTATTATTTATCTTTCAATAGATTTGATGAGATGGAGTGGGATAATGGTGAAGGAGATTATCCGAATGTTAATGATTGTTATGAGGAGAATAATGCTACTCTAGATGAGAGTTCAGATGATGAAGTTTTCATAAATAGAAATTGTTTAGTAATTCTTGCGATGATGTTGAAGAATATTAATAAGTATGTAGATAAAGGTCTAATGGAGAATAATGAGCAAAAAGATGATGCAAGACGTATTTTGTTGCACAACCTTATGACATCTAATGAGGTATGTCGTAGCATTCTTAGGGTAAGTGTGGATGGCTTTGTTCGCTTGTGTGAACTATTAAAGCACAACACAAGGGTAAAAGCCAATAGGAATTCAAGTATTGAAGAGAAGGTTGCTAAGTTTTTATATTTGCTTGGTCATGATGTCAAGCATCGAGAGTTGAGTTTTTTTTTTCGTCGAAGTACAAGAACTATTAATAATCATTTTCATGAAGTCTTAAAAGCTATTATTGGACTTCATGCTGAATTTATAAAGCAACCAGATGGTTCTGAAATCCCTCCGCTTATACAGAGTAGCAGTAGATTCTACCCTTACTTCAAGGTAACACTCATTTTGATCATTTTGAATTTTAGAAGGTTTGTAAGGTACTTTGTAGCTAAATATGCTTATTGTCTCCTATTGTAGGATTGTGTTGGTGCATTAGATGGAACTCATATACGTGTTAAGGTATCTGATGAAGATGCACCTAGATATCGAGGAAGAAAGGATTGGCCAACTACAAATGTGTTGGCGGCATGCTCCTTCGACCTGAAGTTCACATATATTTTATCTGGGTGGGAAGGAACTGCATCTGATTCTCGAATCGTCAAAAATGCTCTATCTAGACGTGATAAATTATTAATTCCTCATGGTATTTAATTTACAATTAATGTTCCTTGGTGGACAATGTTTGGAAGTAAATATGATTAAACTATATCCTTTGTTTGTTGTAGGTAAATATTATTTAGTTGACTCTGGATTTATGTTGAAGAGGGGTTTAATTACTCCTTATCGAGGAATTCGTTATCACTTAAAGGAATACTCGAGATGTGGCCCTACAAATGCAAAAGAGTTATTCAATCTTAGACATGCATCTCTTCGCAATGCAATCGAGAGAGCTTTTGGGGTTCTAAAGAAGAGGTTTCCCATTATTGCTAGCGGAACAGAACCTCACTATGAAATTAACATTCGCACAGACATTATCTTAGCATGTTGTATTCTTCATAATTTCTTAATGGGTGTGGATCCAGATGAGAGGTTGATTAGTGAAGTGGATCATGAATTAAGTGTAAATTATGACAATGAAGTGAGTTGCAATGAGAGACAAGATGATGACTGGAGTCAAGGGAATATGATCAGGGATAACATAGCTAATGTTATGTGGTCGGATTATAATAATAACTAAAGAAGATTTATTTGGTTTTATTAAGAAAATTATGAGAGCGGTTTGATGTAGCATACTAATTAATAATGCTTAATTTGAACAATGTGATGATTTGAACATGCTATTGGTAAATCTTAATACTGGATGTTCTATTATTGAATATGAATTTTTATGCATTGATTATGTTTGTTAATCCAATATTATACAGTTGAATGTTACTAGTTTATAACTATGAATAAGATTTAATTTTTTTTCATGGTCACATGTGAATTTGATGCAGGTATTGAGTAGAAATGAGTTCTACGGTCGAACAAGTCAAAAAGGATATGATTAAGTGGACTGATGAAATGGATAAAATTTTTATAGATGTTATGTTAGATCAACAAGTTAATGGCAACCGAGTAGGTAGCACTTTCACGTCTACTGCATACAAAGAAATGGTTGTCATTTGTCGTGAGAAGACTAAAATTCCATTGACAAAGGACCATTTGAAGAATAGAATGAAAACATTGAAGACTAACTTTAATTCATGTTACGATTTGTTTAAAAATGCAAGTGGAGTTCAATGGCATGCTGAGAGTAAGAGGTTTGAGGCCGAGGAAGAAGTTTGGAAGCAACTTATTGATGTAAGTATTAATGATAGATATTTCATTTTATATTTTGTCAGTTTATATAACCATTATGTTTATGATTAATTTTATTTTTATCTAGGCTAATCCATCAATTAAGAAGTGGAGATATACCCCTGCACCTCATTATGAGAAGTTGTTTGAGTTATTTGCTTATGACAGAGCGAATGGTCAAGGAGCTTCCACTGCTGCCGAAAGAAATGTTGAAATTATTCAAGAGGAAGAACAAAGAGATGATATACATGTGAGTTCTGAAGTAGACCTTGATAGTTCACCATTTGTCGAAGGAGTAAAGAAGAGAAAATTTACATCTGTTGATGCTTATGGTAATAAGAAAAGTTCAGCCCTCGACTTAAGTATCAAGGAAGTGGTTGCTGCAATTGACCGTTCAAGTTCAGTTATCGAGAATAAGCCATTTCGTCAACAAAAGTTAAATGAGAAACTCTATAAAGATTTAGTTTCTGTTGGTGTTCCAGATGAAAATATACTTGATGTTTATCTATTCCTAGGAGAGAATAAGGAGAAGATGATGCTTGTTATGGGATGTCCGGTGGAGAAGAGACTTGCTCTTCTGAAGAAGATGTTTTCTTTCTAATTTTGAATTGTGTTGTTTGAATAATTGCAATCTGCAAGATTTGGATAGGTATTGAGAGTATAGGGTCATATAGGTTTATTAATAATTATTAGCATATGAAAGTCAATTTAATTTTTTAGTTGATAATAATTTTGTAATAATTATGGATTATTTCTAGGTAATGTTTATTGTTGATAATTTTTTATTTTAATATATGATAATGGTATAAGTTTTTTATTTTAATATATGATAGCATTCTTACGACATCTAGCTTTATCTTGATCAATATTTTATTCCACTTCTATGTAATATTTTCCTCACACTTTATTCTACTTATATGCAATGTTTTTTTATTTCTTTCATAGAAACTTTTTATCAGGTTAAAAATATATTATTTGAATTCACAATTATAAGATAATATATAAAAAATTAAAAATAAATATAAAAACATTGGATTTTGAGAACATAATTATAAATACGTTTTATATTTTTTTTAGTTCAATAAAGAATTTTATATTTTTATCTAAAAATGGGGAAAAGGGTATTTTGGGTAATATATTATTTAGTTTTCTTTTTTTTTATTGTAGTAAACGTGGTAATGAATTCCTCTCATTCTTCTTCCCCAATTGTAGTAAATAAGCACACCAAATAAAGAATTCTTTTCCTTTTCCCTAAAGAATTTTTTCCACTATAAATTCCTTTCTTTTCTTAATTCACATCTTGAAGTAAACAGAGCATAAGAGTCATCCAGAATGTATGAATGGTGATGAGTTACGGTGTCCGTGTAATCTTAAGAAATGTAGGAATAGAGCTTTTCGTGATGGGGATACCGTGAAGGTTCACATATGCAGAAATAGTTTTGTACTAAATTACTATAATTGGTATTGTCACGGGGAGCCTTATGTGTATGAATCAATTGGACCTTCTGGTGGGACGTCATCTGCCACAACTTATACTGCTCCTGATATCTCAACTAATTATATTGCAATGCAGTCAATGGTTCACGATGCGATGAATGCTGCAGTTGATTATTCCAATATAGATGAAACACCAATACCTGAATATCAGCAACTATATGAAATGTTAAAGGCTAGTGAAAGAGAAGTGTGGGAAGACATTCCCTCTAGTCATTCTCAGTTATCAGCTACTGCTAGGTTATTGAATATGAAAGCAGAACATCATTTTTCAGAAAGATGCTATGATGACATATGTCAATTGATGTCAGAATTACTTCCTGCTGATAACATAATGACTGATAGTTTTTACAATACAAAGAAATTGGTCAGAGGTTTAGGCTTGCCTGTAGAGAAAATTGATTATTGTATAAACAACTGCATGATATTTTGGAATGAAGACAATGATCTACGTGAATGCAAAATCTGTACACACCCTCGTTATAAGTATGGTACTCGTATACCATGGCAGAAGAAGAAAAAAATTACTTGGAAAGTGATGTATTATTTTCCGTTAACCGCTAGACTTCAACGTTTGTATGCATCTATTGCTACAGCTTGCCACATGATGTGGCATCATGAACATGAGCACGATGGAGCGTTGATGTGTCATCCTTGTGATTCCCCCTGTATGGAAACATCTTGATGCTTTATTTCCCTCGTTTGCAATTGAACCACGTAATGTGAGATTGGGACGTTCCGCCGATGGCTTTCAGCCATGTGAGATTGGGACGTACTGCCATGGATGTGTATGAAGGATGAATTTATGTTCCTTACAGTACTTATTCCTGGTCCAACAAATCCAAAAGAGAAGATAGATGTTTTCTTGCAACCTCTGATTGCCGAGTTGAATGAATTATGGAATGTAGGGTCAGTGACTTGCGATGTTGCAAGTAAAACTAATTTTAGATTGCATGCTGTATTATTATGGACAATCAGTCATTTTTCAGCATTCTCAATGTTGTTGGGATGGAGCATGGCTGGTAAATTAGCTTGTCCACACTATATGACAGATTCTGATGCATTTTCATTACCTTACAGTGGGAAAGTATCTTGGTTTGATAATCACCGTAAATTTTTACCAATTGATCACTCTTTTAGGCGAAATAAGAAATTCATTTTAAAAAATATTGTAGTCAGAAAATCTCCTCCAGCCCATGTTTCAGGTAAAGAAATTATTGAGCAAATAGATAGTTATGGATTTCTACTAGTATCTCAACCTAGTTCCGATGAGTTAAATAAATACATTTGATCCTGTCCGAGCCCTGAGTCGACGGACACTGGGGACGTGGCATGCTCCGCTGTCTCTGACTGGTGGTGTAGCTCTCCGACGAACCTGCAAGGAAGCCGAGCCGGGAGGGGTTTCCCGGCGACGGCCCTCCAACGCTCAAGTCAGACAACGAGAGAGGCGGCGTAATGAGGCTACAGTAGAGATGTGTCCATACCTTTATCGACGTCTGGGGGTCTTTATATAGGACCCCGGGGGAACGCAGGCACGCTTCCCGATGCGTGCACGCTTCCCCAAACATACCTTAACGAGCCTGTGTCAGAAAAGTACCTCTGGCGCCATTCCGCAATCGTCCGAGCATATCCCGGATGTGACGGTGGAAGCTTCCACCGTATGATTATGTGTACGGCTCGGCCGCCAACTCTGCTACTTGTCGGCGGCAGGTGTCTCGAGGATGATGTTATCCCCTATCTCCTTTATCCTCTTGCGTTCCCTGTCTATTCCAGGGCCGAGCGGATAGGCCGCTCGGTAGGCATATCACCTCTGCATCGGTCATATGCTCGGATGAGATTGCTCCTGCATGTGTTGCCTGGTGCACCGATCGAACGGACAGCCCGCTCAGCCCTTGAAGCCTTTTTACCTCGAGCATCAGAAACCCGACCCCTAGTCGGGTTGTGCTTCATTCAGTTCGGGGGATTCGCGGCCGATCGGCCTGCGATGACCGGTCGACCGGCCTGCTTCGTCTGGTCGGCGGGTTTCCTGGTTGAATCCCTTGGTCTCTGACCTCCACGTGCCGCTGACCCTCCGCCGACGAGGATCCCCGTCCTTATCACCAGATCACATGCCTCCCCTTCAAGTTTAGTCGAAGGCGCTAAGTTCGACTGACTGGACTGCCGGTCGACTTGAATGACATTGCCCTGCCACTCTGGAATGTTCCTCAAGCGACCGCTCGGCCCCTTCCGAGCGCTGGCTTTGCTGCTGCGTCGACGGTCCTCGCTGACGCCCTTCGGATCTCTTCTGGATTCGTGCAAATCTTCTCCATTAAGACCGAGCACGCGCACTGCGCGCCGTAATGGCGCTCATTAAATGCGCCCTTATGACATGATGCCACGTGGTGCCTCTGCTGGCGTCATCGTACGGCTCGGTGGTGTGTCCGATGGGACATCGGCGGTTTGAAATGAACGGCCCGATGGGGACCTCGGTTCCTGTGACCTGCATCGGACGGTCGAGGTCGATCGGGCCCGACCTTATAAAGCCGTCGCCTCCTTCCTCCGCCACATTTCTGCCTTCGCGTTCCTCCGTCTCTCTTCGGTGCTTCAGCGTTCCGGCAACCCCGCTTCTCCATTTTCCGACGATTCTCCGCCGTCTTCCTTCGATCCCCAGCTTCTTCGTAAGGTTCCTCCTCTTCTCTTCTCTATTTTCCTTGTCTTCTTTGTCGAGTTCCCGTCTTCTGGTCATTGTTTCTCCCATCTTCTCCTTGCCCTGTGTCATTTTCTATTCTCTTGGCTTTAGCTTTCTTGCCCGCTCGGATAATGGCCAGTTCATCTCACCCCGTAGATCCCGCTTTAGGTCCTTGGTATACTACCATGGAGTCTCACTTCGACCGGCGTGACGCCAAGGCTCTGCTAGATGATTTTGATATTCCGTCTGACTTCGAACTTATTCTACCCTCACCAACCGATCGGCCTCACAAACCGCCGAGCGGAGCTATCTGTTTTTTCCGCGACTAATTCACAGCCGGTCTGCGGTTTCCTCTTCACCCCTTCTTCGCCGATGTTTGCAACTTCTTTGGTCTTCCGCTCGCCCAACTAGTTCCCAATACTTTTCGCCTTTTGTGTGGAGTGGTTGTACTATTCAAGATACACCGCATCCCTCTTCGACCGGAAGTTTTTTACTACTTTTATTATCCCAAGCAATCTGAGCTGGGCTCCTATCTATTCCAAGCTCGGCCCGGTCTGGTCTTTTTTTATAAACTCCCCTCCTCCAATAAACACTGAAAGGAGTACTACTTTTATTTGCGTTTCCCCGAGCGGGCTTCCTTCCAAACCAAATGGCAGGTCGGACCGCCTACTTCTCCCGAGTTAAAAAGATTCAAACCCCGACCGGACTATCTCGAGGCCACGAACGTGCTTGCCGGTCTGAAGCTCGATATCAACAAGCTTCTGCCCGAAGGAGTGTTGTACATATTCGGCCTAAGTCCGAGCCGCACTCCACTTCCGAGCAATTTTGGTAAGAATTTCATTTGCACATGTACTTTGAGTGCTAACTGATTTTCTTCTTTTTCCTTTGCAGCAAATATCGTCATGAAGTCCGTGATGCAAGGGATCTTGAAGAGGAAAGCCGAGGCACTCGAGGCGGCTGCCGCCAAAGAGATGGAGCGACTGGGCATCACTCCGGTCGGCTCTCACGAGGATGAGAGCGAGACACATGCAGAAGAGTCAGCCGCTCAGGCTTCCCCCATGGAGGTGACGGGAGGCAACACTTCAAACAGGGAGCCAGCCATGCAAGAGGAAGGCTCCGGTCAGGAAGACGAGCAGCCACTCAGGCAAAAGAGGCGCCGGACGGATACACCGTTGCGATCGGCTACTTCTGCTGTTCGCGTGTCCGAACGGGCGGGGTCCGATTCTCGTGGGAAGACTCCAATGGTGGATGCATTATCCTCCGATCAGACTCCATCTCTACTAAACTTGCCCGCCGACCCTATTGAGGCTGTGCCGGTCAGCACTCTTCCACCTGCCCCCCGCCGGGTCCAGCGCTCAGCTATTTTGTCCAAGTCCGCCGCCCCGACTTCCGCTCCTTCTGCGTCAGCTCACACGTCTCCCGGCCAGAGCCGCACCATCAGGGCCACTCTACACCTTCCTACTGAGGAGCTTTTACCTGAGTCTGATCGGCCGACCGCGCCCGAGCATATGATCACCATGAAGGGGCCCCTCGCCGAGATGTGGGCCGATGCTCGGGCTCGTGTCGCGATGATTCCGCTCGGTAACCTGGCCAACAGTCATATGCAGCAGGTCACTGGGGTAAGTGTGTTTTCTTTTCAAGTCCTCTACGCACTCTCTCCGATCGACTATTAATAATCTTGTTTATGTCAGAGGTGGGTGGAGGAGATCGCTGTCTTCAATCGTCTGGCCATGGTGGACGCGGAGTTAAAGAGGCTAAGGAGCTCGGGCGGCGCGCCCTCCCAGGGTCCCTCGTACGCCGAGCTACAGAAAGAGCTCAAGAAGACCTAAGACTTGTTGGAGGCTGAGCAAAAGAAGACGGCCGACCAGGCCCATACTCTGGCCGAACTCGAACAACAGGTCAAGTCACTGGACCGGAAAATAAGCCTAGCCACCGATCGGAAGAAAACGGCTATCGCCGATCTGGAGAAGAAAAACGTCGAGGCCCGGGGCCTGGAGCAACGGGTCAAAGAGCTGATGGAGCAGCTGGACGGCGAGAAGGCGAGCCGCTCGGGCGAAGTGCTCAAACATAAGGACGAACTGAAGAAATTGCAGGAGGCTCTTTATGCTTACCAAGCCATCTTCAAGGAGTACCAGGAGGCTGAGCCGAGCCGGTTCATCGTGCTGAGGCAAAACTACATCCGCTCAGACGAGTTCGCTGAGAAGGTTTCCAACCGGATGGCTGAGGCCTTTGAACTGGCCATCACTGCCACGTCGGATTACTTGAAGGCCAAGGGTCTCCTCCCAACTTCAGCGTAAATTCCCGCCCGAGAACATGCGGCACTTCTTACGACCATTCCCAAGCATATCTTTAATTATTTTGAGTGAATGTGTTTTCAGGAATGCTTCCGATCGGCGTGTCTGTCACGTGGCATCTGTAACCCTTAAACGCTAATTTTAAATGAATGCCCACTCTTGCTGTGTTATTCTCTTATTTCGCGTTCTTTTTTATTATGCCGACCGGTTACTAGACCTTTTACCCGCAGGGAATTTCTTAACCTCTTTGCTTTGTCGATCGATCAAACGCCCATCCATCTTGCCTGGGATTTCTATGAGCTTTTCGCTCTAAGTGTTTTTCTTTGCCTCGCCGATCGGCCAAACGACCATCCACCCTACCGTGGATTTTCATGAGTTTTTCGCAGTGTTTTCCTTTACCGCACCGATCGGTCGACGAATCTCCATTCTTTCATGGATTCTCTGCCAATGCATCGTTGAAGTAATTCGACACGACGCTGCCTCATCTGGGGAGTTTATAGTCGCCAGTCCGACTCTAGAGTTTAACGTCGTCGCTCGACGGTCTTCAGGCCAGGGAGTTTATAGTCGCCAGTCCGACTCTAGAGTTTAACGTCGCCGCTCGACGGTCTTCAAGCCGGGGGGTTTATAGTCGCCGGTCCGATTCTAGAGTTTAACGTCGCCGCTCAACGGTCTTCAAGCCGAGGGGTTTATAGTCGCCGGTCCGACTCTAGAGTTTAACGTCGCCGCTCGACGGTCTTCAAACCGGGGGGTTTATAATCGTCGGTCCGACTCTAGAGTTTAACGTCGCCGCTCGACGGACTTCAAGCCGGGGGGTTTATAGTCGCCGGTCCGACACTAGAGTTTAACGTCGCCGCTCGACGGTCTTCAGGAATGAGCTTTTAGTTCAGATAATATACGCCCGGCTGAACGGCACGGGGTCTTCGCCATCGAGCCTATGGCTCGGATAATATACCTCCGGCCGAACGGCACGGGGCCTTCGCCATCGAGCCTATGGCTCGGATAATATACCTCCAGCCAAACAGCACGGGGCCTTCGCCATCGAGCCTATGGCTCGGATAATATACCTCCGGCCGAACGGTACAGAGCCTTCGCCATCGAGCTTATAGCTCGAATAATATACCTCCGGCCGAACGGCACGGGGCCTTCGCCACGGCATCATGCTGCTACTCGCTTAGTGCGCCAGAATCATGCCTTTGCTTTGTTCTTATAGCTTTCATTCCTGCAACCAAATAATACATCCGAACATAATATTCAAAATATATTACATCAGCGCACCTTTCATCCAGCTCGATAGGGCTGGAGGTGGTTTGCGCTCCACGGCCTCTCTAGCCTTCGTCCATCCTCATCTTCCAAGTAGTAGGCTCCCGATCGGAGCTTCTCGATGACTTTGAACGGTCCCGCCCAGGGAGCCTCCAACTTGCCTACGTCCCCGACCGATTTCACTTTATTCCAGACCAAGTCGCCCACCTGGAATGCTCGAGGAATCACACGGCGGTTGTAGTTCTGCTTCATTCTCTGCCTGTAGGCCATCAGCCAGACGGACGCTTTGGCTCGCTCCTCGTCGATCAAGTCCAATTCTAGCTGCCTCCGCTCGGCATTATCTTCGTCGTAGTTCTGGATCCGAGCGGACTCTATGCCGACTTCGACTGGGATGACCACCTCGCCTCCATACACCAGATAGAAAGGTGTTACTCCCGTTCCCTCTTTAGGGGTCGTGCGGATGGCCCATAAGACTCCTGGCAGCTCGTCCACCCAGCTTCCTCCCATATGGTCAAGCCGAGCCCAAAGAATTCGGAGTATCTCCCTGTTGGCTACTTCGGCTTGACCATTGCTTTGGGGATACGCCACAGACGTGAAGTGTTGCTCAATGTCATATCCCTTGCACCATTCCTCGAGCTGATTTCCGACGAACTGTCGCCCATTGTCCGACACGAGCCGACACGGAATGTCGAACCGACAGATGATGTTTTGCCAGATGAATTTTTTGACCATGTGCTCGGTTATCTTGGCCAATGGCTCAGCCTCCACCCACTTGGAGAAGTAATCTATTGCCACCAATAGAAACTTCCTTTGTCCGGTCGCCATAGGGAAGGGTCCTACGAAGTCCATGCCCCACTGGTCGAATGGGCAAGACACGGTGGACGCTTTCATTTCCTCCGTCGGCTTATGCGAGAAATTATGGTACTTCTGACAGGAGAGACACATTGCGACGGTCCGAGTGGCGTCCTCATGTAGCGTTGGCCAGAAGTATTCGGCTAGCAAGATCTTCCTAGCCAAAGATCGGCCGCCCGGATGACCTCCGCAAGATCCTTGGTGTACCTCCTGGAGAATGTACTCTGCGTCTTCTGAGCTGACGCATTTCAGCAGTGGTCGGGAGAAAACCTTTTTATAAAGCTGATCTCCGATGAGAGTGAACCGGTCGACCCTCCTCCTTAGTAGTTGAGCTTCATCCCGATCGGACGGTGAGGCCCCTGAGCGCAGAAACTCCATGATGGTTGTTCTCCAATCGCTTGGGAATGTGAGGCCTTCCATCCGGTCTATATGCGCTACCAAGGATACCTGTTCGATTGGTTGCTGGATGACGACCGGCGATATCGAGCTTGCGAGCTTGGCTAATTCGTCTGCCGCCTGGTTCTCCGCTCGGGGTATCTTCTGGACCACTACCTCGGTGAAGCCGGTCTTGAGTTTCTCAAAGGCCTCTGCGTACAATCTGAGTCTTGCATTGTTTATCTCAAAAGCGCCCGTGAGTTGCTGAGCGACAAGCTGGGAATCCGAGTGGATCACGACCCGACTGGCTCCAACATGTCGTGCGGCTTGCAATCCTGCTATGAGGGCTTCATATTCCGCCTCATTATTGGTTGCCCAATAATCTAGTCGGATGGATAAATGCATCCGCTCTCCCTGAGGCGACAGTAGCATGATCCCAATCCCGCTTCCGAGCCGAGTGGACGATCCGTCAACATATATTTTCCATGTAGCTTCGGGCTCGGGCTTTTGTACTTCGGTCACGAAATCTGCCAAGGACTGCGCTTTGATAGCCGAGCGGGGTTGGTATTGGATATCGAATTCGCTAAGCTCCGTTGTCCACTTGATGAGCCGTCCGGATGCTTTAGGGTTCAAGAGTACCCTTGCGAGCGGGCTATTTGTCATCACAATAATGGCATGCGCCAAAAAGTAAGGGCGCAGCCTCCGAGCGGCGAGTACCAAGGCGAAAGCCAACTTCTCCAGACCGGTCTAGCGAGACTCAGCATCTTTTAAGATATGACTTAAAAAGTACACTGACTGTTCCTCACCGCTCGGCCTTACTAATGCTGAGCCCACAGCATGCTCAGTTGAAGATAAATAAATGCGGAGCGGCTCACGTTCGACTGGTTTCGCCAACACGGGTAAGGAATTCAGATAAGTCTTCAATTCCTCGAATGCCCGATCGCACTCCTCGTCCCATTGGAACTTGGTGGCTTTACGGAGAATCTTGAAAAATGGCAAGCTCCGGTCGGCGGTCTTAGAAATGAACCTTGATAGCGCCGTTATCCGACTGGTGAGACGCTGTACCTCTCGGAGATTTCTGGGAGGCGGCATGTCCTGCAATGCCTTTATCTTGCTGGGGTTCGCCTTTATACCCCGCCCGATCACAATGTAACCCAGGAAGCGCCCTCCCTTTGCCCCGAACAGGCACTTCTGAGGGTTAAGTTTGACGCCATACCTTCTCAACGTTTGGAAGGTCTCCTCCATGTCCGCGTAGAGATCGGCCGCCCGGAAGGACTTGATAAGTATGTCGTCCACGTACACTTCCAAGTTGCATCTGATCTGCTCCCTGAAGACCTTGTTCATCAGACACTGGTAGGTGGCTCCCGCGTTCTTCAGCCCGAACGACATTACATTGTAGCAGTAGGTGCCGTCCGCCGTGATGAAGCTGACCTTCTCTTGGTTTTCTCGGGCGAGCGGCACTTGATGGTAGCCTTGGTATGCATCCAGCATGCATATCAGCTCGCACCCGGCCGTGGAGTCCACCAGCTGATCGATCCGGGGAAGAGGGTAGAAGTCCTTCGGGCACGCCTTGTTCAAGTCCCGGAAGTTGATGCAGACTCTCCACTTGTTGCCCGGCTTGGAAACCAGGACCACATTTGCAAGCCAACTCGGGAATTGTACTTCCCTTATGTGGCTGGCCTCCAGAAGCTTCTCTACCTCCACCCGGATGATTACATTTTGTTCCGCGCTGAAGTCCCTCTTCCTTTGCTTCACCGGACGAGCGTCCGGCCGGACATGAAGTTCATGTTGCGCTACGCTCGGCGAGACCCCAAGCAGCTCATGGGTCGACCAGGCGAAGACGTCGCAGTTTCACCGCAAGCATTTGATCAACTTCTCCTTCTGCTTCTCCTCCAGATCGGATGCTATGAAGGTGGTGGCCTCCAGTCGGGAAGGGTCAATCTGCACCTCCTCCTTTTCTTCATAAATTAAAGAAGGTGGCTTTTCAGTAATAGCATATACCTCGACCCACGACAATTTCCGAGCGGACTTTGCTTCGGCTCAGACCATCTCCACGTAGCATCTTCGAGCGGCCAGCTGGTCTCCCCGCACCTCCCCTACTTGATCGTCCACCAGGAATTTGATCTTCTGGCAGAAGGTAGAGATGACCGCCCGGAACTCGTTGAGAGTCGGTCGCCCCAAGATGACGTTGTATGCAGAAGGAGCATCAACCACGATGAAGGTGGTGGTTCTTGTCCTTCTGAGCGGCTCCTCGCCCAACGAGATAGCTAGTTGGACTTGGCCGACCGGCAAGACTTCGTTCCCCATGAATCCGTAGAGGGGGGTCGTCATTGGCAGTAGTTCAACTCAGTCAATTTGCAGTTGGTCGAAGGCTTTCTTGAATATTATGTTGACCGAGCTGCCTATGTCAATGAAAATGCGGTGAATAGTATAATTGGCTATTACCGCTCGAATGATCAGGGCGTCATCGTGAGGGACTTCAACTCCTTGGAGATCCCTGGGCCCGAAGCTGATCTCGGGTCTGTTCGCCCTTTCCTGGCTGCAGCCGACCGCGTGGATCCTCAGCTGCCTTGCGTGTGCCTTTCTGGCTCTATTGGAATCTCCGCCGGTCGGGCCTCCGGCGATGATGTTGATCTCTCCCCGAGATGCGTTGCCCCTATTTTCCTCCTCCCGAGCAGATGGTCAAGGTCGTTCATTTGACGCTCGGTGGTGGGCTCCGTGCTGCTGACGATGATGCCGCTCGGGGGATCGCCTTTCTATCCTTTGCATGGGGCTCCGTTGTCGATGTTGCCGATCTGGTGAAGGCGATCGGCGGCGATAGCTCCTTGGTGCAGGATGAGCGATGGGGGCAGGCTCCGATAGTCGCGGATATTGTGAGTGGCCGACTGATATAGTGAACAGAACATCGGTGTCCATACCTTCCTCTTGGGCTTGGGCCGATTAGCCGCGACTTGCTGGACGGCGTGCAGCTGAGTGTGCTGATGAGGACGGGCGGCTTCGCCTCGCGGTCCTCTAGGTGGCTGGTGACTGATGGGCTGTTTTCGCTCAGCGGGAGCTGGTTGGTCGCTCTGGGCTTCTTTTCTTCTCGCCGCCTGGGCTTCCTCCACATTGATGTATTCGTTGGCTTTATGCAGCATGTGGTCGTAGTCCCGGGGCGGCTTCCGGATGAGCGAGCGGAAGAAGTCACCGTCCACAAGCCCTTGCGTGAACGCATTCACCATTGTTTTCGAGGTGACCGTTGGAATGTCCATGGCCACCTGGTTGAAGCGTTGAATGTACGCTCGGAGCGCCTCCCTCGCGCCTTGCTTGATGGCAAACAAGCTGACGCTCGTCTTCTGGTGGCGCCTACTGCTTGCAAAATGATGGAGGAACGCCGTTCGGAATTCCTTGAAACTTGTGATGGACCCGTCTAGCAGTCTTCGAAACCACCGATGCGCCAATCCCGAAAGCGTGGTGAGGAACACTCGGCATTTCACACCATCTGTGTACTGATACAGAGTTGCGGTGCTGTCGAATTTACCCAGGTGGTCGTCAGGGTCGGTTGTCCCGTTGTACTCCCCGATCGCAGGGGGCACATAATGCCTCGGCAGTGGATCGCGAAGGATGGCATCTGAGAACTGCCGGTTGGTCCGCTCGGGAGACGAGTCTGATCGGGGCGCCTTTCCTTTTCTGACGTCCCGGATGGGTGCTTCGTCCGATGAAGATCCCTTGTCTTGGTTAGCCTGTGCTACCTCCGAGGGTGTCTAGAATAGAGCCCGATGAAAAGGTATTGGGGCGGGCGGCGCCCCCATCTTAGTGTCGGTCGACCCCTTGTTCTGTCCCCATATTGAGAGCTGCTCCTGCCTGTCTTCGGGTGGCGCTCGGCCCCCCGAGGCTGATGTCGCCTGCTGCGCTGCCCGCTCAGCCTGAGCTTTCTGTTGCTGCTCCACGATTTTTACGGCTCTCGCTTGGACAAGTGTTTCGAGCTCCTCGGGAGAGAGCGTTACCAGAAGTTGACGTCCAGCTTCTTCCATCTCCTCGGCTCGGATTCAGGTGCGTTCCCACAGACGGCGCCAATTTGATCCTGTCCGAGCGCTGAGTCGATGGACATTGGGGACGTGGCACGCTCCGCTATCTCTGACTGGTGGTGTAGCTCTCCGACGAACCTGCAAGGTAGCCGAGCCGGGAGGGGTTTCCCGACGACGACCCTCCGACGCTCAAGTCAGGCAACGAGAGAGGCAGCGTAATGAGGCTACAGTAGAGATGTGTCCATACCTTCGTCGACGTCTGGGGGTCTTTATATAGGACCCCGGGGGAACGCGGGCACGCTTCCCGATGCGTGCACGCTTCCCCAAACATACCTTAACGAACCTGTGTCAGAAAAGTACCTCTGACACCATTCCGCAATCGTCCGAGCATATCCCGGATGTGACGGTGGAAGCTTCCACCGTATGATTATGTGTACGGCTCGGCCGCCAACTCTGCTGCTTGTCGGCGGCAGGTGTCTCGAGGATGATGTTATCCCCTGTCTCCTTTGTCCTCTTGCATTCCCTGTCTGTTCCAGGGTCGTGCGGATAGGCCGCTCGGTAGACATATCACCTCTGCATCGGTCATATGCTCGGATGAGATTGCTCCTGCCTGTGTTGCCTGGTGCACCGGCCGAACGGACAGCCTGCTCAGCCCTTGAAGCCTTTTTACCTCGAGCATCGGAAACCCGACCCCTAGTCGGGTTGTGTTTCATTCAGTTCGGGGGATTCACGGCCGGTCGGCCTGCGGTGACCGGTCGGCCGGCCTGCTTCGTCCGGTCGGCGGGTTTCCTGGTTGAATCCCTTGGTCTCTGACCTTCACGTGCCGCTGACCCTCCGCCGACGAGGATCCCCCGTCCTTATCACTGGATCAACATTGTTAGGATGTGCAAGTGTGGTTGGAAGAAAAGAAGTATTTTTTGGGAGCTACCGTATTGGAAGCATCTACTTATTAGACATAATTTGAATGTCATGCATATTGAGAAAATTTTTTTCGATAATATTTTCAACACTGTGATGAACGTGCCTGGAAGAACTAAATACACTGCAAAATCACGTGAAGAATTAAAGGAACTAGTTAATAGACCAGAGTTGCATCAGGATGAAACAACCAACAGATTTTCGAAAGCTTATTATACATTAGACAAAGATGGTAAGCAAGCTTTATGCAATTGGTTGAAAGAAATCAAATTTCCAGATGGGTATGCCTCAAATATGTCTAGATGCGTGGATGTGAATAGATTAAAGATGTTTGGAATGAAAAGTCATGACTGTCATGTATTCATGCAAAGACTTATTCCAGTAGCCTTCCATGACTTACTTCCTCAACATGTTTGGCAAGCACTCACTGAATTGAGTCTATTTTTTAGACATTTGACAGCGAGATGTATTATGATGGATGATATGCTTCGGCTAGAAACAGACATTCCTCTTATATTATGTAAGTTGGAGCGCATATTTCCACCTAGTTTTTTTTATTCAATGGAACATCTACCAATGCATTTACCATACGAGGCACAAATAGGAGGGCCTGTGAAGTACAGATGGATGTATCCATTTGAACGATTTTTGAGGAAATTAAAAAATAATGTTTGTAACAAAGCAAGAGTTGAGGGGTCAATCTGTAATGCTTATCTGGTTGAAGAAGCATCTTCTTTCTGTTCATATTATTTTGCTGATAGTGTGCCAATAAGACACTGCAAATGTCCTAGAAATTCTGATGATGTTCAGACGATAGACCCATCGATGCTTTCTATTTTCAAATTTCCTGGTAAATCAATGGGTGCATCACGTTCTAGATGGTTAACCCAAGATGAATATCATGCTACAAGAACATACATACTATTAAACTGTGAAGAGGTCAAACCATACATAAAGTAAGTTAACTTCTCTAAGTAAATAATTATTCATTCTTAAATATCTTTCTTGATATCCCAATATTTATATAATTACCTTCTTTCCCAGCTTGTACGAACAACAACTATATATACAAAATCCATCAATTGCTGCAAGTGAGGTAGCTGCAAAGTTAGAGACCGAATTTGCACTATGGTTTCAAATATATGTAAGTTACAAAATTTATAAAATTTTTTCCTTCAATCCTATTAATAGGTATCCTAATTTATATGTGGACTATATTTTATAGGTGAAAGACCGTAGAATATCAAATGTGCAAGATGATAGGATAATGAATATTGCATCAGGCCCGCTCCGTAAAATTAAGGTGTACTCTGGTTACTACGTTAATAACCTTAAATTTCATGTGGCACAAAGAGATTCATAGAGATTGACTTATAATTCTGGTGTTTGCGTCAAAGGATCTATGAACAACAACAATACTGAGTTTGATTACTATGGTAGACTTGAGGAGATCATAGAGATTGAATATCCTGCATTACCAATAAAGAGGTGTGTGTTGTTCAAGTGTTCATGGTATGATCTGACCCCAAGAATAGGTACTAGAATTCATCCAAATTATAATTTAGTTGAGGTTAATGCAAACGAAAGATTCAACAAATTTGAACCTTTCATTTTTAGGATACAAGCGGGTCAGGTTTTCTATCTTGAATACCCTACGAAGAGAAGAAGATCTAGTGAATGGTTGTCTGTTTGTCGAATCAAGTCTCGCTCAACCATAGAGATGTCGAACACAATCACTCCTCAAAATCATGATGCATTTCAGAATGATGAAGTGGAGAGACATTAAGTTGATTTACAACTCCAATTTACTTCTCAATTACTTGTAGATGTTAATGTTGTTAGGATCCTTTGTACGGCTAGAGAGGGGGGGTGTGAATAGCCGCCCCAAATCGCTCGCGTTTCTTCCTACACTTCGTTAGCGCAGCGGAAAAAAATAAACTAGAAACGAAAGGAAGAATATCAAACCTTAGACGCAGCGATGTAACGAGGTTCGGAGATGATACTCCTACTCCTCGGCGTGTCCGTAAGGTGGACGAGCCCTATCAATCCGTCGGTGGATGAGTCCCCGGAGAACCGGCTAATGTCAAACTCCTTGTGGGTGGAGAAACCTCGCCACAAACGTTTGCAAAAGCAAACAAAGAGTACAAGTACAAAGAATAAGCAAGAAATACAGTAAGAATACACAAGCACTCTACCAATCTTGCTTTCTCGTCGACTGGAGTCCGGATGAAGCAGCAGCTTCAAAAACCCTAACAGCAGCAGCTGTTCCAGTCGGGGAAGCTCACGCGAAGCTTGCGAGGAAGGAACTCAACAGAGCTCAAGCACCAGAACAGCAGCTCTTAGAACAGCAAGAAGGAAGAAGAGAGTCTATGCACAGACCTCGATCCTTTTATACCTGCGAAGACAGAAGCCAGCGGAGAAGAAATCTAGCCGTTGCGTCGCAACGGCTAGTGCCCTGATCGGTCTGTGGACCGATCAGGGAACCTACTGATCGGTCCCCAGACCGATCAGCATGATTCACAGAAAGTTGCCCAACTTTCTGTTCGTTTCCTGATCGGTCTGTGGACCGATCAGGCCACAGCTGGATCGGTCCACAGACCGATCCCACCTCTCCCGGCTGCGTCTCTGATCGGTCGTGGAGACCGATCAAGCTTCATGCTGATCGGTCCCCAGACCGATCAGTAAGCTTGCTTTGCCTTCTGTTTGTTATCTGATCGGTCACCAGACCGATCAGATATACAAACGTATCGCTGAATCGATCGATCCAGAGCTTGGTTTTTGCCCAAACCAAGTCCCAAGTCTCCCAAACCAACATTCGGTCAACCTCGACTGTTGGTACTTAATTCTAGCATCTGGTCACTCCTTGACCTGCTAGAATTCCCGAATGTCCGGTCAATCCCTTTGACCTACTTGGACTTTCCAACACCAGTCCGATCATCCCCGATCCATCCGGATTTTCCTTGCCGGCTTCACTCACGGGACTTTCACCTGCTTCACTCAGGATTTCCACATTGCCTAACATCCCGTTAGGACTTTCCCCGGCTTCACTCACGGGACTCTCCACACCGCCCGGCTTCACTCACGGGACTTCCACACCGCCTAACATCCCGTTAGGACTTTCTCATTCACCTAGCTTCACTCACTAGGATTTTCACCGCTTCACTCAGGATTTCCCAATGCCCGGCTTCCCCCACCAGGACTTTCACCTTCACCTAGCTTCACTCACTAGGATTTTTCCCCGTGCCAAACTCCCTGTTTGGACTTTCCCCGTGCCAAGTCTCCATACTTGGACTTTTCGCGTGCCAAGCTCCCTGCTTGGACTTTTCCAGTGCCAAGTCTCCATACTTGGACTTTTCCAGTGCCAAGTCTCCATACTTGGACTTTTCCAGTGCCAAGCTCCCTGCTTGGACTTTTCCGTTGCCAAGTCTCCATACTTGGACTTTTTCCCGAATCAGGTCAACCAGGTCAACCTTGACCTACGGTTGCACCAATAATCTCCCAAACATCTATTCTTGTCCCATATCAAGAATAGAACTCTCTCACGAGTGTCAAACATCAACATGCAACTCAACTAGGTCAACCTTGACCTAAGGTTGCATCAACAATCTTCCCAAGTCAAACATCAAAATACAACTCGAGTCAAGTCAACTCGAGTCGGGTCAACCAGGTCAACCTTGACCTAAGGTTGCACCAACAAATGTCACTTACAAAGAGATTGATGATAGAGAGATGTTCAACAGTGAGTATGAAGTTGAACTCAGCTCATCTAGCGAAGAGGACATAGAAACTGTACAGAGTTGATTAGTCAGATGGTAACGATGATTAAGTATTAAAATTAGTAATCATCAAGTAAGTTATGCTTTCGTATTAATTTGTAATTTTATTATCATGTTTTCATCACCTTATTATTATGTGTTGCAATGTTGTTTTACAGATATCATTATGGCAGAGCAGCAGCCTGTAGCACTACGTGACTACAAGGTCCTTAAAGTCGTCAGAGACTCGTACGTATTTTTTCTTATATTAATTCAAGTTAATATATAATTAATTTCTCTTAACTTAATATTATTTTGTGCAGGTTCACTCCAGATGGCCACCGAGTTGCCACATATATCACGGGAAAATTCAAAGAACGAGTTAGCGCGTCTGGTACTACATGGAGGCATGTAAACCAGGAGATGAAGCTATTTTACTATAATAAATTTGTGGTAAGTAAATTTAATATATTTGGTATTATAGTTAATATAGTTATCACTTAACTTAAATGCTTGACTTATAATTGCAGAAAAGGTATCATGGGAGGACGGGCATGAAGAAGAACTTAAATCTACATGGAATACATATTGTGCCAAACTATACAGAGACCATATGTATTACATGAGAAAGAAGGGCGTTAGACCTGCGTATGTTTCCGAGGTGATATGGAGTGTATGGACGACCACCTGGGCTGCAGAAAGATAGCAGGCAAATGTTGAAAAGGCAAAAGTAAATAGAAATACAGAACTAGGTGGCCCGAGCACCGGAACCGCTCGACATACGTCAGGATCCAGATCTATTGTAGAGCATACCATGGATCTGGTGAGTAAAATTTAAAGTTATACATTGTAACAAATTATGTATTTATTAGCAAACTTATATAATTTTATCCAAAAAATTTTTGTATGTAGGAACGCGAGCTTGCCCGACAACTCACATGTATGAAGGTCTTTCTCAAGACCCATAAGAAGAAGGATGGATCATTTGTTGATTCTCGATCTCAGACTCTCCATGTAAGATTATTAACTTTATTACATTTGTTCATTTCTATCTTAATTAGTAGTCAGTAATACTGATTAAATTAGATATTATATTTTTGTTTACAACAACAAATGACAGAAAGGGTAGCTCAGGCATCTCAGCCATCAGTAGAGGGGGGGAGATTCACAGTCTCTATCCACCGACGCTCTAAATGAGATTTATTACGATGTTGTCGGTGAAAGGACAAAAAACTCTACCCTCTACGGCCTGGGCTCTCAAGCAAAAGTTGCATTTGATTGTCTGAAAAATTCGGTTGGTCGTGTTAGTTCCTCTTCATCTAGTGAGATGCAGTCCTTAAGACTTGAAAATCAAGAACTGCACACTCAATTGAAATCAATGGATCAGAGAATGGCCGATATGGATCAGTGGAGAGCTGATGAGGAGAGGAGGAAAGCCAAACGTGACAAGAGTAATAATGATCTCATGGCCCAGATACGCCAGATCATGGCTAATTTCACCCAGGGGTCATATGGTTTTGAGTCACAGGAGACTCAAGATCCATCAGCCGGTGATGATTAGCATTTTCT
Organism: Zingiber officinale; assembly: GCF_018446385.1. Lineage (NCBI taxonomy): Eukaryota > Viridiplantae > Streptophyta > Magnoliopsida > Zingiberales > Zingiberaceae > Zingiber > Zingiber officinale. Next base: position 59,747,417 of record NC_056000.1, on the reverse strand, counting down.
GAAGTATGTTCAATTGCACTTTATTAGTTTTTTTATTTATCATAGATAGACCATGGTAATATATTTATTCCATTTTTATATTTGGTATAATATGTTCATTTAATTTCTAAATATTTTATTAATATATGTTTCAGGAGTCACGTTCAGTTCTATTTACATACTAGCTTTTCATATGATCATATGCTCATTTTTTGTTCAGGTATCATTTTATTATAAATAAAATTCGATATACATATATGCAAAAATGTTTATTTATATATCAACATGATCATTTGATATTTGTCTTTTGACAGGATTTCTAGCATTATCTTTCATTCTTGTATTATTTTGCGTACTTTGCACTATGGTATGATTTATATATGACTATTTGTATTATGCAGAATTGTTTAGTTTAGTTTGTTTTAGATGATTATAGTTGTTTCTAATAATATGAATGAATTGTTATGATATTGTGATTGTTTAAGTGTCGATTGTGTAAAAGTGATTGTTTATATGTGATTGTTATATATATATGATGTAAGTGTGGATTATATGTTTGTATGAAGATGTATGAATGAAGTGTTAGAATGTTATGATTGTTTAACTGTGGATTGTGTAAATGTGATGCTTTAATTTATGTGTGAATTATATATGTTTGTGTGGATTGATTATAATGGATTATATCTGTGATGGTTTGTATATTTGGAATTTGTATATATGGAAATTACCAAAACAGACAGAATCTGTGATTTTTTTTAATTTACCGACGGAATACCGACGGAAATAAGCATTCGTCAGTAAATATCGAAAAACCTACCAACGAAAACACTAATTTCCGTCAGTATCTCGATATATTATCGACGGAAATAGGTGTTTCCGTCGGTAATTACCGACGGAAACCATATTCCGTCGGTAATATACCGACGACAAAGGGCTTCCGTCGATAGTCTTTCCCCGGCCAAAATCCCTGTTCCGACAATGTCTCCGACGGAATTATGGTCCGTCGGTATATTATTATCGATGAAAATTCCTACTTCCGTCGGTAATGGCGTTTCTGACAAATCGGTTACTGACAACTGTATTTCCATCGGTAATCTATTATACCGACGGAAGTCCGACGGATAATTCCGTTGGTAAAACTGTTTTTTTTTTTTTGTAGTGGTTGTTCACCTCTCCATCTCTAGCTAGAGTTGTCGATTTTGGTTGGGTCTGTCGGATTGGTTCACACCGTCAAATAATTTAAGAAGGTTGGGTTAAAATTTTTCAATCCAAATCCGCCACGGGTTGATCGGCCTAGGCCCGCGACCCACGTGGGTCGACCCACAATGAGTTTCGGTTAACTCACAGATTGTAAAATACATATAAGCTAAGTTTTATATCAATTTATTATTTTTTTTTGTTATAATTTTAAAATAAAAATAATATTTTTTTTATCAAATATGTGTACTTATTTGTGTCTATTTACATTTAAAATATCTATTTCTGAATATATTTGATGGATAAAATCTTTCAGATGTAAAAGGTTGAAGATATGAATTTTTTTTAAAAAAAATTATGGGCCCGTGGGTTGGCCCGTCTAACCCGTAGCCCGTCTTCGATTGCGATAGGTTGAAAATTTTTCAACCCGTCAAGATGACGGGTCAGCCCACCCGATGCCGCCAAATGGTTGGCCTGTCATAGACCGACCTATCCCACCACGGGTCGACCCGTCCGACAGCTCTACCTCTAGTGATCCCAAGATTCCACATCACATCACACTAATAGTAAGGAGAGGTGATCACTATAAATATATTGAGGTTCGGTCGAGTCAAGATAATGTTCTATATGAAGGGATCACCTACACGATGAACAGGAGCATGATTGTCTTTCACCTTGGTTCCTCACTCAATATGACAGACAATTTGATCTACTCAAGGGGTTATACAACATGTCTCGAGATTCCAAAGAGAGGCGTGACCATCATTTGTATGACTATTATACCTATTTTTCATATGTTCCAGTGCCCTTAAGAAAAGTACATTAATCAAGCTGCCCAAATCAATGAAGATTTAGGCAACCTAAAATTGGTAGTAGTGGCCTGAATGACTAGGGTGTCATTATGGGGTACAAGAATGGTTAGTGTAATCAACCTTTAGGGTTTCGATATTTAACATAATCTTTTATGCATATTTCGACACACATTCACGTATTTTATTCATGATGGATTTATGCATTCTTACACTCCTTATCATGTTTACAGTATAATTACTCTTCTATTTCTGGGATCTACTCTTTGTGTGCATTTGTGTTGACAGGGATAACTTTTGGAACAAAAACGGTGATCATCAATGTACCGAGGAGCAAAGTAGAAGGCTAACCGACATTAACCGTGTGACCCTACACAGTCGTGCAACACATCCAGAGAAGAAGGAGAATACGGTCGTGTGACCCTACACGGCCGTGTAAAGCATCCGGAGCCAGAGAAGAACATGGTCGTGTGGATCTCACACAGCAATGTCATTTAACCCGCAGCCAAGAAGGAGTTGGTCGTGTGATCCCGCATGGTCATGTTGCGCCCGTGCCCTACCCTATAAAAGGGGTTCTAAACTTCTTCTTAGGGAGGGGCAGCCGTTCGTAGAAAGATCACCTTGTTGTCATTCCACGCCATCCTGGACCTCCGTTCGATGATCTGAGGGTGTCTTCATAATCACATCAACTCTGGAAGCAAAGGGTTGGATCCAAGGATCACTCGACGCCATTGGATAAGTGTTTCTCTTCCTTACTTCTCTTAATTTGGAATTGAATATTGTATATCATGGTGTCTTTAGGTTCTCCTCTTTCATCTATGGAGTAGATTCATTGTTCTAGGATTACGGAGTAGTTGTGGTTAAGGGTACAATGTAACAACTCATGTTTATGTCTTTTACCTATTATGTGATATTGACTTGCTCTTGTATCTATTCTATTGGACATGAATGAGAATTGCTCACGTTTGATTGCCATGCAGATTGAATGTTTGTGTAGGGATTGTAAATCTCGTAGAGAGAGTACCTTAGATCGTATACCCGAGGGGCCTTAGTGACAGGGGTAACTTGTTCACAGACGTCTAGGATATTCCCTTGAAAGGAGAAGCAACTCCTTCATAAGGAAGTAGGAAATCATACTGAACTTATATCTTTATCTTTATTGTTATTAACTAGTCATGTATTCCTGTGATCTATGACTGAGGTACCCTCGTGACAAGGGTTAACCGTTTCCAAATTTTACAGGGATCATCTCTATTCAATACTTAGAGATAATGACTCTAACTTCCTATAAGGGCACGTTAATTGAAGATAGGAAAATGGTAGATCATGACACATTGTACACACCACAACGAAACCGAACTCCTAGAATACTCCCCAAATCGAGATAAACAACTTTACCTCTAGCTCTTTCATCTTCCTTCTAGGTTTCATCTTTCCTTCTCAATAGATAATTTCAGACCATCGATAATTTAGCTAATTCTACGTGAGTGATAGCTAGTGCTTATAACTAGTCTTTGTGGGTTTGATATCTTTTGTATTACTGACGACGTAACCGTGCACTTGCGGTATGTAACACTGGACCTCTAATTCAACTATGTGGGGCTTTTGATCCTAACGACCCTGGCGGAGTTCTGGGTATCGCCGTCCAAAAATCATCAATTGACACATGCTAGAAGTTCTTTGGCTAAATCTCATATGGGCATGGCTTGGGCTGCTGTATTCCTATCCTTCCAAACAAGGGCTGTTGGATGATAAATAGAAAGATCTACCTAACGCTTGGCTTGGATTGGGTCTTGGGCAAGCTCCACTAGAGGAATGTCTTTATCTGGAAAGTCCCTAGGAACACAAGAAGAGCTAGCTCTTGTAAGACGAGTTCTTGCTTCAATGGGAGGATGTGAAGCTAAAGTCCCAGGGATAGGGGAGAGGTGCACCAAAGAAAGGTCAGTTGCAGTTGGGTGGCCTCTTGATCTCGTGTGTGTTGGTGATCCGGTGGAAATTTATACACGGGTGGAGGGACTTGCTTGTTCGGTTGAAAAATTAGATGGGTGATGCCTTTTCCTTGAAATTCAGAGGGGAACCTCTGATTCCGTGGATGAACTCAATATGGGAGCATTGGGTGGACCAGTAGAAGATCTTGACTCTTCAATTGAGTTGGGCGTCCTTGCTAGTCAAGAAGCCCTATCTATTGGGGTTGGAGCTGGTAAAGCTCCCTCCTCGGGAATCACCTCAGTAAGATTTATAATTTCAACATGGCGCACTTCCAACTCTGCGGCCATATGCTTCATCACCTTATTAAGGGATGCCCTTATCATGGTGTCAGCTACAAGGATTCTTACCAAATGAAACTATGAGAGGAGCAGGTCGAGGGCTAAGACCAAACATGTGTAAGAGCCCTTCCTCAAGTAAAACATTGTTGTTCAATTGCAAATCGAGTAGCTTTTAAGATGCACTATAGTAGCCTCGCTCTTGATGATATTCCTTCAAAGTTAGAGGAGGCGACAATTCTCATTGCCAACGAGTGGACTAAGAGATAGAGCATGGGGGTTTAACATAAAAAATTGAGGTGTCTATCCCTTGTCGGATGAAAGGAGTTCCTACATCAAACTAACCTCAGAATATGAGCAGAAGAAGAAGACTTCATCCTCTATTTTCTTAGAGTAAACGAAAAAATGAAAGAAGCAAGCAAAGAGTGGAATGCGATACAAATTGAAAAGAATCACAACCCCAGTTAAAATATGGAAGGAATTAGGGCCAAGCTGTGATAACGGGATACGAAAATATTATGACACTTCAATGAAGAAGATAGGGATAGAAAAATGAAGATCACTCAACATATGACTTCAAAAGAAGGTTACAAAGCCTGAAGGAGGACAGTCAGGCTGGTCATTGCCGTTCAGAAGCCTTATCAGATAATCAGTTGGGATTCCATAAGCCATCCTCAATCGATCTAAGGAGGCATTAGTAAAACTCAAAGTAATAGATCTATACCAAGGAACAGAAGAAGATTCGTCGGCCATAGAAGATACTGCTAAGGAAGTAGTGACGAAGGATCGTAAAAACGAACTAAAATCACTTACTAGGTGAAGAAGAAAACTCATAGATGAGGAAGATGAAGGAGATGAAGAAGCGGCGGTGAGAGAATCAACTAGTATATATAGAAGCATTTTTATCTGACCTAATATGACTTGATTCATTTAAGAGGGAGCGTTGAATCTCTGCTGTCGTAAGGCGGGGTGGACCTTCCACCGTAGGATCTAGCAGGTGAGAAGGAAAAACTCAAGGATGATCATTATCTATTAAAAAGACACACAATCTTCTTTGCCATCAGTCTTATCACATTAATATAATGAAACCTCGGAGGTTTACTGGTGCATTCTAGACTCAAGAATTGAGATGGATGATGCAGACGGCTTGCTCAAAAGGAATGACTGCATTTAAGAACATGATGACCTAGGCATGCCGACATTTAATGCATAATCTCTTTGGAAGTACACAATGGATCTGCCACGTGACTTAAGGAGAAAAGTTAATAGGAATCTCCTGATTACAAAACTGTCTAGTCAGTCGGACTTTCATCCTCTTTAACTAGACTTAAAGGGAAGAATTATGATCTGAGGAATGATCAGTAGGATGCCACGTGGATAGGAGGCTAGAGAACCTACTGAGATAGTTCCAAGGTTAGATCGATTCCTGGGTACTTGGGCCTCCCGACTCTATAGCTACTCGGGCCTCCCGACTCTATAGTTACTCGGGCCTCCCAGTTCCATAGCTACTCGGGCCCCCAACTCCATAGCTACTCTGGTTTCCCAGTTTTATGTTTTATAGCTACTTGGGCCTCCTAGCTCTATAACTACTTAGGCCTCCCGACTCTATAACTACTCGGGTCCCTTGGCTCCATAGCTACTCGGGCCCCCCCCAGGATAAGGGGCTATTTCAGGTAAAAAATAATCATCACACAAATCTTAATTACTTTAGGAGAAAGACAATAGCATGAATAAATCTTACATTATTTAAGGAATTAAATAATAACAGCATGAGAATTAAAATAGAAGAAAAAAGTCTGTCAATCTTGGTAATTTTAGGAAAAAGGAAGCGACATACATAAATCTTACATTATTTAATGAATTAAATAGTAACCGCATGAAGATCAGATCTGATGAAAAATGTCTGCTTTCCCTCTATAAAAGATAGTTTTTTTTTCCAATCTCCAATATACGCATCATTATGTACATTAAAATTTTAATATTCATCTTCTTCATCCACTAACTTGAGCGTCAGAGTGGATACGTCGGGGAACCCCTGACTGTCTTTCTAACCCTCTTCTTGTTATTTTTCTTCGTCCAGGTACCCAACTACGTCATCATCCTCATTGTCATCTGGTGATTGACAATTAAATTGGTAACTAAACCAGTTCACTAATGATTCATCCGTCGATGCATGCGAGCAAGATCAGCCGATTTGACGGTTTAAAAAACCTTAACTCTTAACCTAATTTAAAGGCGGTTATGATCTATGATTCGGAATCACCAATTATGGTCAGATGCACAATTCATGTATGACGATTCAAGATTTTTATTTATATTTTATTTTTTAAAAAAATTATAAATATAAATATGAATATGAAAAAAATTTAAAAAAACATAAATTTACTTAAGTTGTTTATCTATTCACTTAGTGTATAAAAGACATAAAGTCACATAGTTCATTAATTCTTTTATATCAGAATCTTCTACTTTGTTCTCTTAAAATTGTATTCCTTTCTATTCCTTTTGTAACTCTCATTCAATCATCAGTAGTGTGTTTGCGTTTTCAAAAAGTAAATTAAGAAGAATATTATATCATCTCTATTTTTTAATATCAATGATTTTTTTATCTAACATTATCATATATATATATATACACTACTTTGTTCTCTTAAAATTGTATTCCTTTCTATTCCTTTTGTAACTCTCATTCAATCATCAGTAGTGTGTTTGAATTTTCAAAAAGTAAATTAAGAAGAATATTATATCATCTCTATTTTTTAATATCAATGATTTTTTTTTATCTAACATTATCATATTATATACAGAGACAAATCTACAGCAGGGCAGTCTTGGGCTATAGCCCAGCCCTGCTGCTCCGTCTCCTATGAAGAGCTCTTCTAGATTCTTGACGCGGTCCTTGATTCCATCTCGGGGCGGCAGAATGGAAGACTATAGTAGTTGAAATGAAATTCGTTTCACCAACAGCCGGTAGGATCTCTCCGACTGGATACTCATGATGGTAGTTTAATTTTTAGGTAGATAAAATCTGTCGCCGGATCAAAGTAAGACCAGGCAAAATAAGGAACTGAAAGACAGATCCAAAGAAAGATGTCATCTTGTTGCTAGATCCGGAAGCAAAATCCATTTCTGGTCTTCTTCTCTTCTTCTCTCGCACATATAAGGAAAATGAGATGGTAAAATTAGATCTGGAAAGATCTAGTATTTTTCTTTTTAAAACAGGACGAAGAATCAGATCTCGAAATCTCCAACGAAAATGGGCGAAAAATTAAGGAACGGAGTTAGTAGAAATATCTAACTTTGGTGTGCTTGAGTGCATGGCTTCGATCGGAGATGTGTCTCTGCCGACGGAGGTAGCTGATAGGATTAGGAACTCGAGGAGAGAGAGCATAGAAGAGTATTTTGATAAATTAATAAGTGATTTGATATTTGAAAAAAAAACAGAGTGCATAATTTAAATATTTAAAAATATAATTCAAATAACTTAATTCAATGAAATTAGTAATATACAAGGATAACATTTGAAATTAATATACACTATCTCAAAATATTAATGGATTGTACATATTAAAATTAATTTTAATAATTTTAACAATTAATTATATAACATAATTTAATTTTTTTTAGCTAGTCTAATTAATCTTAAATGATATAATGTATTGAATTACACAAATTTTAAATTTTTTAATAGAAAAAATAACATGACAGACAATAAATATATACATAATATATTATTATAAATAGATTAAATAATTATATCAATAATCAATAGAGGAATAAAAATAATAAATTTATTTTAAAATTTAAAATGTTAATCGAAAAGAATTTTTAAAAGGATAAAGTAAAATGAAATTTATTAAAGAGAAAATCCTATAAAAGAAAATTTCTTTCTATGAATAATTTTTGATAAAATAATATCAAATATAATGGAAATTTTTTAACTTATTTTTACCACCATTACCGAGAGTATTTTTAATAATGAAGTATATAAAGATAGATATTTTGTAATAAAATAGAAAATCATTTTCTTACTAATTGTTTGATCTTTTATATTAAACAAGATTTAACGAAGAAGATAGATATATATTATATTATATTATATTATATTATAGATAAATTTTATATTTTAAAATATTGCAAACACTTCATTGAATAATGACTTTTTTATTGTATAAATGTATTATGTTCAAGTCCCTCCTAACTCTAATTTATGGATCCGTCCCTGATTATATATATATATATATATATATTTGAATAAATTATATTTTCTAATAAATTTATTATTGAATATATAATAGTGTCTACTAATTCAACGTTGATGAATAAAAAGATAGAATAAGACATGAATAATAAAATGAGATTAATAAATTTAATAAGCTAAAGGTGGATTAATCCCACTTAAAAAAAATAATATAAATTTGTTAAAATATTAAGTTGAATAGAAAGATAGAATAATCTTGTATTGAAAATTATAAAGCAAAAGAGTTAATTTATATTAAATCACGCCATTAATATTATTAAAATATTATTGATCTGATTCAAAAGTGATAAAAATAGCTGGATAGGAATGTGGCTCCACGATTGATCATGTGAAGAATCCGTCCCACTCTACAAAATTAAGAATGTCAATACCGGGTCAAGAAAGGGGTCCTCGATATTAATCCTCTGACGCTCAAGTCAGTCGTCAAAATACTAAAAATACGAGAAAGAACTGTAGCAGCAACAAGTGTGTGAATACAAATAACGCATACTTCTGTCGGTGTATAGACCCCTTTTATATAGCGTCCCTTAGCCGGCATACACGCTTTTCAATGTGCGCGTATGTTTTCCCCACTACCTTATGAAAGGACAAGTCAAAAAAGTATCTCTGACACTTTTCCTTAACAGGGCGTGCAAATCTCTGACATGACAGTGGAAGCTTTTACCGTACGATTTGCCGACGGACTATGCCTTATTGTCAGTGACACTAACACCTAAAAAGATATGATGAGCGCTAGGCAAGAGGTCCCACTATTTGGTCGAGTGGGAGAGTCATTCGGCCAGGATTCTCCGCCCAATCCCTCAAGGCTGTTCTTCTCCATGGTCGCTCGGCTTGGTAGGTCATTCCTCGCCCAGCCGGACAGGCGGTCCGGTCATACTATCCTTCATTTGGTTGTCACAGTTGTGCACATGTCCTCCTCCCTTTATTCGTTTGGCTGATGGGGTGGTGTCTCTAGTCCGGCCGAATTAGCGAGCTAGTCGAACGAGCTTCCGAGCGGTACCTTGATCCTGGGCCCTCTTGTTACTGAGTAGGTACTAATTTCATACCTGGTCGGTCCATTGTCATCCGTTCGGCTAACTTTGGTGATCAAGTGATTTTTTTGATCGTCTTGATTTTGACTTTTATGTTGATAGCTTTTTCCACCTTTCACTCATTCTCGGTGTGCTCCTTTTATCACCGTATCAATTATAATTATTATTAAATGACGGACTTTAATCGAAAAAAATCTAAAACAAAATTGGTATTAAAAAAAATAAATACAAATGAACCGACGACGGTTAATCGAGCACGACTCGTAACCGATCCATCTCTAAACGGATCGAATAAAAAATTGTCAATTCACGAATAATAGTCATTTCAATTTAAGCAGGAAGTTAGGTTCCATTACAAACAAATTACTACCATGTTGAATGCCAAATTTTTCATTTTCCTTTCCATCTTCCTCGTCCATTCAATAGCTCTAGTTGAGCTCCACCAAACACCATTCTCGCAGTCAAACTAACTCCTCTCTCTTTGTCTTCAAATTACTTTTTCTATAGTCTCTTCTCCCATGGATTCAAACCAAAGCTAGTCTAAAGTTATTTGGTGGCAATTGTTCGCTAATTTCCCACCCACTCGATCCTTTAAATACTACGATCCTCAATTCTACTCCCACCCACTTAACCATTTTATTCGATTCATTTTCTTCCATTTTTCTGATTCAATTTGATGGCGAAGCTCACGAACTTCAGCCCTCTCTTCCTCCTCCTCTTCCTCTGTGCTCGATCAAGCGCAGCTGGCAACTACAATGTGCTCACCTTCGGGGCAAAGCCTGGCGCCGGAGACGCTGCCGGAGCTTTCCTCAAGGCCTGGTCCGCCGCCTGCAGCTCTTCCTCTGCTTCAACCATCTACGTGCCCACGGGGAACTTCTTGGTGAGCCAGGCACGCTTCGACGGCCCGTGCCGGAGTCCCTCCATCAAGTTCTCCATCGACGGAACCCTCGTCGCGCCGTCGGAGTATACCGGCTCCTCAGGTGCATCCGGCCATTGGATTGCTTTCAGCAACGTCGACGGAGTTTCCATCAGCGGCGGCCGTCTTGACGGCCGCGGCGCCCTGTTGTGGGCCTGCAAATCGGCTGGCCGGAGCTGCCCCGCCGGCGCATCGGTAAACGGGATCTTTACTTTGTTTTAGTTAGGAGTCGCAATTACTGATTCGTGTACATGTCGGTGAATGCAGTCGTTGACTTTTACCAGCTCCAAGAACATCGCCGTCGATGGCTTGACGTCGATCGACAGCAAGCTTTTCCACATCGTGATCCTTCAGTGCCAAAACGTCAGGTTGCGAAACGTCAACATCCACGCGTCCGGGAGCAGCCCAAACACCGACGGCATCCACGTCCAGATGTCGACCGACGTCGACGTCGTCCGCGCCAACATCAGGACCGGCGACGACTGCATCTCCGTCGGCCCCGGATCCGCCCACCTCTGGATCGAGCGCGTCTCCTGCGGCCCCGGCCATGGCATAAGGTAATCAAACTCTGCAAATTCTCTAATTCCGACGACAAAAACACCAACAATTCGTCGATCAATCAATGCAGCATCGGGAGTCTGGGAAGGGGGCAGGGCTTGCACGAAGAGAGCGTGAGGAACGTGACAGTTAAAACAGTTCAGTTCTCCGGCACGCAAAACGGAGTGAGGATCAAGACTTGGGGATCAAACATTCCCGGCCATGTCCGGCAAGTCGTCTTCCAGGATGTGCTGATGAGAAATGTGAAAAACCCGATCATAATCGACCAGAATTACTGCCCTGAGAACAGAGGCTGCCCCGGCCACAACTCGGCTATAAAGATTGACCAAGTACAGTACCTGAACATTCGAGGGACATCGGCCACGCCGGTGGCGGTGAAGTTCGACTGCAGCCGGAGAAACCCATGCAGTGGAATCAGATTACAGGGCATAAAGCTGAGCTATCAAAGTAGACAGGCACAGTCCTCCTGCAAGTTCGCAAATGGGGTGGCTTCTGGATTGATTGCACCACCAAGCTGCCTGTGACAGAGATAAATTGTCAGGGAAGAAAATTTGTAGGTTGTCTGTGCGTTGGCAGGATCAGGCCGGCAACCTCTTGAAGTATAAATATATTTATTTAGTTTCTAATTCACTTTGTTTTACTCCGATTATGCACGTTCAGCTCATTGTGTTGTTTCTTTTATGGTGTCCTGTAAAATGCTCTCAGTCGGAACTGGTTTATAGTGTCCTGTATAAAACTTGGATTAGAATCTTATTATAGCAGTGTTTACAGAACCAGATAAAATGTTAACTTTGATACTCAAATTGCCATCTAGAATCTATGTTGGCACAATGCAATATTGGTATGGGTATTCTATGAGTCTTGCACATAGAGATCAATGGACTCTTGTGTGTGTAAGAATGTTGGATCTATTCCTTGTGATTAAGAACAAACATCATAGGATTTCGGAAGTTAGTTCCGGTGAGATCCCTCTAATGTTTAAGTCACTAAAAAGCGTAGTGAGTAATAGAGTATGAAAGTGGGATAAATTGATCTCTAAATGACAAACATACTTGAGTATTTATAGGCAGAAGTTAGAGATATTTGCAAAAATTGTGACTATAATTAATTTCTTATAAATAAGAGGTCGTTTAGCTGTTTCAACCACTAATCTCTAGTCACCTTTATTAATGTAAATTGCTCGGACGTTATTGATCATTAATTACAAAATGATGATCATAGGGGATCAACGTAGGAATGATGGAGCGACTGTGCAAGGCAAGTGGCTACAGGCTATAGAAGGGCTACAGATGTGGTCTACTATGAGAAGAGGTAGTGAGATTAGGGAATTGAGCTCGTAGTGGAGGGTTCTAAGAGTTGAACTCAGATTGGAGAACTCATGAAGCTAATTTAGCTCGAACTTAGCATAATTGGTGATTGATATGGTGGATATTGAAATCCTCCACGTAGGACTAGATGATCACAGGATGATCAAAACCCGATCAAGTTAATGCGATGGGGGTCACCGATTGAATCATATAGACCCCTAAAGATTTTGACTCACCACACTAGGGTCTTGTCAGAAACATGTTATCGATGAGGCTCACCTGACTCCAAGGATTATGTTCCATTCAACTCGACTCATTTTCCTCTAATTTGATCTTTCAGAGGACCTTCAACCAAATTGGATTACTCCTACCCGTTGCCCGCTCAGCTAGTGGAAGCATCGTTCTGATTAGCTCCTTGAGACTTCAGGGTTGGGCTCCACCTTTCTCAAGTAGCTCTGATGCACTCGGTCGGTCGAATTCCTTTGACTCCCAAAGGTCATGCTCCCTCCGACTTCATGATCCGATCGGCCATTTTGGTCGAATCCTTCCGACTCTAGGAGCTCAACTCCCCTCAATTTCTTATAGATGAACAAACATCATCAAACCAGTCCATCCGAGACCAAGGGCTTTGCATTTATATGTTACATTATCCAACTGAGCCCCCACTAAAATTCCTCTTATGTGGGCATGTCCTCGAGAACCCAACATGTCATGTGGTATACGGGCTAACCCTATAATAAATGCTACACGTGAAATGCCAAAAGGACGTGTGACAGTATCATACTATTATTATATGGATATGGGATATCGACGATGAGATTGATCAATAAAAAAAAATACAACGATTTGACATTTCCCTCAGTATGATATGATGTCCAATTAACGAGAGAGATTACAAATATATTATATACCTCCCCTATGAATACAGTTACATTTTTTTTCTACATGCACATCTCATATTTCTACTACTATTCATCTTCTACATCTCCTTCACCTCATTGACTTGAGCATCAAAGTGATTACGTCGGAGAACCCCTTTGGCCTGCTTGCTAACATTCCTTCTTCCTCCCTACTCTGTGAGTTTGCAGGTGTTCCTGCTTCGAGGTCTTCTTCCAAGTCAACTTTGAAGCCAGCTCACCTGTAATCCTGCTTTCACCAATTTCAGATAGGCACTATAAAATCGAGCGTTTAGCGACAGACTTATTCCATCGCTAATTCGTTGCTATATGCAATTAGAGATGGATCAGTGACGGAATATATTTCGTCATTTAGATTTCAGTCTTTGACGTTTTTTATGACAGAATATAAAAAGTCATTGCTGATTAGTGACGAAATATATATGTTGTCACTAACAATAATGATAGATTTATATATGCCATCACTATATTCCGTAAGCTAATTAGAGATGGCAAATTATTATCCGTTGCTAATATCCTGAATAAAAATTAGATTTTTTAAACACATTAGTGATGAATTTATATAAATCCGTTGCTATTTAGTGATAGTAAATTAATATTCGTCGCTTATTAGCGACGTAGATATAATTTTCGTCGTTAATTTGATAAACAGAACTTGTCAATGTATTAGCAACGGATATTAAAATCCATCACTAATCTTCAAAAACTCCTCATTTTTTTTCCCATTTTCCCTATTTAAATCCAACTATAATAAAATACAATTATCACAAACGATAATTTTAACAAGTAACAACAATCTCACAATGCAATCCATTTCAACAAGCTCACAGCACAAAATCACATTAATAAACAATTAAACATTCATATCAACTTAACAATACAATCCATACACAAAAATGCTAACATCCAAAACTAATAGAATATATTGCATAGTACATCCAAAATTTGAGCTCAAAGTTTATATCATCCATACAAGACATCCTGATGAAAGTCTAATACCAAAAAAAAAAACATATCTCACTTTAATTTTGGATATCCAGATATGGTGATAGAAATATGCAACATCTGAAAATGATCATGGAAAATTATAATACAATTAGTGATGCATATAATTTTTAAAAAAAAAAACTAATAGCAATATTTTTAATTAAAACACAGAGAAAAATTAAAAGTTAAGATAAAGGATAATATATCTCAAAATGATCTAATCAGTAGAGGTATCGTCGAGATCCTCAGTCTCCTGAGACTTCAAATGATGCGAGTGAGTTATTCGTGAATCGGGAGTGAACGTTGCTGTAAATGCTTGAATATGACGAACTATCTTCTCAATTCGAGCATGTCGCTCACACATCTCCCATGCCTTTGCGTCCCTCTCAACCATCCTCTCCTCCAAAGATGAGAGTCAAGTCTACAAATCCTAATTTTTCACCTGCAATGCTTGTACCTCAATAGATGAGGAGGAGGAACTAGGACGCTCCTGATCCCTGTAGCCCTCATCTAGTCAAAAATAATTTTGTCTTGAGAGCTAAGCTCGTAAAGGGAGGTCTTTTTCCTTACACCGACAACTTCATAATAAATGTCATTAACTTTATCGGTGGAAAGAGGTTGTGACCCCTCTCCCTCTGCACCTAGCTGAGACGCCTATGCAATTTTAGTGGTCATTGCTTCCTATGTCAAAATAATAATTTTATTAACCTCCCCATAAAGTCTACAAATATATTCACGAAAGTTAATTTTCTTACGTTAATTGCTGAGCAACGTCGATCAACAAATGATCCAGCCTTCTTCTTATGAGTTTTGTTAAAGACATCCCAACAAGTGGCAAGTCTCTATAATTCAATAGTCAGCATACAGAGAATGCAAGTACATTAAAACTAATATATATATATATATATATAAGAAGATTTTATATAACTTAATTTTAAACTCACCAAGTCAGATACATGCTCTATTATAGAATAGGATCTAGCAGTATGCTTTATGGAATCGGTACTCGGCCTAACAGACTCTAAATTGTCATTGTCTCGAGCAATCGCTGAATTGGACTACTAATGCTGGGCTGCCCAAATGGCTCTCCAAGCCTGCCAAACTACATTAGGAACTTCGGATGACCTAGTGCCCCTCTACCTCCACTTATACGGTATGTCCCTGTACGATTTAGTGCAAAAATTGTTCCCTTTTTTAAAAACATTTAGCGTCATGGCCCTCCTCCCAAACTTACCTCTTTTGCAACAATAGATTTAGATATTAGTATTTAATTTTAAACTACAAAATACATTTTATATTCAAAATACTGACCAAGAATTCACCGCAATAGAAGTTCTTCATGTCCTAATATTCAAAATACTTACCAGTCACTAGAAACTCTCAAAACAATCTGGTCATCATGTGCTTTATGTCCTCGTAACATGACTATATATACAAAATCATAGTATAAGACGTACACATTTGAAATAATAATGTCTTCTGGTTGGACCCCGTGATTGTTTTGATATGATCAACCAAGTTAGGTTAGGTCCTGTTTAGTTTTGATCCTTGTGTCTAAGTGTGCAGGAGCTTAGGAGCACAGAAAGTTGAGCGGAAGACGCAACTAGCGAGAAGGATGACACGGGAAGGGAAGCGACGGGCTCGGTGCGTCCGAATGACGAAAGAGCTGCGGAAGAGTACACCGGTGGACGAGAAGAACATGCACAACGTTTGAGAGATGAGAAGCCGGGATGGAAACCTGCTCGAGAAGAATGCCGGAAATTGGGTTCAGGTGAGCCCTATTTCAGTTGGTCGCAATCACCCAAGTGAATGGAACTTCGGAAGCTAAAAAGAAGAAGAGGAAAAGCTGGAATGACAGCTGGAGGCGCCCTCAACAGTCATTGGAGGCGCCTCCAACATCCGCATAATGAAGGCGCCCTCAACAGCCTTGGAGGGGCTCTCAATGTCTTTGAGGGTGCCTTCGACCTGGCTAGAATGGCCATTTGTAATCAGATAAAATTTTATCTGTCATCCCCTTGGAGGCGCCCTCAACTCCTTTGGAGGCGCCCTTAAGACTTGAGATAGAGTTTCCATGAGCTATATAAAGGCCCATGGAACTAGGAAATTATTCTATCAATTCTGTATTCAATTCCTAGCAACTAGTTAGAGTTTTCAGTGTGTAAAGGCTTCTCTGCCTTCAAAAAAGGAGATTCTTAGTGAGTTGTTCAACCGCCTTGGATTAACAACCACCTAGGTTGTAACCAAGTCAACTGCTGAGTCTTCTCTCTCTTTCTTTTCTGTTATTTAATTTTATTTTATTGTTGCAATTTTAAGAGTTGAAAATATGAGGAGAGTATTTTCGTTTTGCAGGCAGTTCACCCCTCCCCTCTTGTCGGCCCGCTGCACCAACAAGTGGTATTAGAGCTAGATCGCCTCAGAAGGACTAACCGTCGTCTAAAGCAACAAAGATCAAGACGATGGCCAGTGCAAGTATTCATCCTCCAACGTTTGACGGGGACTTCACTACATGGAAACGTCGAATGGAGGTATTCTTCAAAATAGAATTTGATATTCTCTTAATAATGAAATATGGTTTTGCAGCCCCTAAAGACAAGGAAGAATACAACTGGATAAAGAAGAAGCAAGCCGATTTCGTGGCCAACGAAAAGGCAGAGTTCCATCTGCTCAGCGTTCTAATGCCTCAGGAGGTAAGTCAGATTGGAAACTATGACTCCGCCAAAGACCTCTGAGAAAAATTCCTAGAGCTCCAAGAAGACACCTCAGAACTCCAGCAAGGCGCAACATCCTCCAGACTCAGCTGATAAATCTCCGGATGAACAACAGCAAAAAGGTAGCACAACTCCAAGTGAGAATTAAGGAACTAATAACTTAACTAAGCAATCTTGGAGAATCGGTAACAAATCGAGACTCGATCCGGTATGCGCTCAACGTCTTCCCAAGAACTCCAGAATGGGCGTCCTTAGTAGATACATACTACATCTCTAAGGACTATGAGGTAAGTACGTTAGAAAATTTATTCTCTACCTTCGAACTTCATGAATCTCGAATTGCAGAGCCTAAACAAATAGAGAAGTCAAACCTCAAGGTTGCCCTATAAGCCGAGATGGACGATCCTGACTCTAAAGCATCAATCGACGAAACTGAAGCGACACTGTTGGTAAGAAAGTTAAATAAGTTTATTAAGACTAATAAATTTAGATCACAGTCGAGAAAACATCAACGCAATAGAAGGACGGTCCGATGCTACAACTGCAACGAGGAAGGTACATCAAGGATGATTACCCAAAATTGAAGAAAAAGGACAAGGAGAAGTCTCAAAGACTGACGTCCTCTAAACGCAAGAGTTTGAAGGCTACATGGGATGAATCATCATCCTCCAAATCTCAGTCAAAGTCGTCTCAAGATTAGCACTGATGGCCAACCATCAAGTTGAAGAAGATGATACCAACTCAGAAATGAGCATAGATGAAGGGGAGGATCATCAGAAGAAGATCAAAGCTGCGATGAAGGGGAAGCATCAGAAATAGAGGTAAGTATGGTACGTACTCTAACCCCTAAACAGTCTTTTCATTTTATCAAAGTTCTTACAAGAGACTTAGTTAAATTAGAAAAGAAAAACAATAAGTTAAAGTTGAAATTAGCAAAAGCATGCCCTTAACAATTATATGATGATATAAAGTTAGAAAATGAAAAATTAAAAATTGAAATTGAAAAATGATCATGCATACTTAAATAAATTTCAAAAATCAAAACTTAAGATTTATGAAAAATTAAACTGGTACATAAGAAAATATTAAGGATAACTTAGAAAAATTCTAAAAAATTATGTACCTCATAAATACTTGATTAATCTAGTAGGAAAGAACCTATACTAGGTTCTAAAATCTTACTAGATTAAAATTTTTGTAAGTTAGCACTTTCAGCAAGAAAAATTAAACAGTTAATTTCTTTATGAGGTTTTGTTTAAGAAAGTGGTTATTGCTCTAATAACCAAGAAGACCTAGTGCCTCGCCACTACCTCGAAGCTAAAATATTGAAATAAAATATTTAATTAACATACTGATAAAGCATGAAATAGAAATTAGATAATGTTTTAATAAGTTTTTAAACATTTTTGGAAATTTCTCAAAAAAAGGGTTATTTTGAAAATAACTTTAATTTGATTAAACTTTTTACTTAGAAAGTTATTTGATTAAAACTTAAATTTTGTTTTTACTTAAGAATTTTAATGCTATCATTTGGGAAAAAATTTACTTAGAATTTATTTTTTAAAATTTCTATCCCGATTTTTGTTGTGATCAAAGGGGGAGAGATAAGTATAAGTTTAGAGGAACTTCAAAATTTTAAAAAATAATTGTTGCAAATTCTATTATTGCAAACTTTATACTTAAAATGTTAGTTTAGTAATTTCTTTAAATTATTACTTGTTTGGTTTTTACCCTAACTTGAACTTGGGTTGATACACATCAAAAAGGGAGAGATTGTTTGACTCCGTGACTATTTTGATATGATAAACCAAGTTAGGTTAGGTCTTATTTAGTTTTGATCCCTGTGTCTAAGTGTGCAGGAGCTTAGGAGCGCAAGATGCAGCTAGCGAGAAGGACGACACGGGAAGGGAGTCGATGGACTCGGTGCGTCCGAAGGATGAAAGAGCTGCGGAAGAGTACACCGGTGGACGAGAAGAACGTGCGTGGCGTTCGAGGGGTGAGAAGCCGAGGTGGAAGCCTGCTCGAGGAGAAGGCCAGAAATTGGGTTCAGGTGAGTCCTATTTCGGTTGGTCGCAATCACCCAAGTGAATGAAACTTTGGAAGCTAAAAAGAAGAAGAAGAAAAGCTGGAATGACAGCTGGAGACGCCCTCAATAGTTGTTGGAGGCGCCTCCAACATTCGCATAATGAAGGCACCCTCAATGGCATTGAGGGTGCCCTCAACAGCCTTGGAGGCTCCCTCAATGCCTTTGAGGGCGCCTTCGATCTGGCTAAAGTGACCGTTTGTAATCGTATAAAGTTTTATCCGTCACCCCCTTGGAGGCATCCTCAACCCCTTTGGAGGCGCCCTCAAGACTCGAGATAGAGTTTCCAGGAGCTATATAAAGTCCCTTGGAGCTAGGAAATTATTCAATCAACTCTGTATTCAATTCCTAGCAACTAGTTAGAGCTTTCGGTGCGTAAAAGGCTTCTCCGCCTTCAAAGAAGGAGATTCTTAGTGAGCTGTTTAACAACCTTGGATTAACAGTCACCTAGGTTATAACCAAGTCAACTACTGAGTCTTCTCTCTCTTTCTTTTCTGTTATTTAATTTTATTTTATTGTTATAATTTTAAGAGTTGAAAGTACAAGGAGGGTATTTTTGTTTTACAGGCAATTCACCCCTCCCCTCTTGCCGGCACCACTGCACCAACACTTCTAACTAGGGGATGAAAATATGTGTGTGTCTATATATATATATATATATACACACAAACATATATACACACACACACACACACACACAATGATATTGTTACTAATTTTTAATCACCTGATGTTATTTTGAATCAACTTAATTAACATTTTATAAGTTGTCATAGCTAGACTCCATTGGTATATCAACATTCTCACTGCTAGACATCTGTTAATCATTTATTTCTTCATAAGTAGAATTAACATCTATAAGTAATTATGATGTGGATTGTATTTCTAAATCAACTTAGTGTAGAAACTATTGATACAACAATGAATCTTTTTTACTAGCAAACTCAAATTTCTAATCAATTTTTTGCATTGTAGAAATTATCAGTCATGTAGTTATCAGCTCAAAGGAATTATGACATCAATTAACACATGTCATCGTAACATTGTTCATAAAAATATTTTATCTTCATATTCAGTAATCTTACAGTAGCTAATAGTTGAGAATGACCAGAAGGAATGTCTTCCTACAATTCTCTTTCACTAGCTTTTAACATGTCATACATTTTTTAAATTTCGAACGTAGATGTTTTCTCTATATTTGATTGATCATATGCATTCATTGCATCATAAACCATTAGTTGCATTATATTCATAGGCCTTGGTGATTCATTTGGAGCAATCAGGCATGATGACGAAGCAATATAAGGTCCAATTTTGTTAAATGCATACGACTCACCATGACAATGTCAGTTGTAATAATTTGGAACAAAGTTATGCCTACATATATAAGTTTTCACTGTATCCTCATTACGGAAAGTTATATTTCTACATCTATGCTGATTATATGGACACTTTAACTTGATATCATTTAAGCATTCTGGATGAGACTTAGCGAAGTTCACAAACTCTTCAACCTAGCAAAAAATATTTGATTGATAATTCCATTATCTAACCTATTGTATATTCAAGTTTTGTTCATATACATTATATTCTAATGAGAATAAAAGTTTCAACATGGTTAATCATGTTAAACTAAGCATGCTTATACTTAAGAATACAAAGACTTGTTATGAATAAGATAAGAAAGCATGTATTCACTAGCTATAGTTGACATTCTTACCACTTTTGTACTTCAATTTTTTCACTTGCCAAGCTTACTCTTACCTTGATCTAATACCAAAACTACTAGTTTCTAATTCTTGTGTTTGATACTAAACTCGACTTGCTGCACTAATTAACTAGACAATTAGGAAAAGAAAGTAAAAAAAGCACAACTTTCAAAATAGCATGCACTCATATTACCGAAGTATCTTGTAAGTGATAAACTTTTTTTAGATAATTATTTTTCTAAGATAAATGTCGAAAATCTTAATATCTTGTAAGAGGTTCTCCTATGATTGGATTAGAAGAGCGAGCTCCTTTTGAGGTTTCATGAAACTAATTGTAATTGAATAGGAATCATTGTATCTCTAACTTAGTCTAATTATCAAATATCATAATTAGCATGTATGACAATGGAAAACGCGCGTGCGCACATGGACATGTGCACTCACGCGTGCGCGCGTACACACACACGCGCGCGCGTACACACACACACGCGCGCGCGAGAACTTAGCGCCGCAAAATTGTTCTAAAAATCCAAACATACATGGAACATACACATAATATCATTAAATGACATTGCACCAGGCTCGCTAGAACAACAGGCTCACAAGCACATTAGCCTCGGAAGCAAATTCAGCCTCCTGAGTACAACATGAGGTCGTAGGCAGCCTTGCAAGAATACACAACCTCAAAGGAGAAAGCTTTGCCTTGAGACGGAGAGGAGCAGACAAACAACACTCGAAGGAGTGCTCATGGATGATGGAGAGCTAGGGCACAGTGGCGACACCGGAGAGGTACATGTTGAATTCTGGAGAGGATACGGAGCTCGGACACATTGACTCGCAAACGTCGGAGAGCACCAATGACTCGAGAATGCCAAAGAGAGTGCTAAGGAGGGTGGAGACGAGGCTGAGGACACCGCTGTCGATGACGTGTGAAGGAACGCAGAAGACCTCGTGAAAGATTAGCCGGAGAGGATGCAATGGACAGGACAGACCAGAGAGGAAGTGCGTCGGAGATGCCGTGGACGGTCGTTGGACAAGATCTCCTTAGGGAGAGAGGGGGGGATCACGTGAATGTGAGATCGGACCGAAAACCCTATATTTTCCCAATTTTAGCAATGGAAGTTTAAATATTCCATCGCTATTAGTGCTGGAATGTTAGTTTTGTCGCTAAATAGTAGTGATTAGCGACGACCAATATTTAGCCTGTTGCTATAATCAATTGCTTTTAAAATGTTATTATATAATTCACGATGGACGCTGTTGTTGGTGCAACTTTAGGTCAAGGTTGACCTGGTTGACCTGACTCGAGTTGACTTGACTCGAGTTATGTTTTGATGTTTGACGATGTTTGACGAGAAGAGAGTTGTATTCTTGATGTTTGACAAGAATAGGAATTTGGGAGATTGTAGGTGCAACCTGGTTGACCTGATTCGGGAAAAGTCCAAGCAGGGAGCTTGGCACGCGAAAAGTCCAAGTATGGAGACTTGGCACTGGAAAAGTCCAAGTACGGAGACTTGGCACGGGGAAAAGTCCAAGCAGGTAGCTTGGCACGTGGAAAGTCCTGCTGAGTGAAGCCAGGCAGTGGGAAAGTCCTAACTGGGATGTTAGGCAGTTGGAAAGTCCTGGTGAGTGAAGCTGGGAAAGGCCTAACGGGGGTGTTAGGCAGTGTGGAAAGTCCTGGTGAGTGAAGCCAGGCAGTGGGAAAGTCCTAACTGGGATGTTAGGCAGTGTGGAAAGTCCTGGTGAGTGAAGTCAGGCAGTGGGAAAGTCCTAACTGGGATGTTAGGCAGTTGGAAAGTCTGTGAGTGAAGCAGGGAGAAAGTCCTGAGTGATGTTAGGCAGTCGGGAAATCCTGGTGAGTGAAGCCAGGTGAAAATCCTAGTAAGTGAAGCTAGGTAAAGTCCCGGTGAGTGAAGCCGGGCAAGGGAAAAGTCTAAGTGGGTCAAAAGGATTGACCGGACACTTAGCGGGAAGTGCTAGCGGTCGAGGGAGTGACCGGATGCTAGGAATGATGTACCAACAGGTCAAGTTGATGGATGTTGGTGTGGAAGCCTTAGGTTTAGGGTCGAGTTTTGGATCGGCGGTGACCGATCCGGTGATATCGCGGTTGCTCGATCGGTGCAGTGACCGATCGATTCGATCGATGGCTCATCGATTGTAATCGATCGGCCCGAGACCGATCGAGGCAACGCAACCTCGCGAGAAGAAGCCGTGGATCGGTCTGCTGACCGATCCACCCAGGGCCCGCCGAGCAGATCGAGGGACCGAAGCCTGATCGGCCTATGGACCGATCAGGAGGTTCCTGATCGGTCCACGATCGAGACGCCGATCGACGAGGGATCAAGCTCGATGGGTGCGTGGACCGATCAGAGGTTCCTGATCGGTCCATGGACCGATCAGAATCTGCGCACTTGCGAACGCCAGTTCTTCTTCTCTTCTGCGGTGGATGCGGATAAGAGGCTGAGGGCTTCTACTGTGAAGTGTCTTCTTCTTGCTCTTCTTCTTGCTGCTGCAAGTTCTACTGCTGTGATTTGAGTTTGCTGAGCTCGATTCTGCTTGAAGCTTCGCGTGAGCTTCCTTTCGGCTGGGTTCCTGCTGTTGTAGGCGTCGCTTGAAGCTGTTGCTTCATCCAGTCGAAGAGAAGGCAAGTAAGCGAAGGTGTTTCATACATTTGTATTGTACTTTGCTTCTTGCTGCTTTCTACTCCTGTATTGCTGTTGCAAAGTTTGTGGCGAGGTTTCTCCACCCACAAGGAGTATTTATTAGCCGGTTATCCGGGGACTCATCCACTGACGGATTGATAGGCTTCGTCCACCTTACGGACACGCCGAGGAGTAGGAGTATCATCTCCGAACCTCGTTACATCTTCGTGTTGAGGTTTGCTTCTTCTTTTGCATTTCTATTTAGTTATTTCCGCTGCGCTAACCCTAATTTGTAGAAAGAAACGCGAGAATTTGGGGCGGCTATTCACACCCCCCTCTCTAGCCGTGTCCATCGATCCTAACAGCTGTCACTATTAGCGATGGATTAAATAATCCATCGCTAATATATGATTCTCTTGTAGTGAAGATTAGTGATATTTAACTGTCGAATTCTAATAGTGTTGATGTGTCAATCTAGCTCAAGGGGTTGACCGAGAGATGTTGATGGGCTGACCTAGCCCAAGAGGCAGGGTCGGTCCTAGACTTTAAAGGATTTTGTGTAAAAAAAAGAATCATTTAATTTAAGTAAGAAAATTTCATTTAAATCAAAGGATTTACATATGTGTACTACTGTGTAGTATCGGTGGGCGAGAGCGGCGATGCGACGATGTGACAACAGCGACACTAGACGATGGCTATAGGTGTGGGTGAAGAGTTTACAGGTGAACAAAAGTGGATTCCGAAAGAATAAGGTTTAGGGAAATAGAAATAGGAAAAGACTCGTTTACTCTCATACGAATTTTTCTCTTTTTTAGAGGGCACCTTTATAAAAAAAATCCATAATATTTTAAAATTTATAATTACATTTTTTAAATTTTTTTCTAATGGATATATTTTATTAACTTTTACTTAAAAAAATATATAAAATATATTTTTACAAAAAAAAGGGCCCCACCAGAAGTGGGGCCCTGTGCACTGGCCCCACCTTGACAGCCCCTAGGCCGGTTCTGCCAAGAGGTCAAACCTTAAGAATGAGGTCTTTGAACACATAAATGTGATATGTCGACCTGAAATAGAGTCACCTAGATATGACTTGAAGATACGAGGTAAGGTCTTGACTAGGAGTACCATTAGCTCCAGTACCGACTCAAGAGTCAAGACATAGGCGTATGTCGAAGGTTCTAATTTTATTGGGACCCAAATTTTTTTTATATTATTTATATTTAATTTTAAATTATTTTTTAAAAAATCTATTTTTAATTTAAAATTATTTCAATTTTATTTGTGGTTGATTTTTTAAAAAATTGTATATCTTATTTTTTTAAAACTCAATCATCTCTTCCTTCACTTTTCAGCTTGATATCTCCAAAATGTGCACCGTCGTATTCACAGGTGATCTCATGTGCTTTCCCTCGCTTGTCGATGTTTTCATGTCCTTTTTAGCTCTTGATCTCTTGTTATTTTCCTCCCTTGTATGTGATTATATCATAATTTCTTCATTTCAAAATAAATTTGAACAGTTAAAATAATTATTATTTTTTATAACCTGGGAAAGTTAAAATTATTTCATGATAAATTTTTAAAATAAAAAATTTTGAATCTTGATTTTTGTTATAAAAAAAACATGACGTATTATTTGATATTAGTAATTTAGATTTATTTTTAAAATTAAAATTTTTAAAAGAAATGATAAATCCAAAATTAAAAACACTAATATTAAATCTTATAAAAAAATAAATTGGATGGACCTATATTTCCTTGACTTACATTAGTGACAGGTGGAAAATTTCTATAAAATTGACTCGTCACCCTAGATTAGACGTTACTTAACTGGTTAATCATTTTTTATTAAAAAAATTAAATTCTTTTCTAAATGTATGAATAACCTATAGATAACTACTAACAATATCTATTAGTATAATTTTAAGTGATTTTTTTAAAAAAATTAAAATTAATAAATCTTAATTACGTTAAAAAATATTATAAAGATTAAATAATTTAATAATTTTATCCATTAAAAAATATTATCAATATAAAATTTTAATTAGTAATTTTTTATTTTAGAAAATTAAATTTATAAAAAATAATTTTAAAATTTAATAATATATATTTTAAAAATTAATAATATTTTTAAAAATTAATATTAAAATTTAAAAAAAAAATTCATTGGGCGTCGAAAACGATTGTGACGACCCTAGCTAGCCCTCTTAAAGTCTAGATTCGAATTGCCAAGAAAACTCAATTCGGGTATGCGTGCCTCTTGTTCGGTCGCAAAAGCAATTTGAAAATATAGATTGATCCATTCAGATAAATTTTATCTTGATCGGTCCGACATACAATGTACATAGTGTTGGATATTGGGGCCTTAAATGGACCAAAACGATTTAGAGGAAGGAAGCCATCAATTGTTGAAAGTCGTAATTGACTTCAAAATTGAAATCTACGATTCGCGTAGATAGATTTAGACTATTAATTTGCTCAAAACCGATTAAGGGTGAATGAGAAATTAATGTTTAAAGTCAACCCAAAATAACATTTGTTATTCATTAATAAAGTGCATAGGAGAATAGTCCCACATCGGAAATTCTCGATGTGTATTCTCTACTTATTAATGAAGATGTGTTAATGGAGTTAACACAAAAAAATAAAAGGACAGGTGACCCCTTAGCCCAGGGCGAGCAGGTGCTCGCACCTGTGAGCCCGCCACCCGCCACGTGCGCACGTGCGCAATGGGCGCTTTGTAGGCGCACTTTGCACTTCGCACGTACGCATCGTCGCGAGGAGCCCTGCGTGGCACTCGGGTGACGTGTCAGGCTCTTACCTGACGTGGCAGTGCCTATGCGGCATCCTCGTGGGCAAAGGGAGATGACTGGACAGTTGACTTAGGGAATGGATGGCTACCGTTGATCAACGTTGATCAAATAGATATGATGGATCGCTTGTGATGCGATCTAGAGCGTTGGATCGCAAAGAGTAACGATTTGACGGCCTGTGATGAGGCTTGATCTGAAGCATCGAATCAATGGATCCAGATCCGATGGCTGATGACAATAGGCGGGATCTGAGGGTCACAACTCCTCAGATCTGATGGATGAGATTGAAGTGGGCTTGGTGAAGGGTTACAACCCTTCAGAATAGATGATCTAGATCGATCCAGCCCAAGGAACACATCCACTCACCCAAAGGACACTCAACCTCTTCGTTCAGTATAAATAGAACCCTCCAGATGATGGAATACTTACTCAATCTTCTCTTCTCTTCCTCAAGCATTCATCTCATCTTGTGCATTCAAGAGTCCAAGAAGTCTACTAAAAGGTTCGCTGGTCTCGGAAGTCGGAGTGCTACGATTCCGAGACGTTCGTCGTCGTTGTATCTTGGGAACGAATTGCAACAATCCGTTAAGCACCGTAGCGGAGCAATATCGTTTACGGAGATAGTGTCGAACACTAGCCTCGACGATCAGTTTGCATACTCCAGAAGCTACCCGGAGACAACAGTCGTAAACGATATTTCCTGCAAACTGATATGGCTACCAACGACATTCCGACGGTCGTTCCGACCGTCGTTCCGACAACCATTCCGCACGGAGAAAAGCCGGAGAAATTCACCGGAACCGACTTCAAAAGATGGCAACAGAAGATGTTGTTTTATCTAACAACGCTAAACCTTGTACAATTTTTGCACGAAGACACGCCAGCCGCTACGGAAGGAAGTAAGGCTGCTAGCGATGCGTGGTCTCATGGAGATTTTCTGTGCCGCAATTATATACTCAACGCCTTGGACAACACGTTATATAACGTATATTGTTCTCTGGAGACGGCAAAATCTTTGTGGGAATCCCTTGAGAAGAAATACAAGACCGAAAATGCTGGATTGAAGAAATTCATCGTCGGTCGATTTCTGGATTTCAAGATGGTGGACTCAAAAAGCGTCTCATCTCAAGCCCAAGATATGCAATTAATACTGCATGATCTGGACGCCGAAGGCATGAAACTGAACGAGACATTCGCAGTTGCTGCGGTAATTGAGAAGCTCCCTCCGTCATGGAAGGATTTCAAGAATTACCTAAAGCACAAGCAAAAGGAAATAGGGCTGCAAGACCTGATCCTGAGGCTACGAATAGAAGAGGATAATCGAAAGTTATCCGACTCCAGAGGAACCAAGTGGACTATAGACGAAATGTCCAACCTGGTCGAGCTGAACGCCAAAAAGCCGAAGCAGTTCAAAAGGAAGGCTCAAGCAAAGAAGTTCAAAGGCTCCTGCTACAACTGTGGAAAGGCAGGACACCTATCCAAGGACTGCAGACGCCCAAAGAAGCCAACCAAGGGGCCAAAGGATGTTGCGAATCATGTCGCAATCTCTCTTGAGGACTTGGATCTCACTGCAGTTGTATTTGAAGCCAACTTGGTGGACACCAACCCGAAGCAATGGTTCATTGATACTGGAGCAACTCGTCATATCTGTTCCGATAAAGCGATGTTCTCCAAGTATACTCCGATAAATGGCAGGAAGCTCTATATGGGTAATTCCACGACGTCGCCAATTATTGGACTCGGAAAAGTTGTTCTGAAGATGACGTCCGGAAAGGAGCTAACACTCATTGATGTACTCCATGTTCCCGACATCAGTAAGAACCTAGTTTCTGGAGCGGCATTGGTCAAGGCCGGATTTAGGCTAGTGTTCCAGTCAGGCAACTTTGTACTTACGAAGAATGGTGTCTTCGTAGGAAAGGGGTACCTAGAAAAGGGTCTATTCAAAATGGTTGTAATGCCTGTACTCCGAAATTTTGATGGTAATAAAATAAATGCTTCCAGCTATGTTGTTGAGTGTTTTAATTTATGGCATGATCGACTCGGACATGTGAATAATAATACTCTCAAACGTCTCGTCAAATTAAATTTATTACCAAACGTCAATGTTGACGGAACACTCAAATGTGAAGTGTGCGTGGAAGCGAAAATGACGAAACTACCTTTTCATTCGGTGGAAAGGACGACAACTCCTCTAGAGTTAATACATAGTGATCTATGTGACTTGAAATTTGTGCAAACTAGAGGAGGTAAAAAGTATTTTATTACTTTTATCGATGATCGCACAAAGTTCTGTTATGTCTTTCTTTTAAGAAGTAAAGACGAAGCCCCAGAGGCGTTCAGAACCTATAAAACAGAAGTTGAAAACCAACTTGACAAAAGAATTAAAATATTTCGTAGCGATAGAGGAGAAGAATATGGTACACCATTTGATGAGTTTTGTTCAGAATCTAGCATTATCCATCAAACAACGGTGCCTTACTCACCTCAATCAAATGGTGTTGTCTAACGTAAAAATCGGACACTAAAAGAAATGATGAATGCCTTGTTAATAAATTCAGACTTACCCCAGAACTTGGAGAGGGGGGAGGGGGAGCTATACTTTCAGCAAACCACATTCTCAACAAAATCCCTGACGAGAAAAATGATAAAACACCATATGAACTATGGAAAGGTCGCGAGCCATCGTACAAATACCTAAAGGTATAAGAGTGCTTAGTAAAGGTCGAAGTACCTAAGCCAAAGCAAGTAAAGATCGGACCTAAAACGTTCGATGTGATATTTGTCGGATATGCCCATAATAGTAGTGCATATCGTTTCCTAGTTCACAAATCAGATATTCCCGATATACATGTGGGAACAACCATAGAATCTCGAAATGCGATATTCTTTGAAAACGTATTCCCAAATAAAAAGGGAAACGTTGAAAGTGATAACAACGGAAGTTCAAACAAAAATGACGTTACCGAACTTAGCTGTTATAAAAGGACTATTGACGATCAAAGTGAAGAGCCACGTCGTAGCAAACGGGCCAGAGTTGAGAAATCGTTCGGGCCAGATTTCATGACTTTCATGTCAGAAATGGAACCAAGAACATTAAGTGAAGCTCTCTCTAGACCCGATGCTCCAATGTGGAAAGAAGCTGTCAATAGTGAAATTGAGTCTATCATGAATAATCATACTTGGGAATTAGTAGACCTTCCTTCTGGTAATAAATCATTAGGTTGTAAGTGGATACTAAAACGTAAGTATAAAGTTGATGGATCAATTGACAAGTATAAGGCCAGACTTGTAGCCAAGGGGTACAAGCAAGAGGAAGGCCTTAATTACTTCGATACATACTCACCGGTGACAAGGATTACGTCCATACGAGTGCTAATAGCCATTGCAGCACTGTATGACCTCGAAATACATCAAATGGATGTTAAGACTGCATTCTTAAATGGTGAGTTGGAAGAAGAAATTTATATGGAGCAACCCGAAGGGTTCATGGCTCCTGGAAATGAGAAAAAGGTGTGTCGACTTGTTAAGTCGTTGTACGGACTTAAGCAAGCGCCTAAACAATGGCACGAAAAATTTGACAAAGTAATGCTGTCAAACGAATTCAGAATAAATGAATGTGACAAATGCATTTATGTCAAAAACACACCTGAAGGCTATGTAATTGTCTGTCTATACGTAGACGACATGCTAATAATGGGCAGTAATCATGATGTAATCATGACTACAAAGAAAATGTTGACCAGAAATTTTGATATGAAAGATATGGGTCAAGCAGATGTTATATTGGGAATTAAAATTCTCAGGACATCAGAAGGGATAGTTTTAACACAATCCCATTATGTAGAATCTGTATTGAAAAAATTCAATGCGTACGATCTCTCTACAGTGAAAACACCTATGGATCTAAGTCAACACTTAGCGAAAAACCATGGTGAGACCATATCGCAGTTGGAATATTCTCGGATAATAGGCAATTTGATGTATCTCACAAACTGCACACGTCCGGATATTGCCTGTACGGTCAACAAACTGAGTCGTTTTACGAGTAATCCAAACGACACCCATTGGAAAGCATTGATGCGAGTTCTCAGATATTTGAAATATACTATGAACTATGGATTACATTATGGAAAATATCCCGCTGTGTTGGAAGGATATTGTGATGCTAATTGGATATCAGATACAAAAGACTCCAAATCCACTAGTGGATATGTATTCATGATCGGTGGGGGAGCAGTATCTTGGAAATCCACTAAGCAGACTTGCATTGCTCGGTCAACTATGGAATCCGAGTTTATAGCACTAGACAAAGCAGCTGAGGAAGCTGAATGGCTGTGGAATTTCTTGGAAGATATTCCTAGCTGGGTGAAACCTGTGCCTGCCGTACTAATCCACTGTGATAGTCAATCGGCGATTGGAAGGGCACAGAGTAATATGTATAATGGGAAGTCATGACATATACATCGTAGACATAATACCATTAGGCAGTTGATCTCGAATGGAGTGATTGCAATCGACTATGTTAAGTCCAAAGATAATTTGGCAGATCCTCTAACGAAGGGGTTGAGTCGAGATCAAGTATACTGCTCATCAAGAGGAATGAGATTAAAAATCTACAACTAAAAAGCAGTAGCGGTAACCCAACCTTGTTGACTGGAGATCCCAAGATCTTGGTTCAATGGGACAACGAGTTACAGAAGTTGTGGTCCAGCACATTAGATAGTTTATCTCTATCCCAATCCTAGGATGAATTTGTGCTGTCCTACCTCATGTAGTGAGGTTAAGCTTATGCTTTTAGTGACTTCTATACCTGATAAGGTGGAGTATGGTAGGATACTCTTGATAGAAGTGTCACCTATGTGAGTGTGAAGACAGGCCGCTTCAATGAAACACTCATGAATCCAAGATGGTATCCATGGCCGAAACGGAACCAACCATGAGAACCTAAAGTAGGTGAGATAGATCTCTGTGTGGGTGTTATTGTCTAAGTATACACCAACAGCTCAAGACATCACGTTCACTGCGCAGCCTAGTATACTCGATAGCATTTCACTACGGAAGGTTCAAAGCCACAAGCTACCTCTCCCGATGCAGTGACTTATCGATTGGACTCTTGTAAAATGTCAGCATGCATACACGCATTGCATTAATTTCCATTCATGTGGGGGATTGTTGGATATTGGGGCCTTAAATGGACCAAAACGATTTAGAGGAAGGAAGCCATCAATTGTTGAAAGTCGTAATTGACTTCAAAATTGAAATCTACGATTCGCGTAGATAGATTTAGACTATTAATTTGCTCAAAACCGATTAAGGGTGAATGAGAAATTAATGTTTAAAGTTAACCCAAAATAACATTTGTTATTCATTAATAAAGTGCATAGGAGAATAGTCCCACATCGGAAATTCTCGATGTGTATTCTCTACTTATTAATGAAGATGTGTTAATGGAGTTAATACAAAAAAAATAAAAGGACAGGTGACCCCTTAGCCCAGGGCGAGCAGGTGCTCGCACCTGTGAGCCCGCCACCCGCCACGTGCGCAATGGGCGCTTTGTAGGCGCACTTTGCACTTTGCACTTTGATGGCTACCGTTGATCAACGTTGATCAAATAGATATGATGGATCGCTTGTGATGCGATCTAGAGCGTTGGATCGCAAAGAGTAACGATCTGACGGCCTGGGATGAGGCTTGATCTGAAGCATCGAATCAATGGATCCAGATCCGATGGCTGATGACAATAGGCGAGATCTGAGGGTCACAACTCCTCAGATCTGATGGATGAGATTGAAGTGGGCTTGGTGAAGGGTTACAACCCTTCAGAATAGATGATCTAGATCGATCCAGCCCAAGGAACACATCCACTCACCCAAAGGACACTCAACCTCTTCGTTCAGTATAAATAGAACCCTCCAGATGATGGAATACTTACTCAATCTTCTCTTCTCTTCCTCAAGCATTCATCTCATCTTGTGCATTCAAGAGTCCAAGAAGTCTACTAAAAGATTCGCTGGTCTCGGAAGTCGGAGTGCTACGATTCCGAGACGTTCGTCGTCGTTGTATCTTGGGAACGAATTGCAACAATCCGTTAAGCATCGTAGCGGAGCAATATCGTTTACGAAGATAGTGTCGAACACTAGCCTCGACGATCAGTTTGTATACTCCAGAAGCTACCCGGAGACAACACATAGGTCATGCATGCTAGCACACGGGGTCACTTGGGTTTGGTATAATCTAAGCCCTCAATTTACATCCCCTGCGGACATGCTCATGAGAGAGAGTTTCTTGCCTCTCCCTAGCACCAAAAGCAATTTGGAAACATATGTCTTTGATAAATTTTGCTCTGACCAATAGGATATTTGACGAAAAATAATTTATTAGACAACCAAGTAAATTTAATGGTATTTTAATATGCATAGAAGATTCAAAGTCACATGTTATATCCCCCAATGCAATAGTTTTCCACTGGAACTCTTATTCTCTACTTTAAAACTTATACATAAATTTCATTTATTCTGAGATTATTGAAAAATTAATTTTCCTAATTAATAAATTGAAAATAAGAACTTACACGACTATCAATTTTTCAAAAGAATAAGAAATTAATATATGAAATTATTAATTGATTGAATACAAATGTTGGTTCACACACTAGCTACATTCATGCATACATGAGTGTCAATTTATGTAGGGCCTTATGAGGGACATTAATTTTTTGCTTTATTAAGAAGTGAAAATTCAAAATTATTTTTAAAGATCAGCAACATAAACCAAAATAATTGATTAATTAATCAATTAATGTATGAGTATATAATAATATAATTGATCAATTAAAATATTAACTAATGTTACATAAATGTTAATTTTGAACATGAGTGAATGTCAATTCGCTTAGAACCATTAAGAGGTTAAATTATAGAACATTTTCTGAGATCTGACTGAAAAATAATTAATTAATTATGTTCAATTAATCATAGAGAATTAATTAAATCAAACTATATATATATATATATATATATATATAGGAATTGATTAATAAATTATCATGTAATTGAGGATGCGTATATTCTGTAGAATTGCAAAAGGTGATACGCAATAGAAAGCAAATTGATTCAGTAACTAATTAATTTATAGATTAATTAATTTATTAATTCATTAATGCAGCGGTTACGCGACATTCCCATTGGCATTGAGGCTTGATCGGTCTTCTCTCCCTCTTCTCTAGAGTTTCAATTTAGTAGTATCGTCCATCCAAAATTTTTTTTTAGAGATTTCTGATAAGGAGCCATTTCGATGGTGATATCGATCACTATAAAAAGTTTATCTATACAGTTTTGAGTACTCGGAGTCATGGTACCGCGGTAGGACATTCAGGTTGTCTCCCAGCACCCGCGGTTCGAATCCCAGCTACGACGTATTTGTAGGAATTTTTCCTCCAAATAGAGAACGTAAATTTTGAAAGATTTAAAGTGCTAGTAAGTCGGTGTATATCGAAAGACGATTACTAATTAATTCCTAAACACTTAGGGGGTGTTTGGTTGATGGATTTGGG
This sequence comes from Zingiber officinale, assembly GCF_018446385.1. Taxonomy (NCBI): domain Eukaryota; kingdom Viridiplantae; phylum Streptophyta; class Magnoliopsida; order Zingiberales; family Zingiberaceae; genus Zingiber; species Zingiber officinale. The sequence goes on along the minus strand of NC_056000.1, from coordinate 59,713,684 downwards.
AATGAGTGAATGGAATGATAGTAAAAGATAGTGTTTGAATTATGAGTTTGGGAATGACATTTTGGGAATGATTATTAGATTTATGGGAATCAACCAAACCCATATAACTCGATGAATTTTATTTCCATTCCTATTCTTATTCCATCCTATTATCAAATCTATACCCATAGTATAATGAATTCTATCATTTAACCAAACACCCCTTAATTTAAGAAGGTTTAGCTTTGCTTCGGTCTTAAAACTAAATATACCTCAAAGGGTTGTTGATATTTGAAAGGATAATTTGACGATCAGTAAAATTAAGTTGATGATATAAAAAAGCGTACATTTACTACCACCTAAAAGGGAGGATTAATTCACGTTACCATACAGAACTCTACTGGTTTGAATCGGATTTTTTTTTTTTTTATTAACCAGGTATCCAAAGATGCGGGGTGGGATAATGATTATCCTATGGCTTAAAAAAGAGTAAAAATTGAGGAAAAAATAGAAGAGTAATTTTCAAGAAGGAAATTTTTTATTAAAATTTGAGGTTTAATCTCTCAACATTTAAACATTGACTCTTATATACCTAATACTTAAATAAAGAAAGAAATTATAATTAATAAAAAAATATATTTTTATCCAAAAAGAAAATGATTAACTCAACGATTTTAACACAAATAAGACATGGATGAAAACAAATCCTCCCTAAAAAATATCAGAAATATAAAAATTACCCTAAATAAAAAAAATAATAATTATAAAAATAGCAAAAAGACCCTAATAATTGTTTAAATGGTAAAATTTGGGACTGAAAATTTGACGATTAAGATTTCACCTATAACAAATATAAATTTTCAAATTCTACACGTATAACGACTAACAGAATCTGATTCTAATTCTCGAGTTAAAATTTATGTCGGTTTAAAATTATTTAGAACAGTTTTATTAAAATTGTTAGTTAATTTTATTTTTGATCATTAATAGACTATTACTGTTGTTATGTATTCTTATCAAGCAATATGTGGGTCACTTGTAACATCATTGCAAACTACCGTAATCACTTCCCATTGCTTCTGCATTTGCACCATCATGAATGAATGCTTTCATCTAACGCCCAACTCATAATTATATATTTTCATAAAGAAGTTCCAGATAATGATAAAAGAGTTGGTCGTTGAGCAAGAGTACTTGAGAAAATAATGACGGAAAATGTGATGAAAAATGATCTCTTCGAATGCAATTAATGAAGAAAAATGTGATGAAAAACAAGCATGAACCGCATGATCCAATCTAGCAGCAGAGAAAGTGATGAAGAAGCATGGCAATGGCAATGGCTCCGGCGCTGGTCCGGCCACCGCTGCTGCCGCATCCCACACTTGCTCCACTTCCTCCACTCGGAGCTTCTCCTCTGGCTCTGCTACCATGCTCGCTGCCGTTGTCAGCCGCGGGAGCATTCAAGCTCCCAGAAGCCATGCTCCTATGCGTGGCCAAGTACCCATCCGCCGCCGACGGCAAAGCGTTCTCAGGGCCGACCGCATAGACCAGGACCCCTTCCGGCCGCGACGCGTTAAGCTGGAACGCCAGGTACAACCGCGAGCTCCTAGAAACGACAACCGGGCTCCCCCGAACCAGCGTCAGATTCCCCTCCTCCGCCGGACACTGGTCAGGACTGTAGCCGCCGAGAAAGTACTGCACCGCCATCCCTGCGCCGCCATCGCCGGCCATCCACCCAACCACAGCGCTGCTGCCGACCATCCTACCGTCGGGGGAGAAGCCGATCGCGACGTACGCCCCACCGTCGGGCGCCGAAAGCACAAAACTCCATAAGCTCGGCCCTGTTTTCGCGTACTGGCCGGCCATGCATGAAAACTTTGATATAATGTCTAGATTTTACAGATCAAAAATCGGAATTTTGAGAGGGATCGAGTTAATTAGCTGTTTGAGTTTACTCTCAGGAAGAAGCGTTCGGAGGTCCAGGCAGGGACGCAGGCGAGGGAAGAAGTGCTGAAGGGAATCAGATCGCCGACGCTTAGCTGGGAGGCGCAGGAGTCTGATTGGGAATTCGCAGAGAAGGTAAAGCTAGATAGAAGAAGGATGATGATAAAGAAAGAAGAGTCGTCGTCCATCTCCGTCCCTCCCTAACAACTCTGCTCTTATCTTCGTCTTAGCTTAAACTTTTCGATCAGTTTATATAATGAAACAACTTTTTCTTGCGTAATTCTTTATCGTAGTAGTAGACTAGTGTAGTAGTTAATGCCACTGATATCGTGTATGAATTACGTTAAATGGTGTCTTGAACCAATATATATACTAGGGTTGGAGTAGGAATTTCATATCGAGGAGTAAAATATATATTTATAATGAGGGGAGGTGACCATATCGCGATCTCTAATTCGACTCTCTTTAACCTCTTATTTATATATCCTATGTACCTCTTATACTTAAAAATTGAGAGAGTAGTTATCATCATCGCCCCCTATAGCTCTGTCCCTATATATAGTTGATGCAAGTTTATAGAAGTTAAAGTTATTTTTGATTGAATGTTGTTCTTGATAATTTTAATTATCTATTATGTTAGTATTATGGAATGGAAATGAGTATGAGCATGGATATCACTCTTAAAAAGTAATGTTTGGTTAGTTGAATATTTTAAATTAAAATTTTCTTTTTTACCATTAAAGGAAAATAAGAGAAAAAATTAGATGTGAGAGAAAGTTGAATGTGAGAGAAAAATATGATGAGAGAGAATGTATAATGAGTGAGAAAGTGTAATGAAAAAGAATGAAGAGAGAGAAAGTGCGATGAGAGAAAATGAGGAAAGAGAGTGATGGGAGAGAGCATCATGATAGAAGGTGGGAGAGAAAATATGATGGGAGAGGATGAAGAGAGAGAAAGCGTAATGAGAAAAAATAAGGAGAGAGAGATCGAGGAGAGAGAAAGTATTGTGATGAGAGAGAAAGTATTGTGATGAGAGAGAAAGTGTGATGAAAAAAAATAGGAAATTGAATGTGATGGAAGAGATTGAGGAGAGAGAAAGTATAATGATAGAGGAAGCATGATGAGAGAGAAAATGTGTTTAGAAAAAAACGAGAGAGTGTGATGGGAGAGATTGAGGAGAGAGAAAGTGTGATGAGATAGAAAGCATGATGAGAGAAAAAGTGTAATGAGAAGAAAGAGAAAAGAGAGTGTGATGTAAGATATAAAGGAGAGAGAAAGTGTGATGAAAAAAAAGAGAAAAGAAAATGTGATGCGGGAGATTAAGGAGAGAGAAAGTGGGTGATAAAATGAGGAGAGAGAGAATATGAAGAGAGAGAATAAGGAGAGAGAAAATGATATGAAAGAAAAATTAAATAAATATATTTTGATATTTGATATTAAGGAGATAAATTTTAGTTTTGGGTCAAGGGTATTTTTGGAATAAAGGAATATTTTGATTGATGAAAATAGAGTAATGACTCATTGAAGGGGGGAGACATGAGAATGAGTCATTACCCAATTATAAGGATCCATTTCCTTATTTGTATTTTCATTTCTATAATCCAAACATCAATAATGACAACCAATGATTGCTATATTTTCATTCTCCACTCTTATTCTCTTAAACTAAACACCCCCTAAAAATATTTCTCAATTTTTTTTAAATAAATATTTTAAAAATGGAACCAAACAACATTATACTAGCTTTTATTTTTATACCCCAAATTATGCATTATAATTTCAATCAAATTCACTCTAAGAGATTTTATTAGTGCCTAACAAGTGCAGTATAAATAATAAATATAAATATTTTAAAAGTTAACTCAAAAGGAAAATTGTATTTCAAATTTATACATAGACGAATCAAAAGGAAAAAACCGTCTATCTGTAGAATTAATGGGGCAAAAGTCGAACACGTGAATTACCATTAAGAGGTATTATTGGTGGTCAAGCATGAATAAAAGGAGATGTTTACTTCAATAGTACGGGACATAGAATTTTGATTCAATACCAACTTCCATCCAACAAGCCATTAGAGATAACTATTTCAACGTTCAAGGAGCTATTGTGAATCAATGTTATACACTTTCAAGGTAGGTCGGAGAAGAGGGTTGACTTTTGGGATGCTTGGACAAAAAGAGAAAAGAGATCTCTATAATTTAAAATAAGATTTTTTTTTACTAATATATAATTTTAATATAGTTTAATAGAAAAATTTTAAAATCAATATATTTCATTTAAAATATGATAAACTCTATATAAAATATATTTCTCAAGATTCATCAAAAAATGCAACACTATAAAAAATAAATTTCCAAGTTTCTCTAAAAATGCAATACCTATAAATACAAAAAAAAAAGTATAAAATAATTATTGAAAAATCTATATTTTCTAGCATTTTGAGAAGTAAAATCTGTTAGGACCAAAAGTAGCTAGAGGGGGGGTGAATAGCTCGTCGCGTTCGCTCGTTGCTCGGCGTTGCTTGTTCCTTCAAAGATGTGCAGCGGAAAATACAGAAACAAACACACAACGCTAACACGGTTGGTTTTACTTGGTATCCACCTCACAAGAGGTGACTAATCCAAGGATTCACACCAACACACACACCCTCCACTAAATAAAACTCTCCTTTATGGTAACTACCAAGGGCGGAGAAGCCCTACAAGACTCTCGGTACAAGAAGAAGGAAAGGGAAACAAAATACAAGCACAAAGCTTACAATGAATGCAGAAAACCCTAACCCTAGCTTCTCTTCTTGCCTTTGATCCGCCTCTTGACTCGGAGAGCTTCCAAGAACCTTCAAGAACTGGCGATCACGAGCTTTGAGAGTGCTGTGGAGGAGCTGGCGAAGATCTGGAGTGAATCGGAGAAGAGATGCCGAAGGAAATGAACGCCTGCGGCCTTTATCGACGCCAACGGTCGGATCCCGATCGATTCGAATATTCCCAATCGATCGGGGAGGCTTTGGATCGATCCACGGATCGATCCAGAGCGCCTCTGTGCTCTGGAACAATCCAGCATCTATCGCGCAAAGCAGCCGCGTCCCAATCGATCCACTGATCGATTGGAACATCTGGATCGATCCACGGATCGATCCAGAGGCTCTCTGTTCGCTTAGGAGAAGCCTGGATCGATCCACTGATCGATCCAGCTCCTGGATCGATCCACTGATCGATCCAACACTTGGTTTTTGCCCAAAACCAAGTTCCAAGCCTCTCAAACCAACATCCGGTCAACCTTGACCTATTGGTACATCATGCCTAGCATCTGGTCACTCCTTTGACCTGCTAGGACTTCCCACCAAGTGTCTGGTCAATCCCTTTGACCCACTTAGACTTTTCTATTCATGCCAAGTATCTGGTCACTCCCTTGACCTACTTGGACTTCCCAACACCAGATGTCCGATCATCCTTGATCCATCTGGATTTTCCCTTGCCTGGCTTCACTCACCAGGACTTTCACCTAGCTTCACTCACTAGGGTTTTCCATCTGCCTAGCTTCACTCACTAGGGCTTTCACCTGGCTTCACTCACCAGGACTTTCACCTAGCTTCACTCACTAGGGTTTTCCTTCTGCCTGGCTTCACTCACCAGGACTTTCACCTGGCTTCACTCACCAGGACTTTCACCTAGCTTCATTCACTAGGGTTTTCCTTCTGCCTGGCTTCACTCACCAGGACTTTCACCTAGCTTCACTCACTAGGATTTTCACCTGGTTTCACTCACCAGGACTTTCACCTAACTTCACTCACTAGGACTTTCACCTAGCTTCACTCACTAGGGTTTTCCTTCTGCCTGGCTTCACTCACCAGGACTTTCACCTAGCTTCACTCACTAGGGTTTTCACCTGGTTTCACTTACCAGGACTTCCCTGTCAAGTATCCGGTCAACCTTGACCTACTTGACTCTTCTTCAATCAATTTCTTATTGTCAAACATCTAAACTCAAACCAAGACTCAGCTTGGTCACCCAGGTCAACCTTGACCTAAGGGATGTTGCACCAACAATCTCCCCCTTTTTGATGTTTGACAATACCACAATAACACTTACAATACCACATGTAAGTTAGGCTAATCCTATAGCCTCAATCTTCATGCCACTAGGTAATGAACATATAAATTAAGCTCTTCATTCTCCCCCTACGAGGGCACACTCCCTCTAGGTAATGAAAGCCTAACTTATACCCATTCATAGGTCCTTTCATTCTCCTCCTATTGGCACACATCAACCCATCTTTGGGCACACATCAACCCATGCCCCAATTTTGGGTACACATCAACAAATCCATTTGTTGAAAACTCTCCCCCTGAAGAGTTGCTCATCGTTGTTCACAACATCACTCGTTGTGATCAACACGATAATGAAGGTCCCATACCCTTCATTTATCCTTAACTTCTCCCTCAATGTAGACAAATACCCAACCTTGAGCATTATCTAACCACTTGAGTTCCCACTTGAAATAATGAGGATATCCACTCCCCATTTCAAGTTCAAAAGCTCATACATGAGCATTTTCTTTAAAGAAGGTTAACCACCTTCCAAGATTCATGAAAAGTAATTTTTCATGTCTTTAAAGAGCCCCTCCCCCTAAAGACATGGTGGTGACTTCTGTCATTGCACCAACAATAACTTGGAATCCCTAAACCTTTAGGAAACCCAAATTTAGAAGTTTTGAGGTTCAAATACTCAAAATTTGAAACAAACCTCAACCTAAACTTCAATGAAGCCTTCCTTAACCAATCCATCCTTGTTTTCAGCATCTTTGAACCTCTTTGAGTCTAGGTAACCATTCCAATCCCCTAAAATACATTTGTATACATACAAAGGGTGTTTTCACATGAAAACACCCTTTGTATGTATACAAATGTATTTTAGGGGATTGGAATGGTTACCTAGACTCAAAGAGGTTCAAAGATGCTGAAATCAAGCCTTCCCAGCCAAAATCAGCAACTTGGATCGATTGGAGTTGGGTTCCAATCGATTGAACCTTTCTGAATCGATCCACTGATCGATCGATTACCCGATCGATCCAGACGATTAACCTGAGCACAGTAGTCATTCGAATCGATCCACGGATCGATTCGGCACTCAATCGATTGATCGATCTGGATCGATTGGGAAATTCCATTTCGACCAAGAAACCCTAGAAAATTCTACAAAATCATAAGAAATTTCGTGTAGACATTATTTAGGGCATACTTAATCATGGAAAAATAGCTTTCTATGAAAATACATAATATTTTCAAAGATTGACACAAACTTGAAAACTTACAAAAACTTTAGTGTTTTTCTTCAAGTTTGTGTCTAACTATTCAATGGTGATTACTATCAAAAGATAGCCTTCACCAAAGTTTTCCAAAAACATTTTAAAAACATTTTCAAAACCAATATCCCATCATGTTCCTTGGGCATAATGCACATGACTTGTACATTAGCTTTCCCAATGATGGGAAAACACATAACTATGTGTTTTGATGAACCTAAAAACTCAAAAGAATGCACTAAATCAACATGTTGAGTTTTGTTCATCATCCTAACATCTCACTTGTATCTATTGTGGACAAAACACATACAAGTCACCTTATAGTCTTTGTGAGATGTAGATTTTGGTTTTTGCCCTAATCTAGGGATCATGCATATTTATCTAGGCATTTTAGAAATATTAGTCATCCACCTAGGATGTCACTCGTTAATAAGTGTTGTTAAATGCCATTTATCCTTAATTACAAGGAATTAAACTTAATGCATGATAATGTTATGGCATACATCAAAAGAAAATAATTTTCAAAAGAAAATATCCTATTACTACATGATGTATGAATGTCATGACATGGTATTTTTGGATTTTTCATAATAAAACATGAATGCAAAACTAGACATGATGTCATGGCATATGATGGGCAAACAATCATGGCAAGATTTAGCATAAATAAAATATACCTAGATTAACTATCTAAGTATCCTTAAAGTCTTAGCTAAACTTACAACTTAAACCTAGATTGCCCTAAAGTGCTACAAGAGAATGCCAAAGCCTAAATTGACATTTCTAATTTCCTTGATTTAATGTATGCCAATTGAAAATAAATATGTCCTTAAATGTTGGCATATTCCATTTTTCCTCAAGAGTGATTACATAAATCAAGGCCCGGATTGCCTTAAATTTCCAAGAGAATACCAAAATCCCAACTTGGTATTTCTCAAGATTTTCCCAATTTGTGCCATTTTAGATTAAAATCAATTTTTCCACCATTAGGCACATTTTACTCTTTCAAGGAGTAAACAAAGATCCACTTCATTTTCAAAGGTTAACAAAAACCTTGAAAATGCTCCTTGAGTGTCAATTTCCTCAAAGTTAGGTTAACTACCCTTCTAATCGGAGTTGACACTCTCTAACTCATCTATGGGGTAGAGAAGATGCTCCTAGGAACCCAATACCTATTGGTGCTCCTTGGATGCTCTAGGTACTCACTAGGGATAACTTCCCTAGATACCTTCGTAGTGACCTTGTTGGGCTTCTTAGAAGCCTTGGTCACACTTTCTAGGTCAACTCTAGGGATAGCTTCCCTTGTAACATTCTTTGTGACTTTCTTAGACTTCTTAGAAGTCTTAGTCACATTTATTGCAAAAATACTCTTAGGGATGACTTCCCTAGTATTCTTGGCTTGACCACTAGACCTAGGGTTTGTTCCATAACTATATGGAACTCTATGGTAAGAGGGCACATCCTTCTTAGCCTTTGGTTTGTATCCCAAACCTCTATGGCCATTAGATGACCTTTGTGCTCCTAGACCTAGGCTATGCTCATTTTGCCCTTTTAGGATATTTTTCATCCTTTTTAGGGTCCTTTCCATTTTATCAAGCCTTGACCTCAAGACTTGATTTTCTATCACTAAGTCCTTAGTTTTAGATTTTTCATTTGATTCATGAGCATATTTGTTTTTGGGCTTGTATCTAAAATCTTTAGAGTTATTGCCCAAGTGTCTATCTATCTTCCTAACCTTAGGTTGGGTAGTTTTGGCATGTAGGGCCACATGTTTTTCTTAAAGCCCTCATGCTTTCTATTCTTATGGTAAATTGCATTAAAATGATAAAAGTTAGAACTATCATGCTTTTCACCATAATGTAAGGGGGTAGGCTCAATAAATGTTACCTTCTTCTTTACCTTGGACTCCCCCGGACGAATCCTTGAGCCTTGACCATCTTCTTCCCTGGGGCACTCAAATGGCCCTTTTGATTGCAAGAGAAGCACACAATGTGCTCCTTGCTCTTCTTTGTTCCGGGGATGGTCTCCTTGAGCTTCTCCTTTCCTTTTTGTGCCATTTGACCCTTTTTCTTGGCCAATTTGGGGCACTTGCTCTTGTAGTGCCCATGTTCCCTACATTCAAAGCATATAATATGATTTTTATTATTAATTGAAATGTTTATACCTTCGCTTGTAGAGATGGCATCTTTTCCTTTGGATCCGGAGGTGGAAGCTTCCTCTTGATCGAACCTTGATCCCCCTCCATTTGATTTTTCTTGACTTGTGGAGGTAGAAGCTTCTTCATCCTCTTCTTCTCTTGACCCGGATGTAGAGGATTCTCCTTCATCTTGATCCGGCGTCACCAAGGATTGCTCCCCCTCAATCCCAGAGGTGGAGGCTTCATCATCTTGAATATGAAACAAGGAGTATGCTCCCTCCTTGTTCCCTTCGTTGCATTCCCTTGAAGATGAAGCTTCTTCTTGAACTTCTTCTTCGGAGGTTGAGCATCTCTCAACCTCGGAGTCCTCCTCTTGGTTTTGATCCAATGAATCGCCCTCTTTGGATTCTCCTTGATTTGGTACAGTGGAGGGGATCTCATGAATTCTTGCCAATTTGCTCCAAAGCTCCTTGGCATCTTCAAACTCTCCAATTTGTTCCAAGATGTTGCTTGGCAATAAATTGACCAAAAGCTTGGTCACTTTGTCATTGGCCTCACATCTTTGGATTTGGTCTTTGCTCCACTTGCTCCTTTTGAGTACTTTGCCCTTGGAATTTGTGGGAGCTTCAAAACCTTCCATGAGAGCAAACCATTGCTCTATCTCCATCATAAGAAAATTTTCGATTCTTGATTTCCAAGAATCGAAGCTTGTAGATGAATATGGTGGAGCCACCCTTGTGTCAAATTCAAGTCCATCTTGGAATTGCATCTTGAAGTTGAGCTTGATAAAAACTTGAACTTGAAGAATTTGCTCCAACTTCTTCACCCCTCTAGCTTTTCTTGTTATGCTTGACCCTTCCGGCGATGATTCCGGTGAAGAGCGGCCTCGCTCTGATACCACTTGTTAGGACCAAAAGTAGCTAGAGGGGGGGGGGGGTGAATAGCTCATCGCGTTCGCTCGTTGCTCGGCGTTGCTTGTTCCTTCAAAGATGTGCAGCGGAAAATACAGAAACAAACACACAACGCTAACACGGTTGGTTTTACTTGGTATCCACCTCACAAGAGGTGACTAATCCAAGGATCCACACCAACACACACACCCTCCACTAAATAAAACTCTCCTTTATGGTAACTACCAAGGGCGGAGAAGCCCTACAAGACTCTCGGTACAAGAAGAAGGAAAGGGAAACAAAATACAAGCACAAAGCTTACAATGAATGCAGAAAACCCTAACCCTAACTTCTCTTCTTGCCTTTGATCCGCCTCTTGACTCGGAGAGCTTCCAAGAACCTTCAAGAACTGGCGATCACGAGCTTTGAGAGTGCTGTGGAGGAGCTGGCGAAGATCTGGAGTGAATTAGAGAAGAGATGCCGAAGGAAATGAACGCCTGCGGCCTTTATCGACGCCAACGGTCGGATCCCGATCGATTCAAATGTTCCCAATCGATCGAGGAGGCTTTGGATCGATCCACGGATCGATCCAGAGCGCCTCTGTGCTCTGGAAAAGCGCCTGGATCGATCCACGGATCGATCCAGCGCTTATCGCGCGAAGCAGCCGCGTCCCAATCGATCCACTGATCGATTGGAACATCTGGATCGATCCACGGATCGATCCAGAGGCTCTCTGTTCGCTTAGGAGAGGCCTGGATCGATCCACTGATCGATCCAACACTTGGTTTTTGCCCAAAACCAAGTTCCAAGCCTCTCAAACCAACATCCGGTCAACCTTGACCTGTTGGTACATCATGCCTAGCATCTGGTCACTCCTTTGACCTGCTAGGACTTCCCACCAAGTGTCTGGTCAATCCCTTTGACCCACTTAGACTTTTCTATTCATGCCAAGTATCTGGTCACTCCCTTGACCTACTTGGACTTCCCAACACCAGATGTCCGATCATCCTTGATCCATCTGGATTTTCCCTTGCCTGGCTTCACTCACCAGGACTTTCACCTAGCTTCACTCACTAGGGTTTTCCATCTGCCTAGCTTCACTCACTAGGGCTTTCACCTGGCTTCACTCACCAGGACTTTCACCTAGCTTCACTCACTAGGGTTTTCCTTCTGCCTGGCTTCACTCACCAGGACTTTCACCTAGCTTCACTCACTAGGGTTTTCCTTCTGCCTGGCTTCACTCACCAGGACTTTCACCTAGCTTCACTCACTAGGATTTTCACCTGGTTTCACTCACCAGGACTTTCACCTAGCTTCACTCACTAGGACTTTCACCTAGCTTCACTCACTAGGGTTTTCCTTCTGCCTGGCTTCACTCACCAGGACTTTCACCTAGCTTCACTCACTAGGGTTTTCACCTGGTTTCACTCACCAGGACTTCCCTGTCAAGTATCCGATCAACCTTGACCTACTTGACTCTTCTTCAATCAATTTCTTATTGTCAAACATCTAAACTCAAACCAAAACTCAGCTTGGTCACCCAGGTCAACCTTGACCTGAGGGATGTTGCACCAACAAAATCATCAATAAGGTCTTTAAAATCAAAATTTTCTAATACCTCATTTTCTATACATAAAATTATCAATTCATTTACATTCAAATCATTATCATTATTTTCTCTCAATTTTTTCTGCTCATTCGTTGCATGATTATGATCATCTTTTTCTCTCAATTCTTCTAGTTCATTGATTGCGTGATCATTTAATTTAGTTTTTCTTGATTACTCGATTGTTGCTCATTTGTTGCATGATTATGTAGTCCTTCTTAGCTTTCTTCTTGTAATTCATCAATTGAATCTTCAATTGAAGAGCTAGTTTTAAACAACTTATGAATAACATCTTTGTGAGTTTTAATAATATGTTCTACTTTTTTTTTAATTTCTTTTCTCTCTCTAAGATTGATATTCCTTTAGAAACATATTTACAAATTTCAAGTGTAAAAATAAAACACAGAGCTAATAATGAAACAAACACAAGTAGTGATAGTCAAAGAATAATCAAGCCTAGTTTGTGCTTGAAGTAATTGATATAATATGATGATTAAAATTGGAATGATTTATTTAAACTGTTTAAAATTTGTAAGAAAAATTATAAAATATTGGTTCTAATACAATATTAAAAGTTAATATTGAATATTGATAATAAGAAAAAATATAGATGAGTAGATAACTTACGTTGTAAGTTTATATATTGATAAATGATGATATTGATGAAACTAAAATTTCAACTGAAGAATAAATTTTTCAAATTTAATTAGAAAATATTCAAAAGAGAGAAGTGAGGAAATTAATGTTCAAGATTCATATTTTATTCTCAAGAGTCTTATGACTTCTGTAAATAAATTAATAAAAAAATAATTGTACAATAAATAAAATCTTGTAAAGAGAAAAAAAAATATTTACATTCCTTCTTTTATTTCTTTCTTGTTTTATATATATATATATTTTAATTTTAATAGAATATATATATTTTTAGACTTTATTAAAATAATTCAACTATATATATATATATATATATATATATATATATATATATATATATATATATATATATATTTGGACCTTTATTAAAATAATTGAATAAAATATATTTTTTAGGTGTTTATTAATACAATCTAATTATATATAATATATATTATATATGCATATAAAATTTGGAGCCCCTAAAAATCAAAGGCCCTTGGCCATTGCCCCGGTGACATGCCTCAGGGCCGACTCTGGTTGAAAGATTCGTTTATATTTGGTGGAGTTTATGTATAACAACACCATATCAATCCATTCTAAATGGCACAATTTGAGACTTTGTATGAACGAGCTTGTAGGTCCCTGACCTTCTGCGATGAAATTGGAGAGAAGAAATTCTAAGGCTCTAGTCTATCAAGAGGGATGCTAAGCTAAACTTATTGTACTATTCATCCCTTCGGTGTAATAATGAATGTCACATATATTAGTCTTACAAGAGTTTATCTTCAAATTTTGATTTTGAATCGAGTAACATTAAATCTGGACAGTCGAATTCGATCCATATAAATTTTTATTAACCGTTAAGATAAATCAAAAAGTTCTCATCATGAGTAATTCAGAAATCAATATCCTGGTTACATTTCTTATTTGGAAGAATAATCCCTACAATTATATTTAGTATAGTGACAAAGGTACGGAAAAAATATGTTCAGATATATCAATCGTATAATTTAATATGATAATATCTTATATCTTAATCACGGTAAATTCCGGGGAGATTGCTCCACGGTAATAAATGTATAGGTGGTTGCATTTTAACGGATCTGATGGATTGAATAAAGAGGAATAATTTAACAATAAAAATAAGATAAAGTACTGTTTTGATAAAGAGAATAGGCCCACTTTACGTTTGTAGGCCTAGTTTGCAAATTGGGCTGTCCAAATATCCTCCAGTTTCACGGAGCGGAAGGGCAAGGGCTCACCAGCGAGCGCGACTTGGATGCGGGGATGAGCAGCTCGAACGCCGTGTTCTACGCCGACGCCTATCACCCTATCCAAGCCGGGAGCATCGACGGCACCGACATCCTCCCTCACGACAACGCTGTCTACCGCGCTGTCCTTTGCTCCTCTGCCGGCCTCTGTGAGTGGACTCAGTTCGCGCCTTCTCCCTCCTTATTCTCTCATATTCCTCTTCTTTCACTTCTCCTCATTAGACTCGTCGACAATTTTGGTATTTTCAGATGATCCGTTGGGCGATCCTAAGGTTATCGGCGATCCCTACTGCACCGTCTTCGTGGGCCGGCTTTCACGCCTTACTGAAGAAGAAACTCTTAGAAAGGTGCGAGTTTGACGCATTGGTTTGCTTAAAAATGGTTAATCAAAAACGATTACTTTGGAGGGTTCATTGCGATCTCCGTTTCTGATGCCACTTTAGGCAATGAACAAGTACGGAAGGGTGAAGAAATTGCGACTAGTGAGAGATATTGGTAACTTGTACTTCTCTCATTATAATCTCATCTGCTTCGTTTCTTTTACTCTATGATGATATGCTTTGTTTTTGGCGCTGCGCCATTGCATACTATTTCCCTTGCTTCTGTTGGTAAAGAGCTGATTACGCTTCAGGTTCCAAGGCCTAAATGAGGCTCTTTATAGTAATGTAGCTCTAAGGTTGAAGAATATAGGTCAATGTTTCAGCCCAACCTATGTTGCCCTGGGTATTAAAATCTTCCAGAATAACTTTAGTTGCTATGACATTCTAAAGTTGTAGTTGCAGTGAATACCTTGTCATCTCTCCAATGAAGATAATTGCACCTTTAAACTTGTTGCAACACTTGGTTATCCTTTATATAATTTACTAGATGCATGTTGCAAATAGTATAAGAGAGATTGACGTGAATTACTTACTAATTTGATAACCAGACTCAGTAACCTTTGACGCAATAGTGAGGTTGTTCTAATGTAACTGAGGATATCCTTTATATAATTTACCATATGCATGTTGCAAATAGCACAAGAGAGATTGATGTGAATTACTTACTAATTTGATAACCAGACTCAGTGAGCTTTGGTGGAATGGTAAGGTTGTTCTAATGTAACTGAGGATAATGGGGTTCTGTGCATTTTATTTGATTAAGCCTATGTAGAATGAACCCTTACTGACAACTATTCTTTTACTTGCTGAAGATTTTTTATTGCAGTCCATCATCCCTTCAACCAGTTAATGCTTGTCATTTATTGAGCCTTGTGTTCATTGATACGCTGCTTTATCTTGACTAATGTTTAGTGATAACCAGTGGTCAAGAATTTTAAAGTTGGTCATGAACATTTTGAAATGTATGCAACTCATTGATATTTATTCAGAGGCTCTCAATTGGATAACTCTTGGTAAACATGAAGAATGGACATGCATGGAAAGCTTCTTTTTGTATTATGGTTGGAGTAATAAAAATGTTCCTTCCATGCACTCGCCTTCTGCTGATGGATTCATGAATTTATTTGATTTTTGTGGATTTTGTATCTAGCTTGGCTTTGGGCCTTCATACAATCTTACACCATATATACATGCTAAACTCATTCTTGGTGACAATATAAATTATCATCAAATGTTGCAGACGTGTTGTTTCAGTGATTGTTTAGCTTGATCTTATGTCTCCATTAGAACATCCTTAGTTTCTCTGCAAATCTAAGTATATTTGCTGTTATGAGTTTTGTAAATACTTTTTTGAATGAACCTTGCTAAGATAATTTAGCTACAAATTGTGTACTTTGTTGTTTGCAGTTACCGGTGCTTCATGTGGTTATGCTTTTGTGGAATTCGAAACTGAGAGAGAGATGCGCCGTGCATATGAGGTACTTCTGTCATGCCACTTTTCTCCCTTGCTGATTTCTAATTTTCATTATACTTCTTTAGAAGTGTATACAGGACTTTTGCAGGTTTGGAATTTGATGCATTGTCTTTTTCTATTGCTGATTTTGGGCATTTTTCAGCAAATTTTACTGTTGCCAGATTTTTTGGTGATCCAAATTAGGTTCTATAAACTATGGAAGCTGTAGGATTGATTGTATAATCTTATTTACCAGCATTTTTTATGAATTACACATGCAAGTATGTATAGGGACGGAGCCGCAGGGGGGGGGGGGGCGATGACGACGGCCGCCCCCCTCAATTTTTAAATATAAGAAGTGCATAGGGTATATGAATAGAGGGTGAAAGAGAGACAAATGAGAGGTAACGACACAGTCGCCTTCTCTCATTGTAAACACATACATTTCGCCCTCTCGATATGAAATTTCTGGCTCCGTTCCTGAGTATGTACACTGAGGGGGCGTTTGGTTCTTTCCTAGGAATAGGAATCGGAATGGGAATCATTGTATTGTGGAATGGGAATGGGTATGAGCATGGATATCACTCTTAAAAGCAATGTTTGGTTAGTTGTATATTTTCTATCGGAATAAATCAAAGTTTCCTTTTTTACCCTTAAAGAAAAATAAGAGAAAAAATTAGATGTGAGAGAAAGATGAATGTGAGAGAAAAATATGATGAAAGAGAATGATGAGAGAGAAAGTATTATGAGAGAGAAAGTGTGATAAGAAAGAATGAAGAGAGAGAAAGTGTGATGAGAGAAAATATGATTTGAGAAGATGAAGAGAGAGAAAATATAGTGAGAAAAATGAGGAGAGAGAGTGTGATGAGAGAGATTGAGGAGAGAGAAAGTATGGTGAGAGAAAAAGAGAACAGTGAATATGATGGGAGAGATTGAGGAGAGAGAAAATATGATGAGAGAGAAAATGTGTTGAGGAAAAAAGGAGTAAGTGTGATAAGAGAGATTGAGGAGAGAGAAAGTATGATGAGAGAGAAAGTGTGATGAGAGAGAAAGTGTGTTGAGGAAAAAAGGAGGAAGTGTGATAAGAGAGATTGAGGAGAGAGAAAGTATGATGAGAGAGAAAGTGTGATGAGAAAAAAGAGAAAAGAGAGTGGGATGGGAGAGATTGAGGAGAGAGAAAGTGTGATGAGAGAGAAAGTGTGATGAGAAAAAAGAGAAAAGAGAGTGTGATGGGAGAGATTGAGGAGAGAGAAAGTGTGATGAGAGAGAAAGTGTGATGAAGAACAAAAGAAGGAAGAGAGTGCGATGGAAGAGATTGAGGAGAGAGAAAGTATGATAAGAGAGAAAGTGTAATGAGAAAAAAAAGAGGAAAGAGAGTGTGATAGGAGAGATTAAGGAGAGAGAAAGTGTGTGATAAAATGATGAGAGAGAAACTATGATGAGAGAAAAAATATAATGAGAGAGAATAAGGAGAGATAAGTGATATGAAAGAAAAAATAAATAAATATATTTTGATATTTGATATTAATAGAGAAAATTTTAGTTTAAAGTCAAGGGTATTTTTGGAATAAGGGAATATTTTGATTGATGAAAATAGGGTAATGGCTCATTGAAGGGGAGGTACATGGGAATGAGTCATTACCCAATTTCAAGGATTCATTCCCTTATTTGTATTCCTATTCCTATAATCCAAACATTAACAATGGGAATCAATGATTCTCATTCCCATTCCCTACTCCTATTATCCTAAACCAAACGCCCCTGAGTTGGACCAACTAATTTTGTAAAATAAAAATAAAAAATCAAATAACATGTAAACTTTTTTGCCAGTGCTTGTGAGAATTCAACATTCAACAACAACAACAACAACCAAGCCTTTTTCCACTAGGTGGGGTCGGTTGTATGAATCCTTTTACGCCATTGAGCTCTATCTCCTATTATATCATCATCTATATTTAAATAAATTTTATCTTATTTTATTGTTGCTAACCAATTCTTTTTTGGTCTTCCTCTTCCTCGTTTGATATGCATGTTTATCATAGTTTCACATCGCCTAACTGGAGCATTTATTGGTCGTCTAAGTACATGTCCGTACCATCTTAAACGTGTCTCTCGGAGTTTGTCCTCAATAGACGCAACTCCGACTTTCTCTCTAATGCTTTCATTCCTTATTTTGTCCATTTTCGTATGTTCACACATCCATCTTATCATTCTCATCTCTGCAACTCTCATCTTATGCTCATATGCTCGAGTCATAGCCCAACATTCAGCTCCATATAACATAGCAGGTCTAACAGCGGTTTTATAGAACTTACCTTTAAGTTTAAGATGTACTTTACGGTCACATAAAACACCCGACGCTCCCCTCCATTTCAATTATCCTTCTATGTAAGACGCCTCTCTCAATCCCTCCATCATTTTGTAAAAATGATCCTAAATATTTAAATTTCTCAGTTTCGGGCAACTCGTCCTCTCCTATCTTAACAATTGTTTCATTACTTCTAATATTGTTAAACTTAAATTCCATATATTCTATATTTATGCTACTAAGCCTAAAATATTTCCCTTCTAGTGTTTCCCACCAAGATTCTAGTTTAGCATTTACTCCTTAATGTGTTTCATTGACCAAAATAATATTATCTGCAAACAACATGTACTACGATACTGTGTCTTGAATGTCTACAGTGAGTTCGTCCATAATTAGTGTAAAAAGATAGGGACTTGGGGCTGATCCTCACTGCAACCCTATCTTTATTGGAAATGGTTCAGCCACTCCACCTAAAGTCTTTACTCCGGTCGTTACATCCTCATACATATCCTTAATTAGTTCAATATATGTTACGCTAACACCTCTTTTCTAAAATTCTCCATATAATTTCTCTTGGGACTCTATCATAAGTTTTTTCTAAGTCAATGAATACCATATGTAGATCTTGTTTTTGCTCCCGATATTTTTTAATTAATTGTCTAAGGATATGTATAACTTCTATCGTCGACCTTCTAGATATGAACCCAAATTTATTTTCGATCACCATGATCTCATTCCTTAATTATTTTTCTATTATTTTTTCCTAAAGTTTCATGGTATGACTCATTAGTTTAATACCTCTATAGTTTGCATAATTTTGTATGTCTCCCTTGTTCTTATATAAGGAAACTAGAGTACTTATCTTCCTAGACACTTTTTTAATTTCATATCGTTAAATAATTTTGTAAGTCATTCAATACCTTGTTTCCCTAAGCATTTCCATACCTTTATCGAAATATCATCTGGTCCAACGGCTTTTCCATTGTGCATCTCATTTAAAATTTGTTTTACTTCTGAAGTTTGAATTCTACGATAAAAATTAAAATTTCTATGCTCATTTGACCTAATTAAATTACCTAAGTTATGTTGGTCACCTAAACCTTCATTAAAAAGTTGATGAAAATATCTCTTCCACCGCTCTTTTATTTCTCCATCATTTACTAATACCCTATTACATTCATCTTTAATACATTTTATTTGGCTAAGATCTCTTGTTTTCCTTTCTCTCACTTTAGCTATTCTATAAATATCTCTTTCCCCTTCTTTTATATCCAATTTTCGATATAACCGTTCAAAAGTTTCATTTTTTGCTTCACTCACTACTTAATTAGTTTCTTTCTTCGCTATTGTATATTTTTTAAGTTTTCTTCGTTCTTATAAATATCTTATAAGTTATTCGTTTTTTCTTCACTTTCTCTTGTACTTTCTCATTCCACCACCAAGATTCTTTACTTGGTGGTATCCTTTCGCTCACCGAGTACACTCTTAGCAACTATTTTCAACTTTGATACCATCTTATCCCATGTCATATTAGAGTCGCCATGTATTTCTCTTAATACTTGTACTCCTACCCTCTCCTTAAATATATTTTATTTTCTATCATTTAACTTCCATCACTTAATTCTATAAGTCGTACATATTCCTCATTTTTCACTCTACAAACCCATTTGGATTTCTTTCTATTAAACTTATTTCGATTGGCGGAATCTTTTCTAATATCTTATTTAAATCTTCCCAAAAGTAAGATTTAAGCGATTTATTATTCCCACTTTTGAATGTGACTAAGTGTTCTTCTCTTTTCTTAAAAAACGTATTAGCTAATATAAGGTTATATGCTATCGCAAAATCTAATATAGTTTCCCCTTCCTCATTCCTCGTGCCAAACCCATAACTCCCATGTACTCTCTCATATTCCTCATTTTTCATTCCGACATGCCCATTTAGATCATCTCCTATTAAAATTATTTCATTTGGTGGAATATTTTGTAATATTTCATCTAAGTCCTCCCAAAACCTTGATTTGGTAGCTTCATCTAATCCTACTTGTGGTGTATATACGCTAATTATGTTCATAGTTTCTTTCGCCACTATTATCTTAAGGGCTATAATTCTATCCCCTTTTCTAACTACTCCTACAACTTCATCCTTTAACAAATTATCTACAATGATACCCACTCCATTTCTTGCTTTACTCTTTCCAGTGTACCATAACTTAAAACCCGAGTTCTCTATCATCTTTGCCTTCTCGCCTATCCATTTTGTCTCTTGTACACACAAAATACTAATTTTTCTCCTAATCATCATATCTACTACCTCCATTGATTTACCAGTGAGAGTTCCTATATTCCATGTTCCAAATCTTAGATTGTTAGTTTTCCTATCATATTTGTTCTTATTTAACCTATGGTGTGAGAACTTTTACCTATTTAACACTACACCCAAGTTCTCATGGAGATGTAGCGGTCACGTTACAATCGGACCCTGTAACGCGAACTCTTGCATATTTATCACTACACTCGAGTTCTGGAGATGTAGCGGTCCTTGTCGAGACGTTACAGTCGGACCCTGCAACGCGTTCCTTCCGGGGAACAACCTAGCATTAGCACAATAGTTTAATGGATTCATTCATTGAATATTTGTCATAGTTTGACTCTGGCTGGCAACCTAACGCAACCCTCCTCCTTTATCCGGGCTTGGGACCGGCCATGACCGGTCATCATGGGCGGAGTTTGTGAGAATTCAACATTCAAGTATAAAAAAAGGGCAGCTCGGTGCACGAAGCTCCCGCCATGCGGGGTCCTGGGGAAGGATCCATTGTATGCAGTCTTACCCTACTTTTTTGCAGGAGGCTGTTTTCAGCATTCGAAGCCGTTGATCTTTTGGTCACATGGCAACAACTTTACTGTTGCGCCAAAGCTCCCCTTCAATTTAACATTCAAGTATGCACCCTGTAAATTACTAAGTAAGGCAACTCTGTTGGCAGCCTCTGTCCACTATAAATTATGATTTTGTTTTCATTCTTAACTTTGCTTTATTGGGCTACATACTTTTAGACAAATTTGTAGAGACTCTAACATTCTTTTTATTTAATTAAGTTTTTTTATACATCATCAGAAAAGTTTAATCTGTTCATTTTCCTTCTATCAGTGTTTCTCTATTTCTGCTTGTCATCTTTGATATCCATATATTGTCATATCAAAGCGCAGAATTAGCATTTGCTTCTTCAGCTCATAATGTATCATTGCATTATACTTGCAGGACGCACACCATTCTTTTATTGATGATTGTGAAGTGATTGTTGACTACTACAGGCAACACTTAATGCCTGGATGGATTCCAAGAAGACTAGGTGTCGTAAACCATTTTCTCATTATCAACACTTTCAGCGCAGTTTCATGTTTTTGTAGTCTGTAAACAGGTGGTGGTCTCGGAGGCAAGAAGGAATCTGGTCAACTTCGTTTCGGAGGTCGGGAGCGGCCATTTCGTGCTCCTTTGTGTGTATTTCAGTCTTAATTTCAGTTTCTTTCTAGTAATTTGATACCATAGTCCACTAGCATATACAGTTGTCATTCAGTTCTCTGGTCTGCCTAAATTCTTACTTTTCAATGAAGTTAGCAATGACAGAGTTTACATGCTTTTCTTGAGTAACCAGGCGACCAATTCCATATGATGATCTGAAAAGGCTGGGTATTCCGCCTCCACCTGAAGGACGATATGTGACACGTTTTCAGGTATGTGGTCTATTTTTGTCGGATCACTTTGATATATTCTTTTTGGACCTCTATTTTCCAGCTGAAACACCTGCAGTTATGCAGAAGTTTGTTAAATACTGAAAACTTTTAACTGAATTTTTTATATCGAATAAAATATTTTGATGTTAGCATTTTCCAATAATTAACCTGGTCGTCATTGCTATCGTGTATAAGTTCATGTTAAACTCTAATTTCAGTCCCCTCAGGACGGTGCGATGGTTAAGACATAGGGTATTGTCACAAGAGGTTTTGGGGTCGAAACTCGACGTGACCGAGCATAACCTCTTCCATGTCTTGGCCATTTGCACTAATGACTAGTAGCCACCCGTGATTTACCTCCTCCGTGTTGGCCAAGGGACGGGTTGGCGGGGGCGCTAGGGGCGAGCCAATCGCCTTTTTGTCACATGTTAAACTCTAATTTCAGTTTCTGATTCTACATTGCTCCTATATTGTGAACTAGGTCCCATCCCCACCTAGGCGCAGAAGCTCTCACTCCATGGAAGATTCTCCTATCAGGCATCAAAGATCTCGAGATAAGGAAGAGGCTTCTCATACGCGGCATAAGAGATCAGCTGATAGAGATGATTCCCTTCGTGAG
Source organism: Zingiber officinale (assembly GCF_018446385.1). Classification (NCBI taxonomy): domain Eukaryota; kingdom Viridiplantae; phylum Streptophyta; class Magnoliopsida; order Zingiberales; family Zingiberaceae; genus Zingiber; species Zingiber officinale. Next base: position 59,691,429 of record NC_056000.1, on the reverse strand, counting down.
CATCGTAGACATAGAGAGCACTCACGACGGCATAAGAGGTCAACGAGTAGAGATTACAGTCACTGAGGCTCTTTCTGTCTGTGAACACGTTGCCTTGGATTGTTCTATATAAATAGCAAATTAGCAATCAATATATGGAAGGTAAACACACCTATAGCTCTGAGAATAATTACTTTTTACCAAAAAGAGTGATCATATTTTCTTATTTATTAAAATAAGCATTATAGTTTCAAAATTATCAAAAAAACATATTATTCTCTTCCTATCCTTCTCACCAATCTCCTAAAATCCCTCCTTCCATATGTCGTTTTTCAAAACATCTGAGTTATATTTGTTTAGTCTTAAATTTAAAATTAATAAAATAATTCAGATGCATGCAAGATTCATTCTCCTTTTTCTTATCTCGTGAGAATCCATGGGCATTGTCCTTCATTGAGACCTTGCCTTCGTGTGTCTCGGTGTCTACGATTTCTGACGGAATTCATACAGTGTGTCCCTCTAAGGCGACGTTAAGCTTTTCCGACGAAATCCACACATCTAAGGCGACGGATGTTAAGGGTCTTCAATGAAATTCACACAGAGGTCTGTTCATTCAAGTGTTTAGGATTTTGTTCATTGTAAATACTCTCCTTTCATAATGAAGCAAGAACGTGCGACAACAAAGGTAAGTATCATGAACTTATTCAGCCCATAAGATATATCCAGAAATCATAGGATATATCCAGAAAGTGTTTGATATAGGATCATTACGTTGAGCCTGATATGATAAAATATCAAGGCCCATGTTGGCCTTGATATTTTACCATATCAGGCCCAATGTGGGCCTGATATGATCCCATATCAGGCCCATGTTGGCCTTGATATGATCTCATATCAAGCCCTCGAGAACGATGTGAAATTCGATTTGGAAAACATTTCACCAATTTTAATTTTGCTGTTAATAAATTAAATTTGTAAAAATTGTAGGCTGTAGTTGATTTTGGCCAAAAACTACATTCGAACAATGTGTTAGGTCATTTAACAGTTTTTTCGATCATCCACAATCAAAGGAAGACATCATGGAGTTGTTATGTTATATGATCGACACATAGTGATAATCAAACAGTCTCCCTTTTGTGTTTTCTTGGACATACAAGAAATCCAGTATATCTGTGGTATACTGGTCAATATATTTGAAAAATGGGATTTAACATCTCAAACTCTTAGATTCTCAGTACAACTCACCGTTTTTAATTTTAAATACCAAATAGTCATAGAAATTTAATGTCTTATTTTTTTTGCATTTTGGTATGCAAAAAAATATTTTACAATATAACTATTAATTTGCGATTTTCAGGTGTACCTGCCGCATTTACACGAAGAGACATATCTTTATTGCTTGGTATTGCAGACCGAGGTGCTTCGGTTCCTTTGAATTCAAATCAAGCATCGGGTGACCTGTTTCTTGCTCACTTCTCAAATAACAAACCCATAATCAGATCAAGAATTGAGGAGTTGATGAAATTTTATTCCAATAGTGTTAAAGCACATGCTGATGTTTTATTATTTTACAAATTCTACATTTTGTATATATTTGTTTGTGTCTTATTTTCTTCTAGTGCGTATAAACTTCCTTTAGGTCTTATAGATATAGTAGATGATTTTGAGAATCTTGGTAGATTCAACTGGGTTGAAGTCATCCATCAATTTATGGCTCCACAATTAGCTACGATTAGGGATTTATTTTCATCAACTCAGACATATAACCCCAAGACCACCACACTCCCTTACTAAAGGGATTTGCGGGTCTTTTGCCTGTGAGTATATTTTTTATGTTAAATTTGATAATATTTTATGGACATTTTTGATTATGTAATACTTATTATGATGAATTATGCATGATTTTTGCAGCATGTTCCAATCCAAAAATCATACAATATTGAAGGAGCATGAATAAATAAATAGAGGAATATTCCTACATCTATTAGTAGGTGAGGATCTTGTTAGACAGAGTATCAACAGAACAAGTAAATATTAAAGACGGTCACCTATTCAAAATAAATATACAATTTATTACATTTATTTTTATATTTGTACAGGTTATGATTGAATTAATCCCTACACAATTTGAAAAAATATTGGTTGATAACCTTGGTTTGGCTGATGATATTCCATGTCTAATGGAGACACCACAATTAGATGACACTAAAGCTGGATGACAAGGTACTAAGGAATGTCGTAAATGCATCGTTCAAGCAAACTGAATCAAGGAGCTAACATTGGAGAACATACATATGAATGAAAGGGTGAAAGAATTAATCGAAAAAATAGAAAATAAAAGCATGCAAGGTCAATCAAGCGAGCGTATAGTCAATCCACAAGACCCAGTTGCTTTTGGAACAAGGAGTAGGAGAGTACGTGACCGTAGTCGGTATGATTATAAGGATATTACAAGTGATAGTCTAGTGTGGTGAAAACTTTTACCCAAGAGGAAGCAAAGCAAAATATAAATATGTAAGCCTATCAAGAACATCATAGCAGTAAAAGAAACTGAAAAATTTGTAAAAGAAGGTGAAGTTAAAGATGTTATGGACAAGGGAAATGGAAAACTTAATGTGGATGATATGAAAGAAGAAATAGAGATTATCTTAATGTCGGAATGCAATTCTAAAGAAGAGGCGAAAAAGGATGTAGGATTGCACAACTCAACAGAATGAGAAACAAGCCATTGCCGTAAGTGTGTAATACATATTAATTAATTTTAGATGTTAGATTTAAATTATTAATTAAATGTATTTAATGTTTATGGTCGTAGTATGTGAAGAAGCTATTTAGGATTTCGGAGAAGAAAAACAAGACAAAGATGTGACCTACCTATTAAAACAATTGGAAAACCTAAAGTATGGTAGTGTGAATTCTGAAATACATAGTCTATTTAATTTACTAAAAAGTTATGAAAATTATCTGGTTCCTTTCTTAATTTATTATAGTAATTGATTTATTTTGCAGGTGTTCAACTAATTTTGTTTGGGAGGAACCACCATTTGGTTTAACTGTGCCTTCCTTCTTATTTGGTGTGAATGGAGAGGTGTTTACAAAAGGGGAGTTAATTGATACTGATCCGGCGGTAAGAACAGGGACCCCCCTCTGAGGGAAGTCAACGCCATGTGGAAGTCAAAGGACCGAACGACCGACCGGAGAAGAGGAGACCGGTCGGCCGAACGGGGTCTCATCGGAGTCAAAGGCACCCGGCGAGGAGTCAGGGTTCCGACGCTCATGTTGAACAGGGTCGTATGGCCGAGCGGGTGACCCGCTCGGCCGGAGGCATAAGGTAGCAATACTGCGAACAGTCTCCACAGAGCACACTACCGGGAATCTCCCAAGTGGACCAGCACATAAGACCAGCCGGACGCAAGGGGACTGCCGACCGGCCGGACACTCGGCATGGAGTAAGAAGAGACAAAAGGACAAGGAAACATCTTCTGACAGCGAGTATGGCCAACGAGCAGGCCATACGCAGGATCTTATGACAGAGAGTTCCGCTGTCCCATCAGAGACGTGCTCGGACTGTAACAGTATGGTGTCAGGTAAGCTTTTCTGACAAGCCCATATTGAGGTATGGGCTGAGGACACGTATTCACCTCGGTATGTGTGCGTGAGCCCCTCCCCAGCCCTATATAAAGGGCCTCACACTTCACCGGAGGTACGCAGTCTACGATATTTGGAGCCACTTCTTTGTTGTCCACTTACCTGACTTGAGCGTCGGAGGGTCGTTGCCGAGAACCCCTTCCCGGCCTGACTTCTTTGCAGGTTCGCCGGAGCTCCGTGTGACCGGTCGGGGATCTACGTCAGCAACGAGGAGAGCGCCACGTGCCCAGCGTCCATTGATTCAGCGTGCGGACAGGATCAATTTGGCACCGTATGTGGGAACGCTCCTGCATCCGATCAGAAGCAATGGACGAAGCTGGACGACCGCACTCGGTGATGCTCCCCACAGAAGAGCTCGACGCTTTGATCGAGACAAGGGCAGCTAAGCTTGTGGAACAGAGACAAAAGTCGCAAGCCGAGCGGATGGAGCAGCAAGCAACATCGGCATCGGGAGGCCGAGCGGAAGCACCGCATGCCACGGTTCCATTCCATCGGGCCCTATTCCGCACGCCTCCTAAAGCCGCAGCAGTGAATCGTGACCGAGGATCTTCATCTGATGAGATACCAATACGAGACAAAAGAAAAGGCAAGGTCCCCCGAGCGGGTCAACCGTCAATTCTCAGAGGCCATTCTACGAGACCCTCTGCCAAAGCACTATGTGCCCCCGGCGATCGGTGAATACAATGGAACCACCGACCCGGACGATCATTTGGGTAAGTTCGACAACACGGCTACCCTTCATCAATACACAGATGGAGTGAAGTGTCGGGTTTTTCTAACCACCCTCTCGGGATCGGCTCAACGGTGGTTTCAGAGACTGCCGGACGGATCCATCGCAAGTTTCAAAGACTTCCGCACGGCCTTCCTCCACCATTTTGCAAGCAGTCGGCACTACCAGAAGACTAGCGTCAGCTTATTCGCCATCAAGCAAGAGCCTAGAGAGTCACTCGGAGCTTATATCTAGCGATTCAACCAGGTAGCCATGGACATTCCAACGGCCACCTTCGAGACAATGATGAACGCATTTACGCAAGGCCTCGTGGACGGGGACTTCTTCCGCTCGCTCATTCGGAAGCCGCCCTGAGACTACGACCATATGCTACACCGGGCCAATGAATACATCAATGTGGAGGAATCCCAAGCGGCCCGAAGGAAGGAAACTCCAACCGAGCGGGCGCCCATTGCCGAGCGGAAGCCGCACATTGCTCATCAGCCGCCCAGAGGACCGCGAGCTGAAGCAGCTCGCCCCCAGCAACATGCAAGATCCCACGCCATTCAAGAAGTGTCTGCCGAGCGGCCCAAACCTAAAAAGAAGGTATGGACCCTAATGTTTTGCTCATTTCACCGGACAAACACGCATAATACAAGAGACTACCGAAGCCTTCCCTTGATCGCCCACCCCGTGCCCCGGGGTGACCACCGTCGATCGCCATCATCCGACAGGCGACAGCGCCCCCGTGAAGCCGATCGAATGATATCCGAAAGGCGACAAAGACAGACTCCCGAGCGGCACCATACTACGAGGCATGAAGACAATTCCCGTAGGTCTAGGGAGCAGCCTAGGCCATCCGCTCGGGAAGAAGAAAATAGAAGCAACACTTCCCGAGGCGAAATCAACATCATTGCTGGGGGGCCGACCGGAGGCGACTCCAACCGAGCAAGAAAGGCGAGCATTAGACAGCTTCAGATCCATGCGGTCGGATGTAGCCAAGAACGGACGAGCGGCCCCGAAATCAGCTTCGGGCCCAGGGACTTGGAGGGAGTCGAAGTGCCGCATGACGACGCTCTCCTCATCAAAGCGGTAATAGCCAACTACACTATTCACCGTGTTTTCATTGATACAGGAAGCTCGGTCAGTATCATATTCAAAAAGGCCTTCGACCAACTACAAATTGATCGAGCCGAGTTGCTGCCCATGACCACCCCCCTCTACGGGTTTACGGGCAACGAAGTTCTGCCGGTCAGACAGATCCGACTGGCTATTTCCCTGGGAGAAGAGCCGCTCAGAAGAACACGGACAACAAACTTCATCGTGGTTGACTCTCCTTCAGCATACAACATCATTTTGGGGCGACCAGCGCTCAGCGAGTTCCGAGCGGCAATCTCCACCTTCCACCAGAAAATCAAGTTCCCGGTGGAAGATAAAGTGGGAGAAGTACGAGGAGATCAGCTGGCGGCTCGGCGATGCTACGTCGAGATGGTCCGAGCTGAAGCTAATTCCGCTCGGAAAGGGCCACGGATCGAGGTAAACGCTATAACCGAGAAACCACCCTCTTTGGTGTATGAAGAAAAAGAGGAAGTGCAGATTCACCTGACCCGATTGGATGCCACCACGTTCATTGCGGCCGATCTGGAGGCGAGCCAGAAAGAGGAAGTGATCAAATGCCTCCAGAGAAACTGTGATGTCTTCGTCTGGTCGAAGCATGAGCTGCCCGGAATTTCACCGAGTATAGCGCAGCACGAGCTCCACGTCCGACCGGACGCTCGGCCGGTAAAGCAGAGGAAGAGGACTTCAGCGCCGAACAAAATGCCATTATCCGAGCGGAGGTCGAGAGGCTTCTGGAGGCCGGCCACATACGCGAGGTCCAGTTCCCGAGCTGGCTGGCGAACGTTGTACTTGTCTCCAAGCCGGGCAACAAGTGGAGAGTATGCATCGATTTCCGGGATCTCAACAAAGCGTGCCCGAAGGATTTTTATCCTCTGCCCCGGATCGATCAACTGGTGGACTCCACAGCCGACTGCGAGTTGATATGCATGCTCGACGCTTATCAGAGCTACCATCAAGTGCCGCTCGCCCGAGAAGATCAAGAGAAGGTTAGCTTCGTTACCGCCGACGGCACGTACTGCTACAATGTGATGCTGTTCGGACTGAAGAACGTGGGGGCAACCTACCAGCGCTTGATGAATAAAGTGTTCAAGGAGCAGATCGGACGGAATTTGGAAGTGTACTTGGATGATATTCTCATCAAGCCCGTTCGAGCGGCCGATCTCTTGAAAGACATGGAGGAGACTTTCCGAATGCTGAGGCAGTATGGAGTTAAGATGAACCCTCAGAAGTGTCTGTTTGGAGCAAAAGACGGGCGTTTCTTGGGCTACATAGTGACCGAGCGGGGCATCGAGGCAAATCCCAGCAAGGTGAAAGCATTACAAGATATGCCGCCTCCAAGAAATCTGAGGGAAGTTCAACGCTTGACCGGTCGGATAACAGCATTGTCCAGATTCATTTCGAAGACGGCCGATTGGAGTCTCCCGTTTTTCAAAATCTTGCGCAAGGCTACCAAGTTCCATTAGAATGAAGAATGCGATCGGGCGTACGAAGAATTAAAGACGTACCTGAACTCTCTGCCTATGCTAGCCAAGCCAGCTGTGGGTGAGCCACTCTGTATTTACTTGTCTTCAACTGATCAAGCAGTAGGCTCAGCATTAGTGAGGGCGAGCGGAGAAGAACCTGTGTATTTCTTAAGTCATATTTTAAAGGACGCAGAATCTCGCTACACTGGGCTCGAGAAGCTGGCTTTTGCTCTGATCCTCGCCGCACGGCGCCTTCGTCCCTATTTTTTGGTTCATACTATCATCGTGCGGACGAATAGCCCATTGGGAAGAGTGCTGTTGAATCCAGAAGCATCCGGACGGCTCATCAAATGGACCACGGAGTTGAGCGAATTCGACATTCAGTATCAACCCCGTTCGGCGATAAAGGCGCAGTCCTTGGCAGATTTTTTCATAGAAGTGCAAAGGCCAGAGCCCCAAGCTGTGGAAAATATTTGTGGACGGATCGTCCACTCGGCTCGGAAGCGGGATTGGCGTACTATTACTCTCTCCTCAAGAAGAAAAGATGCACTTATTCGTCCGGCTGGATTATAGAGCTACAAATAACGAAGCAGAGTATGAGGCACTTATAGCCAGCTTGCAGGCCGCCCGGCATGTGGGGGCCGGTCGGGTGACGCTGCATTCAGATTCTCAGCTTGCCGCCCAACAGCTCTTTGGCACTTTTCAGATTAACAACGCTCGGCTCAAACTCTACGCTGAAGCCTTCGAAAAGCTCAAGGCTAATTTCAGAGAAGTCATTATCCAGAAGATACCCCGAGCGAAAAACCAGGCGGCAGACGAGTTAGCCAAACTCTCAAGTTCAATAACGCCGGTCGTCATCTAGCAGCCAATTGAACAAGTATCTTTGGTGGCACACGTTGATCGGATGGAGGGCCTCGCGTTGCCGAACGATTGGAGGACGACCATCATGGAGTTTCTCCGCTCGGGTTCTCCACCGTCCGATCGGGATGAAGCCCAGCTGTTAAGAAGGAGAGCCGGTCGGTTCACGCTTATTGGAGACCAACTCTACAAGAAGGCTTTCTCTCGTCCGCTTTTGAAATGCGTGAGCTCGGAAGACGCGGCGTACATCCTCCAAGAAGTACATCAAGGATCGTGTGGAGGGCATCCGGGCGGACGATCGTTGGCTAAGAAGATCCCGCTGGCCGGATATTTTTGGCCAACCCTACAAGCAGACGCCGCTCGGACCGTCGCGACGTGCCTTTCCTGCCAGAAGTATCACAACTTCTCCCACCGATCGGCGGAGGAAATGAAAGCAGCTACCGTGTCTTGTCCGTTCGACCAATGGAGAATGGATATTGTGGGTCCGTTTCCTATGGCGACCGGACAGCGGAAGTTTCTACTAGTGGCGGTCGACTATTTTTCCAAATGGGTGGAGGCCGAGCCGCTAGCCAAGATCATCGAGCAGATGGTCAAAAAAATTCATTTGGCAGCATATAATTTGTCAGTTCGGCATCCCTCGCCGGCTGGTATCTGATAACGGACGACAGTTCGTAGGGAAGCAGCTCGAAGACTGGTGCAAAAGTTATGGCATTGAACAGCACTTTACTTCCGTGGCGTATCCCCAAAGCAACGGCCAAGCGGAAGTAACCAACAGAGAAATTCTTAGAATTCTTCGAGCTCGACTGGACCACATGGGAGGAAGCTGGGTGGACGAGCTACCAGGCGTCTTATGGGCCATCCGCACGATCCCAAAGGAAGGAACGGGCGTTACGCCATTTCATTTGGTGTACGGCGGGGAGGTAGTGATCCCGATTGAAGTCGGCGTCGAGTCCGTCCGGATCCAGAATTATGACGAGGACAACGCTGAGCGGAGAAACATGGAGTTGGACTTGATCGATGAAGATAGAGACAAGGCGGCCGTCCGGCTGATGGCGTACCGGCAGCGAATGAAGCAAAACTACAACCGGCGCGTAATCCCCAGAGCATTCCAAGTTGGCGACCTTGTCTGGAAGAAAGTAAAGCCGGTCGGCGACGTTGGCAAGCTGGAGGCTCCTTGGGCGGGCCCCTTCAAAGTCATCGAAAAGCTCCGCTCGGGTGCTTATTATCTGGAGGATGAAGACGGGCGGCGGTTGGATCGACCATGGAGCACGAATCATCTCCAGCCGTACAGAGTTGGGTGAGAGGTGCGCTGATGTAATTTTACATATGTTTTGGTCGCCTATGTCCTTGTAATGCAGGAAGCAAAAATGATAAAGGATGGCAAATAGCTTTGCCGAACGGCAGTGTTAAAATTAGCCTTAAGGCCGTCGAGCTCCGACATTAAAAATCGAGAGACGAGCCGGCGTCTATAAACCCGCCGAGCGGAAGACCGTCGAGCTCTGACGTTAAAAATCGAGAGTCGAGACGGTGACTATAAACCCTTCGAGCGGAAGACCGTCGAGCTCCGATGTTAAAAATCGAGAGACGAGCCGGCGTCTATAAACCCGCCGAGCGGAAGACCGTCGAGCTCCGACGTTAAAAATCGAGAGTCGAGCCGGCGACTATAAACCCTCCGAGTGGAAGACCGTTGAGCTCCAACGTTAAAAATCGAGAGACGAGCCGACGTCTATAAACTCGCCGAGCGGAAGACCGTCGAGCTCAGACGTTAAAAATCGAGAGACGAGCCGGCGTCTATAAACCCGCCGAGCGGAAGACCGTCGAGCTCCAACGTTAAAAATCGAGAGACGAGCCGGCGTCTATAAACCCTCCGAGCCGAAGACCGTCGAGCTCTGACGTTAAAAATCGAGAGACGAGCCGGCGTCTATAAACCCTCCGAGCGGAAGACCGTCGAGCTCCGACGTTAAAAATCGAGAATCGAGCCGGCGACTATAAACCCTCCGAGCGGAAGACCGTCGAGCTCCGACGTTAAAAATCGAGTTGCGTTGGCTAAGACAGTAAAGTCGACGAATGAATTGTTTCGCCGAGTGGCCAGGTAACCAAAGGTACTTGGCGAACAGTTAGCGTAAATTTTAGTTGCGAAAAAGTATACATTCATCCGAGCAGACTATCCTCGCGAAATACTTCGTAAAAACCTCTTTCGAACACAAGACAGGTGGGCTGAGGGGAGAATTACGAGGAGAAGCAGGCGAACATAAACGACAGTTAGCGAGCCGAGCGGACAACACGCATATGGATTAGCAAAGGAAAAGGCATAGCATTATAGAAAATAAGGCCGAACGGCCGAGTTACAAAAAGTGACAGTCTTAAGTCGAACGGCAGAATTACATATCGACTCCTATTCTATATTATCATAAAGCGTCGTTGGGATGTTGTTGAGAAGTGTCGCCTGGTCCTTAGCCGGGATGACGGCGGACTCGGGAAGTTGCCCCTTGGACTTCAAGTATTCCGTCATGGCATTCATGGCAAGCTCGAAGGCCATGTACATCCGCTCGCAGACCTTCTCCGAAAATTCGGCCAAACGGATGTATTTCTGTTTCAGGGCAGCGACCCAGCTTGGTTCGGCCTCCTGGTACTCTTTAAAGGCCGCTCGGGAAGCATCTGCGGCTGCCTTGTGTTCTTGTAAAGCAGCCTCGAGCTTTGCCACCTCGTCCGTTCGAGCAACCTTCTCGTTGGCCAGCTGGTCCATCAGCTCTTTAACCTTCTCCTCCAAGCCCTGAGCCTCAACATTCTTCTTCTCCAGGTCGGAGATAGCTGTGTTCTTCCTCCGGTCGCTCGGCTTATCTTGCGATCTAGAGATTTATTGACGCGCTCGAGCTCGGCCAAAGTGTGGGCCTGATCGGCTGTCTTCTTCTGCTCGGTAGCCAGCAAATCTTAAGCCTTCTTGAGCTCTTTCTGCAGCTCAGAGTAAGAGGGGACTTGGGAGCCGGGTGGATCGCCTGCAGCCTTCAGTACCCTTAATTCTTCGTCCACCATCGCCAGGCGGTTGGAGACGGCGATCTCCTCCACCCATCTCTGAAAAAAAAAAGAAAAGAAAAGAGAAGTTGTTAGTGGCCGATCGGAAAGAAGGCATAAAAAAACTTGGAAGAAAACGAACTTACCCCCGTGGCCTCTTGCATGTGGCTGTTGGCCAAATTGCGGAGGGGGATCATCGCGACGCGCGCCCGAGCGTCGGCCCACATCTCGGCTAGGGGCCCCTTCAGAGTGATTGTGTGCTCAGGCGCAGTTGGCCGCTCGGACTCGGGTAAAAGCTCCTCGGTGGGGAGATGCAGGGTGACCCTAACAGTGCGGCCATGACTGGGGGTCGTCCGAGCGGAAGAGGGAAGAGGATCAGAGGCCGACGCCGAAAATTGGGATAAAATTGTTGAACGCTGGACTCGGCGGGAAGCGGGTGGAAGGACGCTGACGGGAACGGCCTCAAGAGGGTCTGCCGGCGCGTCCAATTGAGACGGGGTCCGGTCGAACGAAATAGCTTCGACCTCTGGAGCCTTGCCGCGAGCGCTTGCCGTGACCCGGGCAGACGGCTGAACCGCGAACGTGGCTGACCGAAGGGGAGTCTCCACTCGACGCCTCTTTTGTTGAAGAGGCCGCTCTTCTTCCGGAACGGAGCCCTCTCCCCGAGCGGAAGGCTCTTGGCTAGCACTTGCGCCAGCCGCTGGCTCTGGGAGAGAAGCCTGAGCGGCCGACTCCCCAGCATTTGTCCCGCTCTCTTCTTCATTAGAGCCGACCGGCTGGATGTCGAGCGTCTCCATTTCTTTGGCGGCCGTGGCTTCAAGTGCCGCCGCCTTCCTCTTCAGAATACCAGCCATTACAGACTCCATGACAATATTCGCTGCAAAGGAAAAAGGAAAAAATCAGTTAGCAAGCAAGGCAAATGTACAAGTGAAAATCTTACCAAAGCCGCTCGGGAGGGGTGTTCTGATCAGACTCAGCCCGAATATGTACATAACACCTTTTGGAAGAAATTTGTTGATATCAAACCGCAGACCGGCAAGCATGTTGGCGGCATGGAGATAATCCGGTCGGGTCTTGAACCTTTTGAGCTCTGGGGAGAGAGAAAGGCCGACCTGCCATTGGGTTCGGAAGGGAGCCCGCTCGGGAAGGCGAATGTAGAAATAGAATTCCTTCCAATGCTTATTGGAAGAAGGTAGTTTATTGAAGAAAACCAAGCCAGGCCGAGCTTGAAACATGTAAGTGCTCGACTCGGATTGTTTGGGGTAATAGAAGTAATAGAAGACCTCCGGTCGGAGGGAAATGTTATGGATTTTAAAAAGGACGACAACACCGCATAGAAGACAGAAGGTGTTGGGAACTAGGCTTCCGAGCGGAATGCCGAAAAAATTGCAGACGTCAATGATAAAGGGATGAATCGGAAATCGCAGATTGGCCGTGAACTGGTCGCAGAAAACACAAAAAGCTCCGCGCGGCGAGCGGAGTCTGTGGGTAGGATGATTTCAAGGTCGGAGGGAATGTCAAAACTATTAATCAGGGCATCGGCGTCGCGCCGATCGAAGCGCAACTCCATGGTATAGTACCATGGGCCGAGGGTTTGGTCTCCGCGCGGCAGTTTGTGTGGGCGAGCGGAGTCTGTGGGCAGGATGATTTCAAGGTCGGAGGGAATGTCAAAACTATTAATCAGGGCATCGGCGTCGCGCCGATCGAAGCACGACTCCATGGTATAGTACCATGGGCCGAGGGTTTGGTCTTCGGGTTGAGAGGAATGAGTCATTGTCCGAACGGACGGAATCAAAAAAGGCAAAGAAAGGTAAAAAGAAGATGGCAACGAAATAGTACTTCGAGGGCGAAAACTTGGGAAAGAAATGCAAAGAAAACGTTAGAACCAAAGAGAGAAAGAAGAAGAACCTTACAACGAAGAGGAGGATCGAGGGAAGAGCACCGGAGATCGCCGGAAACAGAAGCGCAAGATCGCTAGAAGTCTAGAACGCAAGAGGAATCGGGAGGCACGCGACAGTAGACGTGAGGCGAAGGAGAGAAAACGAAGCTTTTATAGGGTGGAGCCCAAGCGGCCTCCACCGTTGGATCCAGGTCATGAGAATCGGAGCACACATCGCGCCGTTCATTTCGAACCGCCTCGATCCCGTCAGAACACCACGCCGCCGCCGTACGATGACGGCAGCACCGCCACGTGGCATTCAACCACTGGAACACATTTAATGAGCGCGTGCTAGACCTTAATGATGGAGATTGGCAGAAAATTCAAAGAAATGCTGAGTAATATTGGCGTTGACTGGCGTTTTGGCTGCCCCTTGTTTCCGAGCGGATAGTAATTGCAGTACGCCGCTCGGCCCAACTGATGGTCCAGTCAGTCGGACTAATCGCCTCCTTCGACTAGACTTGAAGGGGAGGCAAGTGATCCGCCGGTAAGAACAGGGACCCCCCCTCTGAGGGAAGTCAATGCCACGTGGAAGTCAAAGGGCCGAACGGTCGGCCGAACGAGGTCTCATCGGAGTCAAAGGCACCCGGCGAGGAGTCAGGGTTCCGACGCTCATGTTGAACAGGGTCGTATGGCCGAGCGGGTGACCCGCTCGGCCGGAGGCATAAGGTAGCAATACTGCGAACAGTCTCCACAGAGCACACTACCGGGAATCTCCCAAGTGGACCAGCACATAAGACCGGCCGGACGCAAGGGGACTGCCGACCGGCCGGACACTCGACATAGAGTAAGAAGAGACAAAAGGACAAGGAAACATCTTCTGACAGCGGGTATGGCCAACGAGCAGGCCATACGCAGGATCTTATGACAGAGGGTTCCGCTGTCCCATTAGAGACGTGCTCGGACTGTAGCAGTATGGTGTCAGGTAAGCTTTTCTGACAAGCCCATATTGAGGTATGGGCTGAGGACACGTATTCACCTCGGTATGTGTGCGTGAGCCCCTCCCCAGCCCTATATAAAGGGCCTCACACTTCACCGGAGGTACGTAGTCTATGATATTTGGAGCCACTTCTTTGTTGTCCACTTACCTGACTTGAGCGTCGGAGGGTCGTCGCCGGGAACCCCTTCTCGGCCCGACTTCTTTGCAGGTTCGTCGGAGCTCCGTGTGACCGGTCGAGGATCTACGTCAGCAACGAGGAGAGCGCCACGTGCCCAGCGTCCATTGATTCAGCGTGCGGACAGGATCAAATACCTATTGTAAAATTTTATTTAGGAAGACATCCTCGTCTGGTAGGCCATATAACAAGTCTATATATTGTTCTACCTTCTTCAATGCAAGGAATTTAAATGATTTGATAATATAAAATATCTTATGATATTTTATTATTTTCTTAAGTAGAGATTATTTGAAAACCTTCTCGGTTTCTTTAGTTGGATCAATGACCTTAGGTTGTTTCTTTCAGGAACATGACCTCACTGTCAGTCCTCCAGTTATTTACTTCAACCTACCTGCCAAACTTTGAACCTTCAGATCTGTTTGGACTTTTCACTTAGCCTTGATCGGCTAGCTAGGACTTTCTCTCGATCTTCGATCCTCCATACCTCTCGATCTCATTGCCAAGTGTCGGGTCCTCTCGACCCACTTGGTCTTTCCACCTAGGTTCCACGATCTGCTAAGACTTCTCCTGCCAAGCCTCCAACTAGGTCTTTCCTGGTTGAATAAACAGCCTGCACACTTAGTTAACTTGTTAGATTACAACAAGATTTAACTTGAACCTTTGACAACATCAAAACTTAGGTTTGATTCTGGTGCAACTTGCACCAATAATCTCCTCATTTTTGATGTTTAGCAACTAAGGTTCAAAGTTAGGTTAAAATATGTAAAAATAAATAAGCAAGAATTTTTAATTTTAATTCTCCCCCTGAGTTAAATATCTCCCCCTGAATTTACTATCTCTCCCCCTTTGACACACATCAAAAAAATAGTGGAAACAATTACACTTAAGTGAAGTTCAATTTTAAAAATTTATAAAGGTAAAATATTCAAATAAGAGAAAATTTTAAAAATATAGTGATGTATAAAACATTTCGTAAAGTAAACTTTTTTAAAGAAGAAAAAAATGTGAGTATTTGAAAAGATTTAGTAAAGTTAAAACTTGAAAAAAATTCGTAAAGTAAAATTCTAAAGAAATGTTTAAAAATTTGACAGGTTTAGTAAAGTGTAAATTTTAAAAATTTTAGCAAAGTTAAAATTTCAAGTTAAATTTTAGCAAGGTTAAAATTTTAAAATATTTTCAAAATTGTAATGTAAATAATATTGAAAAGGTTAGGAAAGGTAAAATATTGAAAACGTATTGGGGAGAAATTTTAAAAAATTATAGTATAGGTAAAATTTTGAGAAATTATATTGAAAAATGACTAAAGAATAATTTTAAAAAACTGTAAAGAAAATAATTTGAAAACTATAGATAAAATATTGAAAGATTTCAAAAGTAAATAATTTTCAAAAATATTTTGTTAAAAGAAAGAAAAAGAAAGAGTTTTGAAAGTTTAGTTTGAAGTTCCCCTAAAATCGATAATTTCCTAAAAGTCCAAACATGATTTAAAAACTAAAAAAAATATTCTTATGATGAAATGTCCAGCCTTTGTACAAAGCTAACTACCACAAGATAACAGCTATTGATTCAGGTTAGTCAATTTGAGCATTTGGGACTTACTAAGTTGTTACTAGCTAGTAAACTCAAATTGATCAATGTATGTTATTTAAGGCCCAGATTTATAGCGATGCACTGACATAAGCATCTGAAATCTTATGTTAAGTCCTGAGCATCTCACCCATTCTAAGTTTTGTAAGAAAGGAATCCTACTGTATTTGTGAGATGCTGATCACTACTAAAACTATAAGATCATGCAATTCTACGATAAGATTTAGGCTACTCAAAAAAAAAAAATAAAAGATTTGAAATAGTTTTTGAAAATAAAATTTTGAAAGGGGAATTTTTACAAACATAAATTTTAAAAAACTACTAAATAATAATTTTAAAAATATGTTAAGTAACGTATTATATAAACAACATGTAAAGAATAATCAAAAAAAAATACTGAAGGAAGGTCATAACTGAAAAGTAACCAAAAGCAGAGTGCAAAGTATCTCACAAGTATAATAAGTCAAAAGTAATAGTTCCTAGAGGTCACTCATCCTCATCCACATTAGCAACTCAAAGATAATCAAAGATCCTCCGCTGCTCCCTCTCTAATGCAGCAGTATGATCTGTCATCTCCTGACGAAAGTCTGCAATTTGTCCATGGAGAGAGTTGTATTGATCATGCATCTTAGTTTCCAAGGAGTCAAACTGACTAAAAATGTCATCTCGAAGATGGCTAAAGAAATCACTAGTCGGTGGGGGAGGGGCATAGGAACTGTTCTGAGCAATATCAAAATAAGGCGTTAAGGCAACTCCTGGATCAATAATCAGCGGAAGAGGCTCATCAATTGGAATTGGATCATCCTCAGCAACATCTTCCTCGGCTACAGGTGGGATAAAACATGGATGGTTCTGCTTAAAGACAAGTCCTTTAGCACTAGTCCTAATCGCAGCCAAAGACAACTGCCTATCCTGACAAGATCAAAAATCAGACAACTCAATCAATTCACCAAAGTGAACTCCTACACCTAGAGAAGCAATATATGCAGTGAGAACATGACACTGAATCATGTGAACATTATTCGAAGTGATGTACCCTGAATAGTAGATGATAGATCTGAACACCCAGTATCCTAGTCAAAGTCTAGTCTGTGTCTCAGTGCATATATCAGAAAAAGATGGACCGGACGTAAAACGCCCTAATCTTTAGATGACAAGGGATGAATGCAAGACACAATCATCTTATAAAAGGTATTGTCATTTGGACTGAGTGATACAATTGACATCTTTTTGGGGCGTGGTCCCTCAAAGAAATCAACATACATAAGGTCAAGGGTCAGATGAGCGAAAGGAGCAGGCAGGATGTCAGGAAGTGAGGCACTAAAAAAGATGCGATTAACAGAAGGTCAGATTCGTAAAAACCTGAGAAACATATCAAGATCAAACAACATATCCCGGGTTGCAATTCTAGTCTTATAGTGATGAGGTCAAGTTCACACAAGTTGTGATAAAATTCAGAACATAGAATTGGATTGTATATCACTACTACAAATTGAGGCTAAGACATCACTCCTAAAGTATTATTTTTGGTCATATAAATGTTGCATTATACCTAAGGTAACGCTTTTCATTCTATCTTGTCAGGTCCTGTCATGTTAGATATAACACAATGCTTTTGTCATTTTATGCAACACTTTCTTGAACTGTCGCAATATATAGCAAAGGCAACACTTCTCTATATGCAACACTTTTTTCCTTCCAACAACAACACTTATTCTTTTGTTACTCTTAAACAATTACAACACTTTTGACTATTAATAGCAACACTTTTTACAATTTTTTTAACACAATAATTCAACACTTTTCTCCTTAAATGCATCACTTTTTATTAAAACTTTTACCTCTTAAATGCATCACTTATTGATACATATAGAACACTTATATTTGTGTTTTATTTTTTAAAATGTAATATGTTTACCCATTAATAGTAATACTTATTTTTTTCATCAATATATTATTGATAATGCAATTTAATTATACAATCAAACACATTTGTATAAAATAGATTATTCAAAATATGATCATTGTATTGTAAAAAAATTGTACCACATTATATTCTGCTTAATAATTTTACAAAATTCAATAAATGACATCTACAAATATATAGCCAACTAAAGCACTATACAAAAGCTACCAATTAATACCTTCATGAATGCCCCAAAAAAGACAACTAACAATACATACTCTTTGCTTGCCTTAAAAAAAATCACATAGGTATACAAAATGTAACACTCATTCCCATTCCCAACTATAATGGCTGCTTAGCTATCCAAAATGCTTGCCGCCTACAAGAAAAGCATCACAATGTGGACAACAAAAGTCAGAATAGAGATTTGATCATATAGCAAAAGTAATAACTTTTCTGCTCAACAATATATCTAAACACACCTTATCGAACCACCATCCTTCAGCTGGAAAATAACCTTTGTGCTCGATCAACTGCAAAGAAGTACCAAACCTCATAGCACAACTAGGAGCCAACCATATAAAGAATCATAAACTAGTACTATTATATGAGAAAAATGTATGCGAAAGCACATTGATCTTAGAAATCCTGGAAAATAAAGGAAATAGTAATGAAATGGGTGTTAGCGAAAAGCAAGAGGTAAAACATATACAAACATGAGGAAAGACTCACATGTTACTAGTCCAAGTAATCTTCTATGCTATAAATTTGCAATTGGATGCTAAACTTATCATAATTCAAAGCAAAAATTATATAATTGAGCATCAAACTTGCAAAGTCAATAGCAATAACAAATAGCTATCAACAAAGCCACATCAGGAAGAACTAAACCTCAAGCATCAAATTATAGCAAGTGGGTAATTTCCATAGTCAAAATGAAATGCTTTTCTATGATTAATGGAAGTAAGGACTGGGGATTTAGTTAATTTAAACTTACATGGCAAACATTCACAAGCACTTCCAAATGAACATGCAAAGTTCAAAGTGTCTTTTAAAACAACTTTCATGATGAAAATATACCAAATTCATTAACATGATCAATTGGATAACAAGTCTATCTTCAACCCATTGATCGATCCAGATTTACCCAAATCAATATACTACAA
The DNA here is from genome assembly GCF_018446385.1 of Zingiber officinale. Classification (NCBI taxonomy): domain Eukaryota; kingdom Viridiplantae; phylum Streptophyta; class Magnoliopsida; order Zingiberales; family Zingiberaceae; genus Zingiber; species Zingiber officinale. The sequence continues at coordinate 59,672,925 of NC_056000.1, read as the reverse complement.
CCAAATTCCAACTTCTAATCAGAGATAACATAGGTCAACAAAGATTAGGTTAAGGGATTTGTTACCCAAATTAGACAGCCGACTTCCTTCCTCTATGGTAGCGGCTCATTGTGGCCAACGGGGCAACTGCATCGCGGGTGATCTGGCTACGACAGCTTCGATGATGTGAGGGGGACGCGAGAGGGAAACTGCTGGCCGTAGACTTCCAAGGAGGCCGGTAGTGGGGAGGCGATGGTGATATCAAGTGGCGCGTCATGAGATGGTGGCAACTTTCCTTCCCGTAGTGTCTCGGCTCTCCGATGACAACCCACAACAGTTGTCTGTAGCCCCTTTCCGTGATGGTAAAAAGGGTGGAGGTAGGCGAAGCGGTGACGACGGCTTTGTCGGGAGATCGGGCGTTGGCGACTTCGAAGGCGCGATGAGTGCTGCGCAAGAGGGAGAGAGGGCATCACACAAGGGAGGTCGGCGGCTCTCACTCGTGACCGAAGAGGAGTCGACAACAACGCTCACACCACGGTCGCTGGTATTAGCTCGAGGAGGAAGGGACGGTGGCAGTGCGGCGAAAGGAAGCTAGGACACGGCCTGCGACTACTTGGGCTAGGCGACGACCGGAGACAGCGATCAGTGGCGCTGCAAGGGCAGCGACGTCGGCGATAGGGGCGGTGTGGTGAGTTTGCGAGAGGGAGAGGGACGGGTGGCGGCGCCAAGTGAGAAAGGGAAATCACGAGTGGAATTAGGGTATGGAACTTAAGTTTCCATTATATACATTATATTATATAGGTAGATTTAAATAATTTAATGAAATCAATTAATTCCAACTTAATTATTATCCAAACAAGATTTCTCTCAAAACACGACTTATTAACTTTATTTAAATTTCTAAAAAAAATTTACAAAAATTCTATAAATTTATTTCTCAAATAATATTTATTATTTAATTATCGTATCTTGTAATAATTCATTAGTATTTTTATGGATTCATGGAACGTCGTCATTTAAATTTTTTGTAGTTTTAAATGATAATGGATCCACTCCATGAAAAATCCACAAATCATAATTTTCCACAAACTCCTCACTTTTCACACGATTATACACCTGACGAAGATACTCAATTTGCTAGAGACGTTCACGGAGAGGGCTTCGCTAGAGATGTTCAACGAAGACAGAGTTTAAATTGGCGTGCAGCAGAGAAATTTTATCGAGGGAGCATGAGGAGGAGGTTGTGAGTTTAGGGTTAGAGCAAAGAAGTTCGGTGCAGGGAGGGGAGGAACACACGATTCAAGGGTTTGCGTGAGGGAGATTATGGGTTTAGGTTCGTGTGAGGGAGGTCGCAAGTTTAGGGAGGGAGTTCACGAGTTTTGTTCACGCACAGGAGCTCTGTTTGGTGAAAAATAGTTACTGGTAGTTTGCGAAAAATAAACATGTCATTTATCTCGGTTGTGGCAAATATTACTACTACCGCAACACATTTAAAAAGTGTTACATATTCCTGCACTCTTGCAACACTTTTACAAAAGTGTTGCCTTTTCTAATATCAAGTGCAACACTTTTAAAAAATGTGTTGCATTTTAGTTATAATGCAACACTTATTTGAAAGTGTTGTATGTTTTTTCCAAAACTTGATATATGACAACAATTTATTAAAGTGTTGCTCCCAAAGTGATACCTTAGGCTCATTTTGTAGTAGTGTATATGCATGTCGGCAAAAGACAATGCTATCAAGTTAAAAAGGTTGTGTGATGTCTATGACCTCTAGATAGTATGTTTGATAGAATTGAAGATCAAGATAACGAGTCCCTATCACCTTAAACTTTTTATTAGGAAATGATTGACGTAGTTCTTCGGAGGAAAACTTAGGGTCTTGGCTGGGATTTAAGGAGCTAGCCTCCCTTTATGCAAATGTATGACTCTTTTCACTAATATTAAGGAAATAAAATAAATAAATTGTAAATAAATATAGGAAAGAAGAGTCGGAAGGTGATTACTGAGGCATTTTCACATTCTGTGGAAGGTTGTAGGAGGTGAAACAGGCGGAGAAGAAGAAGAGGAGGATGAAGTGGAATGTGAGTTGTCTTCTGCCCGAGGGGTGGTTTTATAGCCTTCAATCGGTCGACCGATAAGGGGTTCGGTCGACCGATCCCTTTAATACGACGTCCTTTTTGGATAGCTAATCAGTGTTCGGTCGAATGAACCAATATTCGATCGACCGATAAATTCACACTGGTAGAGAGTAAGGTTAGGTCTTCAATCGACAGAACCTGTGTTCGGTCGAGCGATCAATTGAAGAGGCATAAAATTTGGCGACAATTAACGTTTTCGGTCGATCGATAAAAGGGTTCGGTCGACTGATAAATTAAACGCGGTCAAAAACTTATTGGTTATTAATTCGATCAATCGAACTTATCGTTCGGTCGACGAAACAATTTCTTTTAAAAATAATTTTAATTAAGTTTTTTAATTAATAATTTAATTAAAATTTTAAAATAATTTTAATTAAGTTTTTAAGTTTTAATTTAATTAATAGTTTCTACTTAAAATTTTAAAATAATTTTAATTAAGTTTTAAAATAATTTAATTAAGTGTTTAAAATAGTTTTTAATTAAAATTTTAAAATAATTTTAATTAAGTTTTAAAATAAGTTTTTTAAAATAATTTTAATTAAGTTTTTAAAATAATTTTAATTAATTTTAATTAAGTTTTTAAAAATATTTTTAAAAATAATTTTAATTAAAATTTTAAAATATTTTTAATTAAAATTTAAAATAAGTTTTTCAAATAATTTTAATTATGTTTTTAAAATATTTCTAATTAAATTTTTAAAATAAGTTTTAAAATAATTTTAATTAAGTTTTAAAATAAGTTTTAAAATAAGTTTTTTAAAATAATTTTAATTAAGTTTTAAATATTTTTAATTAATTTTTTAAATAATTTTAATTAAGTTTTAAAATTTTTTTAATTAAGTTTTAAAAAATAATTTTAATTAAGTTTTAAAAAATTTTAATTAAGTTTTAAAAAATTTTAATTATGTTTTAAAAATATTTTTAATTAATTTTTAAAATAATTTTAATTAAATTTTAAAATAAGTTTTTAAATAATTTTAATTAAGTTTTTTAAAATAGTTTTAATTAGTTTTTTAATTATTTTAATTTAGTTTTAAAATAATTTTAATTAAGTTTTTAAAATAGGTTTTAAAATAATTTTAATTAAGTTTTTAAAATAGGTTTAATTAAGTTTTTAAAATAACTTTTAAAATAATTTTAATTAATTTTTAACATAATTTTAATTAAGTTTTAAAATAATTTTAATTAAGTTTTAAAAATAGTTTTAATTAATTTTTTAAATAATTTTAATTAAGTTTTAAAATAATTTTAATTAAGTTTTTAAAATAGTTTTAATTAAGTTTTTAAAATAAGTTTTAAAATAATTTTAATTAAGTTTTAAAAATATTTTTAAAACAATTTTAATTAAGTTTTTAAAATATTTGTAATTAAGATTCTTAAAATCAATTTTAAAATAATTTTAATTAAGTTTTTAAAATATTTTTAATTATTTTTTAAAAATAATTTTAATTAAGTTTTTAAAATATTTTTAATTAAGTTTTTAAAATAATTTTAATTAAGTTTTAAAATAAGTTTAGTTAAGTTTTAAAATAATTTTAATTAAGTTTTTAAAATAGTTTTAATTAAGTTTTTAATTGAATTTGAATTAAATTTTGAAAAAGATTGTTGAACCATGTTAGATTCAAATTTAACTTTGGGTTAATCAAACATTCTTCCTAAGGATAAGTTTTCAGTTCAGTAGCAAGACATATGACCTTTTTGTATATCAACGGTAGACCACTTGCTGAATACTTTCCAAAATAGTTCTGCCTAAAAAACTTAATACTAGGTTTTGGTCTAACTAGCCCATGTTTGACTGGGGTAGCTTTGATCAGATCTACTAAGTCTAGTGCACCAGGTAGAAAACACAAGATTCGGCCTAGACATGCCTTCGACAAAGCTTCCTTGATGTACTATCATCTTAATCCATTCCGGTGCTATGTTATAGGTTTGATAAACCTTTTTAACTAACCATTCTAAACTAAGTAGAAAAACTAAACCTACTCCTAATCATGCATAGTAAATTGATCAAGTTGGTTGAACCATTTTTCTATTTGCTCCCCTTGAGTCATAGCTTAGATATGGTCTATCTAAGTAATGGATTTGACTCTTAGGAATCAAGTATAGGTTTGGTTTGATTAGTTTGGTTAAACATTTTATTGGAACTCATGCTTGGACTTGTCTTTTAACATTTTGACTAATTAAGGACAAATGTGATTTGTTTATTTTATTTGGTTTATAGCCAAGTCTTGATTTGTTGTACACGGCTCGTTGCGATCCAAGTACCATGTTTAGACACATGGATCCTAGTTCTAACTTTTTCAACGTTTTCTTGAGTCGCTCAACTTGACCTTTCAAGTTGGAGTTTTCTTCCTCAAGTTTTGCAACTTGAGTTGAAGTTCCGACTTGAACTTGGTTAGTCAAGTCACTCAAGTTAACTTGCTTCTTAAGGTGGTATATTTCCTTAAGTAGCAAGTTATTTTATTTTTCAAATTTTGATAATTTTTTAAATAAACATTTAACTACTTTAAGTAAATTTGACTTTGAATAAATCGTTACCATATTTGGACCTTCGGAGACGGATGCGGATCCGTGGTTTCTCTCGGATTCGGTGTCGATCTCGGATTCGGTATCGGTTTCAGACTCGTATTCTTCCTTGAGTTCAGAGTCTTCGTTTCTTGCCATAAATGCAAGATAACTCAAGTACTTTGGTTTTTCCATGTCGGATTCGTTGGAAGATGTCTCGTCCCATGTCGTTTGGAGGGCTTTCTTCTTTCTTGTCGACTTGGGCCTTTCTTCCTTCCTATATGGGTATTCATTTTTGAAATACCCCTTCTTGTTGCATCCATAACAAATCATTTCTGATTTGTTTTGAGTTTGGTTGATTGGTATCCTTTTGGTGCTTCTTTTGAATTTCTTCTTTGTTAGTAATCTCCGGACCATATTGACCAATTCTTCTTCATTTGTTGAATCAGAGTCTGACTCACTTTCTGATTTAATCTTTGTTCTTGATTTTGTTTCCTTGCTTGTACCTGTATACAAAGCGACTCCTTTCTCGACTTGGCTCAAGTTAGATTGTTCGTGTATTTCTAATTCACAAAATAACTCATCTAGTTTAAGAATTGAAAGATCCTTAGAAACTTTATAAGCATCTACTATTTATGCCCACAAAGTATTCCGCAGAAAAGCATTAAAAAGTGTACCTTATTGTGTCATGGTTCTCTAGATTGTGTCCGATCAGATGGAGGCCATTGAGGATGTCTTTTAATCGAGCGTGTAGTTGCGAAGCCGTCTCTCCGAGGAGCCTTTTAATATTAAATAAATTATTTAGAACTAAGTCTCTTTTATTTACCTTAAACTCATCGGTCCCTTCGTATAGCTTTACCAGGCAGTCCCATAGTTCTTTAGTATTGTCGTAGGGGTCGACTCGGTTCAACTCCTCTATTGTGAGCCCGCACTGATAAAAGGGTTCAGTCGACCGATAAATTAAACGCGGTAAAAAATTTATTGGTTATTTATTCGATCGATCGAACTTATCATTCGGTCGACGAAACAATTTTTTTAAAAATAATTTTAATTAAGTTTTTTAATTAATAATTTAATTAAAATTTTAAAATAATTTTAATTAAGTTTTTAAGTTTTAATTTAATTAATAGTTTCTACTTAAATTTTAAAATAATTTTAATTAAGTTTTTAAATAATTTAATTAAGTGTTTAAAATAGTTTTTAATTAAAATTTTAAAATAATTTTAATTAAGTTTTAAAATAAGTTTTTAAAATAATTTTAATTAAGTTTTTAAAATAATTTTAATTAAGTTTTTAAAATATTTTTAATTAATTTTAATTAAGTTTTTAAAAATATTTTTAAAAATAATTTTAATTAAAATTTTAAAATATTTTTAATTAGAATTTTAAATAAGATTTTAAAATAATTTTAATTAAGTTTTTAAAATATTTCTAATTAAAATTTTAAAATGAGTTTTAAAATAATTTTAATTAAGTTTTTAAAATAAGTTTTTAAAATAATTTTAATTAAGTTTTAAAAATATTTTTAACTAAGTTTTAAAAATATTTTTAATTAATTTTTAAAATAATTTTAATTAAGTTTTAAAAAATAATTTTAATTAAGTTTTAAAAAATAATTTTAATTAAGTTTAAAAAAAATTTAATTATGTTTTAAAAATATTTTTAATTAATTTTAAAAATAATTTTAATTAAATTTTAAAATAAGTTTTAAAATAATTTTAATTAAGTTTTTAAAATAGTTTTAATTAGTTTTTAAAATTATTTTAATAAGTTTTAAAATAAGTTTTAAAATAATTTTAATTAAGTTTTTAAAATAGGTTTTAAAATAATTTTAATTAAGTTTTTAAAATAGGTTTAATTAAGTTTTTAAAATAACTTTTAAAATAATTTTAATTAATTTTTTAAAATATTTTTAATTAATTTTTAAAACAATTTTAATTAAGTTTTAAAATAATTTTAATTAAGTTTTAAAAATAGTTTTAATTAATTTTTTTAATAATTTTAATTAAGTTTTATAATAATTTTAATTAAGTTTTTAAAATAGTTTTAATTAAGTTTTAAAATAAGTTTTAAAATAATTTTAATTAAGTTTTTAAAATATTTTTAAAATAATTTTAATTAAGTTTTTAAAATATTTGTAATTAAGATTCTTAAAATAAATTTTAAAATAATTTTAATTAAGTTTTTAAAATATTTTTAATTATTTTTAAAAAATAATTTTAATTAAGTTTTTAAAATATTTTTAATTAAGTTTTTAAAATAATTTTAATTAAGTTTTAAAATAAGTTTAATTAAGTTTTAAAATAATTTTAATTAAGTTTTTAAAATAGTTTTAATTAAGTTTTTAATTGAATTTGAATTAAATTTTGAAAAAGATTATTGAACCCATGTTAGATTCAAATTTAACTTTGGGTTAATCAAACATTCTTTCTAAGGATAAGTTTTCAGTTCAGTAGCGAGACATATGACCTTCTTGTGTATCAACGGTGGGCCACTTGCTGAATACTTTCCAAAATAGTTCTGCCTAAAAAACTTAATACTAGGTTTTGGTCTAACTAGCCCATGTTTGACTGGGGTAGCTTTGATCAGATTTACTAAGTCTAGTGCACCAGGTATAAAACAAGATTCGGCCTAGACATGCCTTCGACAAAGCTTCCTTGACGTACTATCATCCCAATCCATTCCGGTGCTATGTTATAGGTTTGATAAACCTTTTTAACTAACCATTCTAAACTAAGTAGAAAAACTAAACCTACTCCTAATCATGCATAGTAAATTGATCAAGTTGGTTGAACCATTTTTCTATTTGCTCCCCTTGAGTCATAGCTTAGATATGGTTTATCTAAGTAATGGATTTGACTCTTAGGAATCAAGTATAGGTTTGATTTGATTAGTTTGGTTAAACATTTTATTGGAACCCATGCTTGGACTTGTAGTTTAACATTTTGACTAATTAAGGACAAATGTGATTTGTTTATTTTATTTGGTTTATAGCCAAGTCCTGATTTGTTGTACACGGCTCGTTGCGATCCAAGTACCATGTTTAGACACTTGGATCCTAGTTCTAACTCATTGCCCGATCACCTTTTCCGGTCGATCGAACAGAAAATTTTCCTATTCGCCGAAATTCGCACTTAGTGCTGCATTGATGAGGTATCGTCTGCTTCTGACTGAACTGATCTATGCCACATCGTCAGGATTCGATCTATCGATCCTTTGGTTCGATCGACCGATCGAGCTTTGATCGGATTTCACTTTGCTTTGATCTGAACTGGTGTCTGTTTTGAGTTAGCCTAGTTCGGTCGACCGATCCTCCTATTTGATCATCGATTAGGACAAACTTGTAAAACAGAGTTAAACAGTATATTCTTGCAAAATAGAGATTATCACAGTAATATATAAAATGCATGAGTAATAAAAATCGACAGTTCAACTGTCTTGATCTCAACTTGTAAACTTTCCCAGTTTCTTCAGTTGGATCAGCGACCTTAGGTTGTTTCTTTCAGGAACACGACCTCACTGTACTCCTCCAGTTATTTACCTCAACCTACTTGCCAAACTTTGGTCCTCTCGACCCACTTGGTATTTCCACCTAGGTTCCATGATCTGCTAATACTTCTTTTGTCTAGCCTCCAACTAGGTCTTTCCCGGTTGAATAAACAACCTACACACTTAGTTAACTTGTTAGATCACAACAAAACTTAACTTGAACCTTTGACAACATCAAAACTTAGGTTTGATTCTGGTGCAACTTGCACCAACATAGTGCAGTTGTTAGATTTCGATCAACTGCTCTATGTGGAGTTTAAATTAATAAGTTCAACAAAACCCAATTTTTTTAGTCAGAACTTACATTTTAAACTCAATTTACAAGCCTATATATTATTCATGTAATAATTCATTATACAGTTCTCATATAAGAAATAAAAAGGGTCTGATATGATACTATATCAGGACCAACGTGAACCTGATATGCTCCCATATCAGGACTATCATAGGCCTAATATGTCCCCATATCAGGCCCACGTTCTGATTGAAATGTATCGTAAGATTTGATCACCTCCGGAGAGATCTAAATCAATAATAGGCGACACTGTTGGAGTCCTTGATACATGAGAAAGCAATAGGAATTGATTTGGGTGCAATTTGATCTCTCTAGGTTCATTAGTGGATTTTGACTAAAGCCCACTGATGAACCTAGAGTAGTCAGATTTTACCAAAATATCAATCAATGGGAAGGGTTGAGTGAGGAGAAGGTAGATATGGTGTTAAATCTAAGTTCTAACCACTGTCAATGAAGTTTTTGTGTCGTGCCATTTGACACGGAATAATGCACTTGCTGGAATTCAATGAACAACACACATTTTTGAGTTTTAACTTAGAGTTCAAACTTAATTTACAACTCTATTTGTTATTTAAGAGATAATTTAACTATACAATTCTCACATCAGGATTAAAAAGGGCATGATATTTTTCGATATCATACCCACATTGGACCTTATATTGGACCATATCAGACCCACATTTTGGCTAAAATTATATCAGCTCCGGAGAGATCTAAATCAACAATAGATGGCATCGATGGAGTCTTTGATGCATCAGAAAGCCACAGAAATTGATTTGGGTGCAATCTGTCCTCTCTAACCGAATCGACCTAGGGTTTTTGGATATTAACAAAATTACAATTTATAATAGGAAGGCTTGAGTGAGGTGAAGGTAGATATGATGTCAAACCTTGGATTTGATTAAAGAATAACATTTTAGTCTTTTTTGATATTACAGACTAATCTGTCTCAAATACTATATGTACATAACTAAACTGTATCTCTCTTCTTCTACCAAATGTAGTCTTACTTGAAATTTATCCTTCCATGCTGATTTTCTTCAAAGCAGTAATCCTTCAAAGTAGCACTCTTTAATGCCTTACGATTATACCCAAGCTCTCTACTTACTCTATTACAATCTGCCGCATAAATGCAAGAAGAGATATAGCAAAGCAGGAAGAGGTTCGTGTTGAAGTTGTCAATATAAGAATATAAAGAGGAAAGAGAGAGATAAGGTGAGACCTATGATAAGGTGACGTGCATCCGAACCATGCATACAAATAATTTTTTATTTAAAAATCTTAAATTGTGGCTCGGATGTATTGGAAAATGACATCCGGAGGGAAGGGATTTAGGAGGTTGGCGGGAGGGGTAGGAAGGGAATAATATTATTTTTGGTATTTTTTTGATAATTTTAAAACTAGGGTGTTTATTTTGATAAATAAGAAAATCTAGCCTCTCCTTTTTGTCAAAGCCGATTATTCTTTCTGGAGCATTGGTATAACCCACAATCAAATGGATCGAACAAGGATTTATAGTTAGGCTCCGTTTGGTAGAGGTGATAGGATTAGAATTGGGTTGATTATGATAGGATTGGGGGTAGGATTAATAATCACTCTCCATGCTAAGGGATTGTGAATCCCACTCCTAATCAATCCTAATCCTATCCCTAATCAACCTTACCAAATGACATATTAATAACTTTTTGAAAACATAATCCTAATCTTATTATTCCTATCAAACGGAGCCTTAGAGTTTAAGCTAAAGGAAGTTCAATTTAGTCGGAAAGAAAGATTGAGGGTTTGCTATGTTTCATCGGAAGGAAACCTATGATTCCTAGGAGTGGAAAGAAAGAAGAATTACCTTTAGACTAGAGGCACTAGAATTCCCTATTCTGCTCGCTAGAGGGAGTATTCATGAGTTCTGAGGGGGCTTAGGGAGTAGAATTTCTCCTATGATGCCTGGAGTGTGTCAACTCCTTAACCATGTTAGCATTTTCTATGTCGGTTGACACTGTACTTCCACATGTTACGTGCCAGTCTGTCAGTGCTACACTATGTGATTTTAATTGCTACACAGCTGCATGTTATGTGCCGCCTTCCCTAGTTGGGTCGAAGGATAGTCTATGCATTCATCTTTTTGTATCCCTTGGAATTTTTGAAGGGATGAATCAGTAATTCTAAATTTGATGTCTTCCTTAGTCGAGTGTTTACAGTATACAAACACCATTGTGGCTTTTATGATTTTGCAATTTAAGATTTTCATTTTGTTTGTGCCAAATAAACAGTAACCCTTCTCGTCACTCCTTTTCACTTTACCTTTGTAATGTTTCACTCTTATTCACTATCCCTTCGATTTAGTCATTTTTTCCTAGGGCAGCTTGAATATGATGAGGGGTGGTGGTACGACCTCCCATTGAGCAGGTGAAGTAGGGTGAAGGAGAGTCTGATCTACTTAAACCAGTGATCAATTTTGATCCACTTACATTTTTCTTATCTGCCGACACCTATTTCAACACATGAATTTTTTTATCTATCAATACCTATTGGACTTTCTTGACTCCTCGACAAGCACATGACTGTCACCTGTTCTCTTATGGTGATGAAGATGATGACAATCGACAAAAATTTGTCATGTTCAATATGTACAACCATCACAATAATTACTTAAATTATATTATATTTATTTCAATATTTTATATATATCATAAAACGTTCTCCTTTTTCTTTTTACCTTTCTCTTCTGTTTTGATTTTCTTATTTTTATTTCTAATTCTCTTGCTACTTGACCTTTCAAAGAATCAATTATCTACGGTATGTTCAGTGTACCATACTAATGCAACAGTCGTCTCTCTGTGTGCTCCACTGTACTACTCAAGCAACTAATTTCCTTTTCTCTTTCTTCGTAACCTTCTCGTGTAAATCCATTCTTAATCAAATTTCTTCCTGTTATCTCTCTTTTGGTTCAAATTGGTCAGGCTATTAATACATGCATGTGATCCTAAATCCCTTTTATACATTGATAGAATATTTATTCTTTCTAAAATAATTCTTATAAAATTAAATAAATTTATGTTAAAAAAAAATTAAATTGTCTCTTTTAAAAATTGCTTATATGTCTTATCTTGTTCAATTTAGATGTTGTCTTTATTACTGGTTGAATTTTGATGCTCACATACTTGTTTGATTACCTATTCATTTCAAGTTATGCTTACCATCATTGACTTTACTTTATTTCTTACTTGGAGCTTATATAATTTTTACTTAAAAATTTACTAATTTCGACTTAAAATGTTTACTTGATTTGGTAGTTTTTTGACTTTAAAAGGGTTAGATTTACTTAGCTTTTTAAAATTACTTATTAAAAATATCTTATAAATATTTTTTGGAGAAGTCTTAACTTACCTTTTCTTTCCTATTCTTGATGTACGAAGGGAAAGAGAGAAAGAAAACAAGAAAGTTTAAAATTCAAGGGAGAATTTAAATTTAACTTAATGGGTACGTGCACATCTTTGTTTCTTAAGCTATTATTTTACCCACTTTAAACTTAATTTTCACATATCAAAAAATGGAGATTATTAGTGCTAAGAGTATCAAATAGAATTTATATTTTGATGTATGGTAAATTTAAAGTTAGATTGGTTTTTGATCTAACAAGGATAAGTAGGAAGGTGTAAATAATTTAACAGAATATAAGTCTTAAGTTGAAAACAAGGCATCCAGTTGGGAACTAGATATTGAAAGACCTAATTGGGAATTAGTCAATGGAAATCTAAGAGAATTAGTTGGGAACTAGGTAATAATAAGATCTAATTGAAAACTGCAAAGTGGAAGACCAAATAGAGAAATGGAAGTCCAAGAGGACCGGGAGCTAAGGACCTAGCAGTGAAAGTTTAGGTGCGTCAGCTGAGATCTAAATACTTGGTACAAGTAAAGTATTTGAGATACTAGACACATTAAGTTGAATTTAGAGTAACAAGTTCGAAATTGTCAAGTTGTGTGAATACTACTTTTTGTGTACTAACTCTATATCACAGGAAGCCACTTAGTAGTTCCAGGAGATCGAACAAGATCTAAATGACTAATTGAAGATAAGTTGTACCTAATTGGGTTGAGAACTTCTAGGAGACTGGAGTGAGGTGTGGGCGACCTCGGTATCCAGACGATCAAACCAACTTCCAAGTTATTAGAGTAGGTATGATCTAATGATCCGAAGGAGACGATCAAAATAAGAGTTTGACTATTCTCTACGTGTCCAGAGAGAGTTTAGATGTTCCAAGTCCATTGAATCATTATCGATGCTGATGAAATTTCAGTAGTCATGTCAATATACTATAAGTGATCTAAGAGCATCCGCAACGCTAATTCGTTATAACATTCATCATCTCATCAAAAAATATGGGGCCCACTGTCACATACTCATTATAACAACATCTCTTTCACTCACATTCCTTTTAACATTAACACTCATTATTTATGGGTTCCACCATTCACTTATTCATCTCTCTTATTAGTTTTTTAAATTATATTAAAATGTTTATAATTTAAAAAAGAAAAAGAAAATATTAAAAAATTAAAAGAGAGAGGGTGTTCAAAGACGTTCAAACCTATGAACACTTTCTCTCCTTTTTCTTATGAATGAGTATTATAATACCTACTCACAATGAACACTCAATTACAGATGTTCTAATGGACTTTAAATCGACCGAAAGAGTGCTTAGTCAATTTCACTTCGCCTAGTAAATAAGGAAGACCAAAAGTAAGATCTCTCCGAACCTAAGCGAACTGTGAGATATTTCTAGTGATTTGTAATTTTGCTTTTAGGTTGATTTTAATATTATTGCACTCATTATAAAAAAGAATGATATCACATACCCCAATGTGCCTTGCTTCAAATTGCTTTGCTAAACAAAGAGGCACCTGTCGTCTCCTGTCCATTAGCAACTACATGGCTTTCTTCTCTCTCTTCTTCCTTCTTCCCCTCTCTTCTCTCCTTTTCTTCCTCCTGCTGCGCTCCAGGAAACAACTGATCTCCGGAGGTACCAATCTCCCCCCCTCACCTCCAAGGCTTCCTCTCATCGGCAACCTCCACCAGCTCGGCCCCCTCGTTCACCAGTCCCTCGCCGCCCTCTCCCGTTGCCACGGGCCCCTCATGCTCCTGCACCTCGGCTACGTCCCCACCCTCGTCGTCTCCTCCCCCGACGCCGCCTGTGACGTCCTCCGCCACCAGGACCTCGTTTGTGCCGGACGTCCTGCCATCACGCCGGCCAAGATCCTCCTCGACGGAGACATGGGCTTCGCCCCCTACGGCGATTACTGGCGGCAGCTCCGCAAGATCTTTAGCTTCCACTTGCTCAGCTCCAAGCGGGTGCAGTCCTACCACCTTGCGCGGGAGGAGGAGGTGGCAGCCATGATGGCGGCCATCGCGGCTCGGCCCTCGACCACCATAAATCTATCCGAAACCATATATTCCTTCGCGAACGACGTGCTCTGTCGAGTGGTGTCGGGAAAATTCAAGAGAGCGGAAGGGCGGAACCGAGTTTTTGCAGAGTTGAGCAACGAGAACTCAGTGCTGCTGATGGCGGTGTACCTCGGGGACTACTTCCGGTGGCTGGGGTGGGTGGATGGGTTGCTGGGTTACGTGACGAGGGCCAGGAAGCTCAGGAAGAGGTGGGAGGAGCTGCTGGATCAGGTCATCAAGGAGCATGCGGATCGAGCGTCATCAAATATGGACGGTCACGATGAGAAGGAGGAGGAGGAAAAGGATTTCGTGGACGTTTTGATGTCGCTGCAGGGCAAGAACGAGTTTAACCTCGAGCCAGGAAACCTCAAGTCGCTTCTTGTAGTAAGATTGATCCTTCTTCTAGTCATTTTTCTGACGACTCAAACTAGAACTGATTGGATTGTTTAATTCACTCTGTTTTTTGGATGTTTCTTTCTGCATCGATCTATCTATCTTCATCTCACCTCTTTTCCTCATTCCTTGAAACACTTGCAGGATATTTTCGCAGCTGGCACAGACACATCTTACATTACTATAGAATGGGCCATGGTCGAGCTCGTTCGCAATCCTCCAACCATGCAGAAATTGCAAGAGGAAGTGAGAAGGATAGCGAGCAGAAAGAGCCTTGTCAAAGATGAAGACCTCCACCAAATGACCTACTTGCTGGCCGTCATCAAGGAGGTCCTGCGGCTGCACCCCCCAGCTCCATTACTGCTGCCGCGACAAACGTTGAATGACTGCATGATTCAAGGTTACAGCATACCCAAGAAGACGAGAATCTTAGTGAACGCGTGGGCGATTGGTAGAGATCCAAAGCATTGGGACGCGCCTGAGGAGTTCAGGCCGGAGAGGTTCTTGGACGGCACGGTGGACTTCAACGGAACTGATTTCCGGTACATGCCCTTTGGATCGGGCCGAAGAATTTGCCCAGGAATGCAATTCGCCATTGCTTCTTTGGAGATTGCACTGGCAAACTTGGTGCATCAGTTTGATTGGGAGCTGCCTGACGGGATGGAGGAGGAGTTCCACACCAGGGAAGCTCCTGGAATAGTAGTGCAACGAGAAGGGCAACTTCATCTCGTTGCCAAACCATGGAGTGAGTGCTTAGAAGAGTAGCTATGTCTCTGAAAATGGTGATTGTTTTGCTATTTTTAAACTTGTGGGCAAATAATAACAAACTATGTTATGTAGTTCACCGAAGCAATTAATAGTAATGGATTTCAGGTAACTTGGCATCTATAAGTAAACCATGAACTAGAAAAACACTACAGGAGTGAACTGTGTTAGGAAATTTATGAATAAACGTAACATAATAAATAAGAAAAATTAAATGAGGAAACACAATCAATCAATCAACAAACATGGAGCCAACTTTCTCCCTAGCTAGCCGGATCTATTTGACCATTATATATTTGACATTCATGCAAATAGAAAGTTTCGTGTAACTATATATAATAGCTCAAAGCCAAAGAAAAATGATAGCGTTGAAGATTATTCAAAGATTTGCCTTTCTCTTTTTCTTGATTCTTTCATAAGTACTCCGATTAAATATTGTGGATGATCAAGTCATCAGGCGAATTACTTGACATGTGCACACTTCGGAGACCGTCGATGAAGAAGATGAAGAGACTTGAGATGCACTCAAGGAGAGGGTTAGATTGGTCAAGAACGGATCTCGGAGCCACTCCACTCCGATGCTCAAATTAGGATTTGCTTGAGGTGACATGTTGAAGAACGAAGATGGAGAAGAAAGGCAGAACCTGAAGGAGTTGAAGAGAATTCGGACCCCCTATTGTTACTTTCGCAAGTGTATATCTAGTTGTCAGGAGAGTCTCTCCACATAGAACAAAACATCATCATAGTAGGAGCAGGTGAGGTGATCAAATCCGACTTTTGTTGATTACCTCCCCCTTCATCCAACACCATGTGTCAGTATGGGGCATCTAGGGGACCAGCCAGATTTGACATTAATCTCACAATCGTTAAAAAAAAAAATCTCATAACCACTCTTCCATTCTTAGAATGTCATGCATCCTAAAATATTTCACAGTCTTTGTCAACAAGCCTATAGTCCTTTTCAGCAAGCCTGTGTAGGGTGCAGGTCTGTCTTGAGAGTGAAAAAAGTAACATCAATGTGGAGTTACCTTGAAGTCAAAATCTAAGTCTGAGACTGAGAGGATGTTAGTCCAATGCTACAAGAGGGTGCCAACAACTAAGGCTGAGACAGAGATGATATAGGCAATTGAGGCCAAGATTGAGAGATAACACTTGGGCCTTGGACAATAACATGTTGGTGCAGCGGGGGCCGACAAGAGGGGGTGAATTGTCGACAAAATAAATAACCTATTCTCGTTCTTTTGATTTGGTTAGTAATACAATTAAAATAGAAATTATAAAACTAAACTAAACAACTAAAAAAAAGGATTAAGAGGTCAGAGTTTTACTTGGTTACAACCTACGTGGTTGTTGATCCAAGGCAGTGAAAGACACTAGAAGATCTCTTTCGTTGCAGACGGAGAAGCCTCTTACAATCATTGAAAAGCTTAAGAAAATGCTAGGAAAGAGTTACAAGAGTTGTAGTTTAGGTTGTTGATTATTTCCTAACTCTAGGGGTCTTTTTATAGCCTCTGAAAAATTCAATGCGAAGCTGAAAGGTATCTCCAGGACCGTCCAAGGCGCCTTTTATTAAATAAGTTTTATCTGTCAAAAATAAAACTTTTTCTTCACTAACGGTCACTGAAAGACGCCTTCTATGAGTTGGAAGGCGTCTTTGCACTGTTAATCGAAGGCGCCTTCCAAGCCATGGAAGGCGCCTTCCATAAGGCAGATCAGCTCCTTAGCCGATCTCTTTGCGTGGGTGATACTCCGGCCAACCGGAGTTGAGCTCATCCGAATCCAACTCTAACCTTGTCCTCGAGCAGCCTTCCTCCCCGGCTTCTCGTCTCTCGGATCGGGCGCGCTTCCTTCTCGTCTACCGATGTACTCTTCCGCAACACCTTGTCCTTCGGTTGCATCGAGCCCATCAAGTCCCTTCCTGTGTCATCCTTCTCACTAGCTGTATCTTCCGCTCAACTTCTTGTGTTCCTAAGTTTTTGCACACTTAGACACAAGGATCAAATTCACACCGAACCTAACTTAACTCTGTTGACTACACAAAACTACCTCAAGGTACTTACAAAATAGAGATAGAGACAGAGATGATGTCGGTGACTAAAGCTGAGACTAAGAGATGATGCCTGAGTCCAATGCTGAGAGAGGGATGATGTTGGCGATTAAAGTTGAGATAGAATTGATGTTGGCGATCTACTGAAACCAAGATAAAGAGATGGTGCTAGGACTTAGGGTTGAGACAAAGATGATGCCGACAACTGAAGTCGAGACTGAGAAATGACACTTGGGATTTGGGGCTAAACCAGGGTAGATGTCAGCATTAGTTCTATTATTTTAACAAGTGTTTATTAGTTAAAGTTGAAAGTTGTGAGAATGGTGTATTTGTAATTTTAGGTAATTCACCCCCTCTTATCGACTGCATCGAGAACAACAAGTGGTATCAGAGCCTAGACGCCTTAGGAGGACTAACCGCCGATTAAAACCGAGAGATGGCCGGACCTAGCATCTACCTACCAAAATTGAAGGGGGAGTTCACATTTTGAAAACTATGAATGGAGGTTTTCTTCAAAACTAATTTTAATATTTTATTAATAGTTAAATATAGTTTTGAAGTACCCAAAAGTGAAGAATGAAAAGATCTTAAGGAGCATCGATAGACTAAAAAGTAGTGCAGCAATTTTATGGCTAATAGTAAGGCTTAAGTTCCACCTTTTGAATGTTCGGCCTGCTCAGGGATTCGACAGAATTAGCAACTACAAGAATGTAAAAGAAATTTGGGAAAAGTTCTTGAAGCTCTATGAAGAACCAAAAGAAGTCGAATCCAACTCTTCGACGGACACCGAGTCGTCGTCTGAAGATTTTGAGACTGAGAAAATTGTCGGAATAGCTTTTATAGCCGAATACCTACTAGACAACGAAACAATCTCATCCAAAATGAGTATAGAGAGCATCAACGAAGGGGGAGCTACTTCAAAAGGAAGCAACAATGAGGGGGGAGAGTCGGACAATAAGATCGACAAAGTGAGGTATGATCTCTAACTTCCGACAAATTATACAAATTCATTAGAATGCTTTCTAAAAACTCTTGTCAATTAGAAAGTTAAAATGAAAAATTAATAAAAGAAAACTTAGAATTAAAAGGAACTTTAACAAATTCTGGTTGATTAGAAGATTTTGACAAGTTAAAATTTAAAATAAAAAATTAAAAGAACAAATGGAATTATTGAAAAGGAATGATGAAGACTAAATTTAAGTTCTTTTACAAATTCAAAGTTTAAAAATTATGGTAGACATACTTGGTATTTTAGATATCATAAGGGACAAATTATAAAAGTAGATATAAAATTATTCAAATAATTTATTTTGGATATTAAATCATGCAATAAATTAATTTCAATGCATGCTAGAAAATTAATTTACTTGATTTATTATTTTTAATAAAATCAATTATTTTTTCAACTTTCTGGTCATCTTTTCTGCTCAAAATTTTATCTGTGTAAAATGGAAATAATGTCTACTAACAAATTTTTTTTAGAATTTTTTAACTGTATATTAAATTTTATATTAAACAAAAATCATATTTTTAAATTTTAAATTATTTTGCAAATTTATTTTTGAAAAAATTATTTTTTGTGATAGAATATTATGTTCTCCATCAATTTTTTTTAAAAAAATTATAATTGTTAAATAATTTTCTATGATTTTTTATCAAAATATTAATTTTTAATATTAAAAATTTTCAAAATGAGAATATGTTGGGTTGCACGGTTGTAAACAAGTCCCATATTGAAAATACATGAGAAAGATTATGGGTTTATAAGGAAAAGATATATCTATTGGCATGAGACATTTTGGGTAGAGTCCTAGAGTAAAACCATGAGGGCTTAGGTCCAAAGTGGATAATATCATACCATTGTAGAAATATCTAAATTCTTTTCAATCCTACAATCTTCAAAAAAAATTAATTTTTTTTATAAATATAATTTCTATTTTACATATTTAGAAAAAGTTACAAGATTTTTTGAGCTAAAAATCTATTTTCTAAGTATTTTCCTTTACAAGTATATTTTTTTACGTAAAATAATTAAATTTTCTTAATGTTAATGTTTTTTTTCTTGTAAAAACTTTATCTCGACAAGTATGTTTAATAGTGAAAAAAAGTTTAAATTTTTTAAAGATTAATTTTTTAAAAAAATTATTTCTTCAAAAACTAGTTTTTATATAATAAAAATTCAGTTTTTCAAAAAATAATTCTCAAAATTTTCTAAATGTTAGTCATTATTCATGTAACTCCTTTAATTATTTTTTCCAATTTTTTTTTAATGTTTATTTCTATTTTTAATGTGATCAAAGAGGGAGAAATAAGTTTAAGTCTAAGGAGAGGAATAATTTTTTCCCAATTTATTGAATTTAATATTACATATTTATTTTTAATATTTTGGTTTAACTCTAACTTAACTTGGGTTAATCCATATCAAAAGAAGGAGATTCTAAGTACCCCGTGATATTTTTAATATAATCAACCAAGTCATGTTAAGTCCTGTGATGTTTTGATCCTTGTGTCTAAGTATATAAGAACTTAGGAATACAAGAACTTGAGCGGAAGATGAGGCAGATGACAAAGATGGCATGAGGATTGAGTCGACAAGCTAGGTGCATTCGAGGGATGAGAAGCTGCGGAAGAGTACATCGATGGAGCGAGAAGAATGCGTGCGGCTCTTTTGCGGGACGAGAAACTGTAGTGGAAGACTGCTCGAGGAGAAGACTGGAGTTGGGTTTGAGTGAGCTGATCAACTCTGGAAGGCTGGAGGATTATCCAAGCGAACGGAGACGAAGATAGCAATTGGAGAAGGCACCGAATGGGTCAACACTGGGCTGATTAGTTCGAGCGCCCGGACAACCAAGGCCACTAACGATCTAGGGCCTTGTTGTAGAGTCGTTACTGTGGATCACCTTCGGGTCTATATTAGCAACGGTCCGGGCACCTGGACATGGTCCAAGCACCCGGACATGAAAAAGTTCAATATTCGCATCGTTGTGAAGTCGTTGTGTGGAGATAAAGTTTGCACAGCTGGGAGACGCACAGAGAGGGTCCAGGTGTCAGGAGATGCTGTTGGTTGGTCCTAGGAAGATCGTACCAGTTCCACTATACAAAAATTTTGTACAAGTGTCGAACTTTTCTTAAACAACCTATTGTGTTCTTTAGAAGTTAAATTAGGAATCACAAACGGAACTTAACATTATTGATTCCAAATTTAACTTATCTGTTTTTAATGGTTTAGATTTGGATCGCTAGCGGAACTTAACGCTATTGATCTAAATCCACATATGTTATAAATTTAATTAAATATTAATTTCCAAAATTGACTTACAGGACTACATGGTGAGGCACATGACCTTCTTGGGTATGGGAGCATCCACCACCGCCTAGACAAAGCCTTTTAAGGAAAGCTAATATTTAATTTCCTTATATAACTCTAGGTTTAACCAAAAGGAACAATCGAATCACAAATTCGAAAAAACAAAAAAAAACACAACTTCGAAACAAATCCGAAAAACTAGAATCTAATGCCTCTTGTGTTTGGAATTCTTACAAAGAAAAATAACTAGCATGATGCGGAAAACAATTACTAATTATACATTCTTTTTGTATGCTAACAACCTCGAGATCTTCTGCCGTATTCCTCGCCTCGCCTTGGACGTTACGTGGGCGATGATCCTCCAAGATGAACACCACCGAAAAGAGCTTCTCCTCCTTCTAGTATTCGGCCACCACCACCACCAAGGAGCAAAAGAGAGTAAAGGGAAAATAGATGGAGAGAGGGTGGACCACTATAGAGATCACCAACAAGAGAATAAGAATTGTTCTCCCATGAGGCCTCCCCTCCCCTTCTTTTATATTACTTTCCCAAGGCAAATAAGGAAAGACTTTTTACAAAAATTAAAATCTTCCTCTTGTTTTTCCTTTTTTTTTTCCTCTTGATCGAATCAATCACCAAATCATGGATTGATTGGATGATGATTTGGCCGGCCCCTTGCTTGGGCACCAAGCAAGGGTGGCCGACCCCTTAAAAAGGAAGGAAAAATAAATTTTGTAAAAAATTTTATAACCTCTTATAAAATTTTACAAGCTCTCTTTTAATTTCCTAAAGTGGATGTTAAAAAAGGAAAGTTTTAAAAATTAAAACCAAGTTTTAAAATTTAAAACTTCTCTTCTAAAATTTTCTTTTTTAACATGGTTACAAAAATATAAAATTTTCAAATTTAAAATTTCTCTTCCTTTTTTCTTAAAACCATGAGGATGGTTAAAAAATGAAAGTTTTAAAACTTCAAACTTTCTTTTAAACCTTGTGGCCTAATTCAAATAAGGAAAGTTTTATATTTTAAAATCTCTCTTTTAAAACTTATAGATATAGATACAAAGAGAAGATTTTAAAAATTCAAAACACCCCTCTTTTGCTTGGGCACCAAGCATAGGGCCGACCCTATTGAGGAGATGGTGGTCGGCCCTTGGCTTGGTCACCAAGCCTTGGGCCGGCCCCTTTCTTGGACACCAAGATGAGCTTTTATTTGGATGGACTTGAGGCTTTAATGAGGCTACGACAGGGACCTAGAGGAGAAATTGGTTTTGACCTTCCGATGAGCTTGAGTATCTCGTGTTCCCCGAACACACAACTCAAGTTCATCAATAATAACTCATTCCACTAGAGAGTTATTATTGCACTACCGCACCAATCCCAAATTACATTATGGGCTCCTTCTTATCATGAGTGTGTTAGTCTCCCTGTGTTTAAGATAACGAATGCCCACTAATTAAGTAAGTTATTGACAACTCACTTAATTAATATCTAGCTCTAAGAGTAGTACCACTCAACTTCATTGTATGTCGGACTAAGTCCACCTGCAGGGTTTAACATGACAATCCTTATGAGCTCCTCTTGGGGACATTCTTAACCTAGATAACTAGGACACAGATTCCTTCTATAATCAACAACACACACTATAAGTAATATCATTTCTCAACTTATCGAGCTTATTGATTTATCGAGCTAAATCTCACCCTTTGATAAGTTAAAAAAATAAATTCTAAATATATGTGCTTGTTATTATATTAGGATTAAGAGCACACACTTCCATAATAACTAAGGTCTAGTTCTTTTATTAAGTCAGTATTAAAAGAACTTACCTAAAATGGTCCTACTCAATACACTCAGAGTGTACTAGTGTAATTTATTAGTTAAGATAAACTAATACCTAATTACACTATGACTATTCCAATGGTTTGTTCCTTTTCATCTTAGTCGTGAGCTACTGTTTATAATTTATAAGGAATTGATAACATCATCTTCTGTGTGTGACACCACACACCATGTTATCTACAATATAAATTAATTGAACAACTACACTTAGCATATAAATGTAGGTATTTGACCATTGTGATTTTTTATTTCTAAATAAATATTTATACAAAAGCTAAGCTTTTAGTATATACTCTAATAATCTCCCACTTATACTAAAAGACTAAGCTGCCATATCTGCTGCCATACATCTAATTCTCAACCCTTCAATATGCCCATCAAAAGCTCTTGCCTTAAGGGCATTTAGTGAAAGGATTTCTCAGGCTATTATCTGATGCAATCTAGGCAGCAACAACTTCTCCTCATTATACGATGTCTCGTATTGGGTGGTACTTGCGCTCTATTGTGTTTACTTGCCTTATGGACTTATGGTTTCTTCGAGTTTGTTACTGCCCACTATTATTACAAAAATTATAATAATTTTTGGACAAATCAGAAATCATGTCTAAGTCCATCATGAAGTTTCTAATCCATATAACTTCTATGGCTGCCTCAGAGGCTGCCACATACTTAGCTTCTATGGTGGAGTCCGGAAAAACACCTATGCTTAACACTCCTCCATGGCTTCACTTCCTAAAGTAAACACAAAACCCCGAGGTCGTCTTACTATTGCCCCTATCTGATTGGAAGTCAAAATCCATGTAACCCACAGGAATCAAATCATTTACCTAGTAATCTAGCATATAATCTCTAGTCCCTCTAAGGTACTTCAATATATGCTTTACCACAGTCCAATGTCCCTGTCCAGGGTTACTTTGATATCTGTTAACCATGCTTCGGCAAAACAGATATCTGGTCTCGTACATAGCATAACATTCATTAGGCTTCCGACAGCCGAAGCATAAGGAACTGCCTTCATGTCCTTTATCTCCTTTGATGTCTTCAGAGACATCTTTTTAGATAAAGCTACTCCATGCCTAAAAGGTAGAAAATCTTTCTTAGAGTCTTGCATGCTAAAACGAGCAAGGATTGTATCGATATATGAAGTTTGGGATAAGCATAATATTCTTTTCTTGCGATCCCTTATTACTTTGATCCTAAGAATATGTGCATTCCCCCAAGTCCTTCATATTGAATTGTTTGGACAACCATACCCTTACTTCCGACAACACTTTGATATTGTTTCCAACTATCAAAAATGTCATCTATGTATAGTACAAGAAATACCACCACGCTTCCATCACACTCCTTGTTTACACAAGACTCATCTGTTCACTGAATAAATCCATACGACTGGATTATTTTATTAAACCGGATGTTCCAAGACCTTGAAGCTTTACTTCAGTCCATAGACTGATTAAGCTTGCACACAAGATGCTCTTTGCAATGAACCCTTCTGGTTGCTATATATGGATGTTTTCTATTAAGGAAAGCTGTCTTGACATCCACTTGCTTAAATCTCATAGTCCATATGAGTAGTAATAGATAAAAGAATTCGGATAGACTTAAGCATGACTATCGGTGAAAAAGTTTCCTTTTCAACAAACCTTGCTTTGAAAGTTTCCACCTTCCTGTCTATCCCTCTTTTCCTATTATAGACTTATTTTCACCCAATGATTTTTACACCTTTTGGAGATTCTACAAGCTCCCAGACTTTATTAGAATACATATATTCTAATTCTGTATTCATTGCTCTTTACAAAGACGCTGCATCTTTATCTTGGAGCGCTTTATCATATGTCCGGGGATCAGGTTCATGTCCACCAGGGATCAAGTCCAAAGACTCTCCCAAAACATGAATCTTTTAGGTTGCCTAACAACCCTCCCACTACGACGAGACACTTTCTACAATTGTGTATCATTTGTGATACGTGTTGTAGTTTCTTGTGATATTTCATCTTGTACAGTTGGTACTAGATTAGACGTGTCCTTTAATTTCCTTAAGAACAATTTTTACTCATGGGCTATGTTAGTTAGAGCCCTAGAGCCAATCATGTGATGATTGTTGCATGAACTCGATGTATCATATTCCTATATATTTATAAAGGTATTTTCTTTATGGTTATTATACTTACTTGTATTGGTGCCAAATAACTAAGTATAATAGCGTCCTTGAGTAGAAGGTTCTTAACTATATCAATCAATTGGTTGAATCGATAGTGAGATGATATAGAGAACGCTACTCTTAATCATTCCTAGTCAAGTATTAACATTCAGGGACAATATTAATGCGATGAGACTAGCATGTAGGTCAACTCGATGACTTGATCTTACAAGTCATGGATATAGAGATATCAAGTTGACACATGGGTATGCATTGGAGAATGTATACTGAATGGCCCGCCATGAGAAAGTATCATGGA
This sequence comes from Zingiber officinale, assembly GCF_018446385.1. Classification (NCBI taxonomy): domain Eukaryota; kingdom Viridiplantae; phylum Streptophyta; class Magnoliopsida; order Zingiberales; family Zingiberaceae; genus Zingiber; species Zingiber officinale. The sequence continues at coordinate 59,648,203 of NC_056000.1, read as the reverse complement.
TCGTTATATGAGTGTCATATACTTTCTCATGTGACTATTAGTATGACTATCAGTCCTTGGACCTGAAGTCACCATGGTTTCCTACATAAGGAGTTGCATACTTTGGCTTCGTCAAACGTTACCCGTAACTGGGTGGACTATAAAGGCGATTACTGGGTATGTAACAAATTATGCGGAGGGATGTGAGTGATGTAGATGGGATCTATCCCTCCTATATGACGAGAGTGACATCATTATTCTTGATAGAGTGAGATCACTAAGTGCTTGACCATGCCCAAATGAGTCAATATGAGATATTGAGCTCATTTGATTAGAGTGAGTCTACTTAGAGTTCAAAATATAAATTGATTGAAGGATGACACGGTCTATGCCTCATTTGATCAATTTAGATGTCAAGGATAGAAGGACATTGTCACATATTGTGCGAGTCACAATTAGTAGTCACAAGGTGATGTTGGATCTCAACATTCTTGTAACTTGGGTAGTAATGATGTGTTGCTAGATACCGCTCATTACTTATGTTTCTAAATGGATTTCGGAACATTGCCAACGTTACAAGAACCTATAGGGTCACACACAAAGGGCAATTAGATGGAAGTTAGGTTCATTTGATGAACCTAGAGGATTAGGTTCATGTGATGAACCAAATTAGATTAAGAGTAATCCAAAATAAACTAATTGAGTTGGACTCAATTTGATTCATGTGTCAAATGAGTCTAATTTAGACTTGGATTCATTGAGTCGATTTAATTCATGAATATAGATTCATTAAATCAAATTGACTTGAATCTATGGTTAGATTTGATCAACCATGGGGATTTAAGTCAAGTTTGACTTGACATGAGAGGGAAGATGAAGAGTCAAGTTTGACTTGACCTTAACTTGACAAAATGCCATGTCATTGTGACTTGGCATAGGGCCGACCAATGATGATGTGCCACATCATCAAGGCAACTTCATGGTATGCCACCTCATGAGGGAAACCAAGAGCCTTGACTCTTGATATTCCATGGAGGTTACAAACTCACATTGAAGTGGCCGACCACTTAAGAGGAGGGAATAAGTGCAATTGTGTGCTAATTCTTCCTCCTCTCTTCCTCTCTTCTTTCCCTCTCATCCTTGCTGAGACTCCTTGGGGTGCTAGCACACTCTAAGGTTTCCTCTCTATCTCTTGTTCGTGTGGATACTTCTAGAGGTGTGTACACTTGAACACACTTGAGATCCGACGGACCTTGGACGAGTGGGATTTGCGAAGGGCTTCGCTTCAAAGGTATACCTCCTTTTCATGTAGATCTAAGGTAGATCTAGGATAACAAACATGTACATGTAAAATTTTGTATATCTTCGCATGGATCCGTGGCAAGACTTCGGGGTTTCCGCAATGCAAAAATCGGTTTTTGCGGCCCGAAAGTCCCAACAGTGATATCAGAGCCACGTGCGAAGTGTGTACATGTTTCGTTTGCATTTTTATGAAAAATATCAGATCTGTAAGTTTCTGTAACTTTGCTATTTTTATGCATTTTATGAGTATTTTTCTCGTAGAGACGAAGCAACAAGTGCTTGAACACTTGTAGGCTTCGACTACCGAGAAAAACCTTCCGAAATGGCAAGGTCTCACCCAAATTGTTTTGGGACAGCGGATTAAGGTGCTGTGAGATTGTAATAGGACACTCGTGATACTCATTTCACGAGAAGGGGTGATGCCCCTAATCCCGTAAGGGGCATTGTCCTGCGATCGCGCCCGAAAATCGTTAAACGGGACCGCTGGGAAGATGCGACTCATAAAATCGTAAAAATAGTAGTAAAATTATAGAAATATATATATAATATATAATTTAGAATTATGCATGATTTTGTGATGGTCATGGCCCAAAAACCCAATTTGATTGGACAAAATGTGTTGTAATTCATAATATGGCCTGCGTGCCATTTTTGTGTGTTGTGTGTGCTGTATATATTATATGCGACCTGCGCGTCGTACCTCTCCTTTTATTTCCTGATGTAAATAGATTTTTAGACTCGAATGTAACTCGAGTTTCATATTTGTAATGTATAAAATGGAGCGATGGAAGGCCCACTCGAGAAGGAACGATGAGGAGGGTGCGAGCAACACATGGCAGTCAAAGGGAGGAGCTTGAAGAAGCTGTTGACCCTAGGTTCACCGTCCGATCTTCTCATTGGCTTGATAAGATCGTAGTAGGGCCATGACCTAATCAAAATTTAATTATTAATTTCTTGTGTGTATGTGATGCATGCTAGTGTAGGATAATTAGTGTCTTAATGCGTATAAGATACGAATCCATGATTAGATTAGATCTTAATCAACTCAACTCGATATGCCTACCAAGTTTTGATATCCATCACTACCTCGATCATTTGTTGTTTTTGAATCTGCCAAAGCAGAGCAACGCATATTATCTTGGTAGGGTGCGGAGGGACAATCTTGGTTCTGCCTATCAAAGCTTGGGTGAGTACAAACTTAATTGGATTAAGTATAACTAGTTAACTCAATTGGATCGAGTATAACTATAGACATTTTTCCAACGGTTGGAAAATAGGATAAAATCACATTTATACTAAATCTTGGGCGATTTAGCCACCAAAGCTAACTCGAGGTTTTTTATAAATGCGGATTTTGATCCTATAAACAAGAGTTGCATAGAAATGTAATTGATAATTAGTTATCTACCGATCATACTAGGTCTTGGGCGATTTAGCCAAAGCTAACTCAAGGCGTAGTATGATGTGGATCTTGTCCCATGAGAGTTATAGCTAATCGGTATGAATCTAGTAGTGTGGTTTAACCACATCCATGATTTGATTCCTACTAAGGCCCTATAATTCAGTGGGAGCATCATTTAATTAAAGGCCTAATTAAATGATTAGTGGAATATGATATTTATTTTCTGTATTTTTCTGTTGTAGATTGCCATGTCGACAAACACGAACTCCTTCTCCCTGCGTTCTGTCCTTGATAAGGACAAGCTCAATGGAGCTAATTTCCTAGACTGGTACAGGAATCTGAGAATTATTCTCACTCAAGAGAGAAAATTGTACGTCCTGGAGCAGCCCATTCCGGAGGCATCTCCTGCCACTGCCACGCGAGTTGACCGAGATGCTTACAAGAAGCATCAAGATGACGCATTAGATGTGTCATGCCTCATGCTCGCAACCATGAACTCTGAGCTTTAGAAGCAACATGAGTTGATGTCAGCTTATGATATGGTTGAACATCTTCGTCAACTATATCAAGGACAAGCAAGGCACGAGAGATTTGAGATCTCCAAGGCATTGTTTCAGTGCAAGATGCAAGATGGGACTCCTGTAGGTCCATATGTGCTTAAGATGATTGGGTACATAGAAAACCTACAGAGGTTGGGATTCCCACTTAGCCAAGAGCTTGCCACAGACTTGATCTTACAATCCTTGTCAGAGAGCTACAGTCAATTTGTCATGAATTACAACATGAACGAAATTGACAAGCCACTGCCCGAGCTGCTAAGCATGTTGAGAACTGCTGAGCTAAACCTTAAGAAGGTAAAGCCCAACTCCATTTTGATGGTGCAAAAACATAAAGGCAAGGGCAAGCCTAAAGGTAAGGGAAAGTCCCAAGACAAGGGCAAATGCAAGACACTGAAACCTAAAGGAGGGGTTGCCAAGGATGCTACCTGCTTCCACTGCGGTCAGACCGGGCACTGGAAGAGGAACTGCAAAGTATATTTGGAAGATCTTAAGAAGAAGAGAAGTGAGACTTCTACTTCAGGTATATATGTTATAGAAGTCAATCTATCTATTTCTACATCGTGGGTATTGGATACCGGATGTGCTTCTCACATTTGTACTAATGTGCAGGCGCAGAGAAATAGTAGGACATTGACAAAGGGCGAGGTGGACCTACGAGTAGACAATGGAGCACGGGTTGCTGCTGTTGATGTAGGGACTTACTATCTATCTCTGTCCTCTGGGCTTGTACTAGAATTAGATGAATGTTGTTATGTGCATGCTCTTACCAAGAACATCATTTCAGTTTCTTGTTTAGACAAGAAAGGTTTTTCATTTATAATAAAGAACAAATATTGTTCCGTCTATTTAAATGATATGTTCTATTGTAGTGCACCTCTGATGAACGGACTCTACATTCTAGACTTAGAGAACCCCATCTATAACATAAGTACCAAAAGGTTCATGTCAAATGACATGAATCAAACCTATCTCTGGCATTGCGCTTAGGTCATATAAATGACAAACGCTTATCCCAGCTCCATAAAGATGGTTTGCTGGACTTATTTAATTTTGAATCATATGAGACATGCGAGTCATGCCTACTGGGCAAGATGACCAAGACTCCCTTTAGTGGACACAGCAAAAGAGCGACTGACTTGTTAGGACTTATACATAGTGATGTATGTGGCCCTTTCAATGTCACTGCCAGAGGTGGTTATAGGTACTTCATTACATTTACTGATGACTTCAGTAGATATAGTTATGTGTATTTGATGACACATAAGTCAGAATCCTTTGAAAAGTTTAAAGCATTCAAGAATGAAGTACAAAACCAGCTTGGCAAGAGTATTAAGATATTTCGATTAGATCGAGGTGGTGAATACCTTAGCCATGAGTTTCGTGACTATCTAGCTGAGTGTGAGATTCTATCCCAACTCACTCCTCCTGGAACACCACAGTGGAATGGTGTATCCAAAAGGAGGAATTGTACCTTATTAGATATGGTGCGATCTATGATGAGTCACACATATCTTCCTATATCTCTTTGGGGCTATGCTCTAGATACAACATCCTTCATACTTAACCGTGTTCCATCCAAGGCTGTGATAAAGACATCATATAGGATATGGACTGGGAGAGATGCCCAGGTGTCTTTTATGAGGATTTGGGGTTGTGAGGCTTACGTTCGACGTTAAGTCTCAGACAAACTGGGACCCAAATCTGATAAGTGCTATTTTATAGGATATCTCAAGGAAACGAAGGGATATTACTTCTACATTCCCAATCAACACAAAGTAGTTGTGGCTAAGACTGGGGTATTTCTAGAAAGAGACTTTGTTTCTAGAAAAACTAGTGGGAGTACGCTCGATCTTGAAGAAGTTCAAGATATGGACCATAGCACTGAAGCCTTGATGGAAGTTGAACTAGAACCACAAAGTGTTGTGGATGATGAGATTGTTCCACAAGGAGTTGAGGAACAACAACCAGTTCAAGTAGACCTACCTCTTCGCAGGTCTGATAGGGTACGTCGTCAGCCTGAGAGATACTCATTTCTCTTGTCTGACCGTGATGACGTTATGCTCGTTGAGAATGAGCCTACCTCCTATCAGGAAGCTGTGATAAGACCAGATTCTGAGTCATGGCTAGAAGCCATGAGATCCGAGATGGAATCCATGTACACCAACCAAGTATGAACTTTGGTTGATCCACCTGAAGGAGTCAAACCCATTGGGTGTAGGTGGGTCTTTAAGAGAAAGACTAACATGGATGGACTTATTACCTATAAGGATCGCTTGGTAGCTAAAGGTTTCAAGCAAATTCATGGTATTGACTATGATGAAACTTTTTCTCCAGTAACGATGTTTAAGTCCATTCGGATCATGCTTCCTATTGCAGCATACCACGATTATGAGATCTGGCAGATGGATGTCAAAACTGTGTTTCTGAATGGAAACTTGCTTGAGGATGTATTCATGACACAACCTGAGGGTTTTGTAGATCCACAGCATACTGGCAGAGTATGCAAGCTGCATAAGTCCATTTATGGACTAAAGCAAGCTTCTCAGAGCTAGAATCTTCGATTCGATGATGCGATCAAACAGTTTGGTTTCATCAAGAATGAAGATGAACCCTGTGTCTACAAGAAGGTTGTTGAGAACACAGTTGTCTTCCTTGTATTGTATGTGGATGACATACTACTCATTGAGAATGACATTCCTTTGCTGCAGTCTGTCAAGACTTAGCTTGGGAATTGTTTCTCAATGAAGGACTTAGGTGAAGCAGCCTGCATTCTAGGCATAAAGATCTATAGAGATAGATCTAAGAGATTGCTTGGCCTAAGTCAGAGTACATATGTTGATAAGATATTACTATGGTTTGCCATGCATAATTCCAAGAAAGTATTTCTGTCGTTGTCACATGGTGTGAGTCTTTCGAAGACTCAAAGTCCCTCTTCTAGAGAGGAGAGAGACCGCATGGGTAAGATCCCTTATGCTTCAGCCATAGGATCTATCATGTACGTCATGCTATGTACTCGTCCTGATGTTTCATATACTTTGAGCATGATGAGCAGATACCAGTCAGATCCAGGTGAGTGTCACTGGATAGCGGTCAAGAATATTCTTAAGTACTTGAGAAGGACTAAAGAATATTTCTTGATATATGGAGGCGATGATGAGCTAGCTATAAAGGGTTACAGTGATGCCAGCCTCCAAACTGACCAGGATGACTATAGATCGCAGTATGGGTTCGTGTTTTGCTTGAATGGTGGTGCTGTGAGCTGGAAGAGTTCGAAGCAGGACACAGTTGCTGATTCTACAATAGAGGCCAAGTATATTGCTGCATCAGAAGCAGCAAAGGAGACAGTTTGGATCCGCAAGTTCATTACTGAGCTTGGGGTGATTCCTAGCATAGCAGATCCTATTGAGCTCTATTGTGACAACAATGGAGCAATTGCGCAGGCTAAGAACCTCGCTCACACCAGCGGACCAAACACATACTAAGGCGCTTCCATGTCATTTGAGAGATCATCGATAGAGGAGATGTGAAGATTTGCAGAGTACCCACAGAAGCTAACGTCGCTGATCCCTTGACCAAGGCTCTGGCACAGAGAAAGTATGATGGTCACACTAGGTCATTGGGCCTTAGAGCCTACACTGATTGGCACTAGTGCTAATGGGAGATTGTTAGTTAGAGCCCTAGAGCCAATCATGTGATGATTGTTATATGGACTCGATGTATTATATTCCTATATATTTATAAAGGCATTTTCTTTATGGTTATTATGCTTACTTGTATTGGTGCCAAATAATTAAGTATAATAGCATCCTTGAGTAGAAGGTTCTTATCTATATCAATCGATTGGTTGAATCGATAGTGAAATAATATAGAGAACGCTACTCTTAATCATTCCTAGTCAAGTATTAACATTCAGGGATAATGTTAATGCGACGAGACTAGCATGTAGGTCAACTCGATGACTTGATCTCACAAGTCATGGATATAGAGATATCAAGTTGACACATGGGTATACATTGGAGAATGTATACTGAATGGCCCACCATGAGAAAGTATCATGGATCGTTATATGAGTGTCATATACTTTCTCATGTGACTATTAGTATGACTATCAGTCCTTGGACCTGAAGTCACCATGGTTTCCTACATAAGGAGTTGCATACTTTGGCTTCGTCAAACGTCACCCGTAACTGGGTGGACTATAAAGGCGATTACTGGGTATGTAACAAATTATGCGGAGGGATGTGAGTGATGTAGATGAGATCTATCCCTCCTATATGACGAGAGTGACATCATTATTCTTGATAGAGTGAGATCACTAAGTGCATGACCATGCCCAAATGAGTCAATATGAGATATTGAGCTCATTTGATTAGAGTGAGTCTACTTAGAGTTCAAAATATAAATTGATTGAAGGATGACACGGTCTATGCCTCATTTGATCAATTTAGATGTCAAGGATAGAAGGACATTGTCACATATTGTGAGAGTCATAATTAGTAGTCACAAGGTGATGTTGGATCTCAACATTCTTGTAACTTGGGTAGTAATGATGTGTTGCTAGATACCGCTCATTACTTATGTTTCTAAATGGATTTAGGAACATTGCCAACGTTACAAGAACCTATAGGGTCACACACAAAGGGCAATTAGATGGAGGTTAGGTTCATTTGATGAACCTAGACGATTAGGTTCATGTGATGAACCAAATTAGATTAAGAGTAATCCAAAATAAACTAATTGATTTGGACTCAATTTAATTCATGTGTCAAATGAGTCTAATTTAGACTTGGATTCATTGAGTCGATTTAATTCATGAATATAGATTCATTAAATCAAATTGACTTGAATCTATGGTTAGATTTGATCAACCATGGGGATTTAAGTCAAGTTTGACTTGACATGAGAGGGAAGATGAAGAGTCAAGTTTGACTTGACCTTGACTTGACCAAATGCCATGTCATTATGACTTGGCATAGGGTCGGCCAATGATGATGTGCCACATCATCAAGGCAACTTCATGGTATGCCACCTCATGAGGGAAACCAAGAGCCTTGACTCTTGATATTCCATGGAGGTTACAAACTCACATTGAAGTGGTCGACCACTTAAGAGGAGGGAATAAGTGTAATTGTGTGCTAATTGATTCCTTCTTCTTCCTCCTCTCTTCCTCTCTTCTTTCCCTCTCATCCTTGCTGAGACTCCTTGGGGTGCTAGCACACTCTATGGTTTCCTCTCTATCTCTTGTTTGTGTGGATACTTCTAGAGGTGTGTACACTTGAACACACTTGAGATCCGACGGACCTTGGACGAGCGGGATTTGTGAAGGGCTTCGCTTCAAAGGTATACCTCCTTTTCATGTAGATCTAAGGTAGATCTAGGATAACAAACATGTACATGTAAAATTTTGTATATCTTCGCACAGATCCGTGGCAAGACTTCGGAGTTTCCGCAATGCAAAAAGCGGTTTTTGCGGCCCGAAAGTCCCAACAGGCTTGTGGTTCATAGTATAGTCCTCTTCTGAAATCGGGCATTGGTGCTAACAATGACCTTCTGATTTTAAGGATTATAAACTTCCTTTCGTTTCTCTAGGATAACCTACAAACAAGTGAACTCTTGTCCAACTTATCAGTGTCTCTCATGTGCTAGACCACCCTAAATCCGAATATGCTTCAGACTAGGCTTACGCCTATTCTGCAATTCTATGGGAGTAGAGAGTTCTGACTTAGAAGGTACTATGTTCAATTCCGTTTCCAATGTATATCCTCAAAATGAATTTTGGTAATTCTAAATAACTTATCATTGATCTAACTATTTCCTTCTTTCTACTACACCATTCTATTGGGGTGTACCAGGTGCAGTCAGTTGGGATTGAATCCCTACTTCTGATAAGCGACTCCTAAATTCTCCTAAGAGGTGCTCGTCACTACGATCTCACCGTATTGTCTTGATACTTTTACTTTGACATTTCTCTGCATCAACCTCGTACTCTTTGAACTAATCAAAGCACTTAGACTTGCGGCGCATCAAGTAAATGTATCTGTATCTCGAATAGTTGTCTATAAAATAGATGAAATATTCGAAACTACCTCTTGTCTGGATAGTCATAAGACCACACAAATCAGAATGAACCAATTCTGACACATCTTCGGCTCTATACCCCTTAGATTTAAAAGCTTCTTAGTTATTTTTCCTTCCAAGTAAGACCCGCAGGTTGGAAAGATTTCCACTACCGATGAACCCAAGAGTTCATTGGTTATTATCCTTTGAATCCTACTCAAGTTAATATAACCTAGCCTTAGACTGCCAAAGATGTGATTGGTTCATTTCCGAAGGTTGCTTTCTTTTATTAAAATTAGAAGATATGTTATTAATTTCCATTTATTGCATCGTGGAAGTTATTGGATTTATAAATTGTCAACCAACGTACCAGAACAGATATCTTTCCTATTTTCTCGATAACAACTTTGTTATCAAAATAGACATAATATCTATTCTTTAATAGTTTAGAAACTGAAATCAGGTTCTTTCTAAACTTAGTACGTAAAGATAATTTCTGAAAATCAATGTTTTATTCTTATCAGAGGATAAACATCTCCCACTGCAACAGCTGCTACTTTTGCAGTAGTGCCCATGTAGACGATATTTTCCCTTTATATAGTTGTCGGGTTTCCTGGAACCCCTGTAATGAATTACAGACATGATCAGTGGCTCCCGTATCTATACACAGGTACCGGTAGATAACACCACTAATCATGTATCAACTAATGAATAAAATACACTTATATTGTTCTCAGTTCTAAGAGGACAGTCTACCTTAATGTTCAAGTCCTATTTCCAATCATTATAATTGAGACTACTAAGTCTATTCTATAGTATAACAACTAGGGGATTGACAAACATATGAAATCCTAAGAATCACAAAAATATTTGGTCAAGACCTAACACCTTAAAATCCTCATGAATTTTGTATGCCGCGATAGTGTGGACGTATACAAAATCAAAGAGAAGATTTTATCCATTAATTTTATTATCTTGTCAACCTAACTTTATGACAAATAAAATTAATAGTTGGTCTATCTTGGATCAAATATTTGGTCAAATCTTTGAATTTAAAATAACATTGATTCCTCAAACAATATTATTTAAATTCACTAAGACCTCAAATACCGAGAATTATGCATGCCACGATAGTGTGGACGTATACAAATTCAAACATTTGTAAGAGGAGGGGTTTACCCATTAATTATCTTATCAATAAATTTTTATGACAAATAAAATTACCTCAAACACCGTGAATTTTGTATGTCACGATAGTGTGGACGTATACAAAACCAAACATTTGTAAGAGGAGTTTTCCCATTAATTCTATTTTCTTGTCAACTTGACAAATAAAATTACCTCATACACTGTGAATTTTGTATGCCACGATAGTATGGACGTATACAAAACAAAATATTTGTAAGAGGGGGTTTTAATTTTATTATCCTGTCAACTTATATTTTTGACAAATTAATAGTTGGTTTTCCTTCGGTCACACAAATAATAGCAGTTGTTAGCTAGAGCCCTAGAGCCAATCATTTGATGATTGTATTTTTGAACTTATTGTATCATATTCTATATAAATAAAGGGATTTGGATTTTGGTTATTATACTTACTTGTATTGGTGCCAAATAAACTAAGTATAATAATGTCCTTGAGTAGACGGTTCTCACCTATATCAATCGGTTAGTTGAACCGATAGTGAGATGATATAGGGAACACTACTCTTAATCATTCCTAGTCGAGTATTAACATTCATGGACAATGTTAATACAATAAGACTAGCATGTAGGTCAACTCGATGACTTGATCTCACAAATCATGGATATAGAGATATCAAGTTGACACATGGGTATACATTAGAGAATGTATACTGAATGACCCGCCATGAGAAAGTATCATGGATCGTTATATGAGTGTCATATACTTTCTCATGTGACTATTAGTATGACTATTGGTCCTTAGACCTGAAGTCACCATGGTTCCCTACATAAGGAGTTATGTACTTTGGTTTCGTCAAACGTCACCCGTAACTGGGTGGACTATAAAGGCGATTACTGGGTATATAACAAATTATGCAGAGGGATGTGAGTGATGTAGATGGGATCTATCCCTCCCATATGACGGGAGCGACATCGGTATTCTTGATAGAGTTAGACCACGAAGTGTATGGCCATGCCCAAATGAGTCAACATGAGATGTTGAGCTCATTTGATCGAGTGAGTCTACTTGGAGTTCAAGATTTAGATTGATTAGAGGATGACACGGTCTATGCCTCACATCGATCAATCTAGGTGTCTAGGATAGAAGGACAATGTCACATATTGTGAGGAGTCACAATTAGTAGTCACAAGGTGATGTTGGATCTCAACATTCTTGTAACATTGAGTAGTAATAATGTGTTGCTAGATACCACTCATTACTTATGCTTCTAAATGAGTTTCGGGGCATTGCCAACGTTACAAGAACCTATAGGGTCACACACTAAGGACATTTAGATGGAGATTAGGTTCATATGATGAACCAAGAGGATTAGATTCATTTGATGAATCAAATTGGATTAAGAGTAATCCTAATTGGGCTAATTGAGTTAGACTCAAGTTGATTCATGTGTTTAATGAGTCTAATTTGGATTATGACTCATTAAATCAATTTAATTAAATGAATTAGATTCATTATATTAAATTGGCTTGAATTAAATGGTTGGATTAGATCAACCATGAGAGAGATTAAGTCAAGTTTGACTTGACTTTATGCCACCTCATTGGTGAGTGGGCAAGATGTGGACCAATGATAATGCTCCACATCATCATGGTTGCTTATGTGGAATGCCACCTCATGGGAGTTACCAAGAGTTGTGACTCTTGGCATTCCATGGGAGTTACTCATGCTCTTAATGTGGTCGACCACATGAATGGAATAGATAAGTTTCATTTTGGAATTAATCTCATTCATTCCTTCATCTTCTTCCTTGCTCCAATTTTTGCTCTCCCTCTCCTCTCTTGGCCGAACCATCCAAAGGTGCTAGCACACCTTGTTTTGGTCATCTCCACCTAGTGTGTTCGTGTGGATACATATAGAGAAGTATCTATCCTTGATACTTTCGAGATCCGACGAATCTTGGACGAGCGGGATACGAAAAAGGGCACGCATCGAAGGTAAATATCTTCATCATGTAGATCTAAAAGTTTTGTAACTCGTACTCGTATGTCTTCGAAGTTTTCTTCACACGAGATCCGTTGGCTAGGGTGATTCGGGGTTTCCGCGACGCGAAAAAGCGGTTTTCGCGGCCCGAAAAACCCAACAGTGGTATCAGAACCACGTGCGAATCTTGTACGAGTTTAATTTGATTTTTATGAAAAATTAAAGCTACTGTACATTTCTGTAAATTTATGATTTTTATAGTTTTAAGAGTAATATTTCGCGTAGAAGCGAAGCACAAGTGTTTATACACTTGTAGGCTTCGACTACCGAGAAGTTTTTCCCAAAACGGCATCGTTTCGACCCAAATATTTTTGGGACAGCGGGATAAGGTGCTCTTGGATCGCTTAGGAGCAACTCGCGATGGTTAGATCGCAGGTAGGGGTACTGCCCCTAACCCCGCAAGGGGATTTGCTCCGCGATTGCGCCCGAAATCGCTAATCGGGATCGCCGGGAAAAATTTACTCATAAAATCTGTAAAATTACAGAAAATTATGAAAAATATATAATTTTGAATTATATATTATTTTTGTGATAGTCATGGCCCAAAAGACCCAATTGGATTGGAATAAATGTGTTGTAATTCATAATACGGCCTGCGTGCCGTTATGTGATGTGCGTGCTGTATTTTTTTATTTTTATTTTATTCGCGACCTGCGCGTCGTGCCTTTCTCTTGTATTCTGGTTGTAAATTAGATTTAGACTCGAATGTAACTCGAGTTTCAAAATTGTAATGTACAAAATTGGAGCAGTGGAAGGTCCACTCGAGACGGAGTTACGAGGAGGGCGCGAGCAACACAAGGTGGTCAAACGAAGAAGCTTGAGAAGCTGTTGACCTTAGGTTGACCATCCGATCTTCTCATTGGCTTGAGAAGATCATAGTAGGGCAATGACATAATCACAAAATTATTTGATTAATTATTTAATTAATTGTTTTGTGTGTATGTGATGCATGCTAGTTAATTAAGTAATTAATTAGTGTCTTACGATTAGATTAGATCTAAGTCGTGCACATGATGCACCCTTCGATTAGATTAGATCTATCGGGTATATGATACGCATCATCGTTTAGATTAGATCTAAATCACGTCAACTCATAATGCCTACCATGCCGTGATACCTACCACTACCTCGATCGCATGTTGTTGTTGAATCTGCCAAAGCAGAGCAACACATACTATCTTGGTAGGGTACGGAGGGACAATCTTGGTCCCGCCTATCAATGCATGGGTGAGTACAACTCAATTAGATTGAGTATTCCTAGTTAACTCGGTTGGATCGAGTATAACTATAGGCATTCTTCCAACGGTTGGAAAGATAGGTCAAAATCACATATATATTAACTCTCGGGCGTATTAACCAAAGCTAACTCGAGTTTTAATATAAATGCGGATATTGATCATATAAACAAGAGTTGCATAGAGATGTAATTGGTAATCGTTACCTACCGATCATACTAAGTCTTGGGCGTATTAGCCAAAGCTAACTCAAGGGTTAGTATGATGTGGATCTTGTCCCACATGAATTATAGAATTCAGTGGGAGCATCATTTAGTTAAAGGCCTAATTAAATGATTAAGAATATGATATTTATTTCTGCATTTATTTCTGTTGTAGATTACCATGACGTCGAATACGAACACCTTCTCTCTGCGATCTGTCCTTAAGAAGGACAAGCTCAACGGAGCATAGTTCTCACCCAAGAACGTAAACTGTACGTTCTGGAGCAGCCCATTCCGGAGGCTCCTCCTGCCACTGCCACGCGAGCAGACCGAGATGCTTACAAGAAGCATCAAGATGATGCATTAGATGTGTCCTGTCTTATGCTCGCAACCATGAACTCAGAGCTTCAGAAGCAACATGAGTTGATGAACGCTTACGATATGGTTGAACATCTTTGTCACCTATATCAAGGACAAGCAAGGCACTGGAAGAGGAACTCCAAAGAATACCTGGAAGATCTTAAGAAAGAGAGAAATAAGATTTCTACTTCAGGTATACATGTTATAGAAGTCAACCTCTCTATTTCTTCATCGTGAGTATTAGATACCGGATGTGCTTTGCACATTTGTACTAATGTACAAGCGCTGAGAAATAGCAGGGCATTGACGAAGGGTGAGATAGACCTACGAGTAGGTAATGGAGCACGGGTTGCTGCTATTGCTGTAGGAACTTACCATCTATCTCTTCCCTCTAGGCTTGTACTAGAATTAGATGATTGTTGTTATGTGCCTGCCTTGACTAAGAACATAATTTCAGTTTCTTGTTTGAACAAGAAAGGATTTTCGTTTATAATAAAGAACAAATGTTGTTCCGTCTATTTAAACGATATGTTCTATTGTAGTGCACCTCTGATAAAAGGACTCTATATTCTAGATCTTGAGAGCCCTATCTATAACATAAATACCAAGAGGTTCAAGTCAAACGACATGAACCAAACCTACCTCTGGCACTGTCGCTTAGGTCATATAAATGACAAGCGCTTATCCCAGCTCCATAAGGATGGTTTGCTGGACTCATTTGATTTAGAATCATATGAGATATGCGAGTCATGCCTACGAGGCAAAATGACCAAGACTCCCTTTAGTGGGCACAGCGAGAGAGCGATTGATTTGTTAGGACTCATACATAGTGATGTATGTGACCCTTTCAATGTCGCTGCTAGAGGAGGTTATAGGTACTTCATCACATTTACTGATGATTTCAGTAGATATGGTTATGTGTACTTGATGACACATAAGTCTAAATCCTTTGAAAAGTTCAAAGAATTCAAGAATGAAGTACAGAACCAGCTTGGCAAGAGTATTAAGATAATTCGATCAGATCGAGGTGGAGAATACCTTAGCCATGAGTTTCGTGACTACCTAGCTGAGTGTGGGATTCTATCCCAACTCACTCCTCCTGGAACACCACAGTGGAATGGTGTATCCGAAAGGAGGAATCGTACCCTATTAGATATGGTACGATCTATGATGAGTCACACTGATCTTCCGACATATCTTTGGGGCTATGCACTAGACACGGCAGCTTTTATACTCAACCGAGTTCCATCCAAGGCCGTGATTAAGACACCATATAGGATATGGACTAGGAGAGATGCCCAGGTGTCTTTCATAAGGATTTGGGGTTGTGAGGCTTACGTACGACGTCAAGTCTCAGACAAATTAGGACCCAAATCTGACAAGTGCTATTTCATTGGATATCCCAAAGAAACTAAGGGATATTACTTCTACATTCCCAGTCAGCACAAGGTAGTTGTGGCAAAGACTGGGGTCTTTCTAGAAAGGGTCTTTGTTTCTAGAAAGACTAATGGGAGCGCGTTCAATCTTGAAGAAGTTCAAGATGCGAACAATAGCACTGATGCCTCGATGGAAATTGAACTGGAACTACAAAGTGTTGTGGATGATGTTCCACAAGGAGTTGAGGAACAACAACCAGTTCAAGTAGACATTCCTCTTCGCAGGTCTGATAGGGTACGTCATCAGCCTGAGAGATACTCATTTCTCTTGTCTGACCATGATGACGTTGTGCTCATAGAGGATGAGCCTACCACCTATCAGGAAGCTGTGATGAGACCAGATTCCGAGAAATGGCTAGAAGCCATGAGATCCGAAATGGAATCCATGTACACCAACCAAGTATGGACTTTGGTTGATCCACCTGAAGGGGTAAAACCCATTGGGTGTAAGTGGGTCTTTAAGAGAAAGACTGACATGGATGGACTTATCTATAAGGGTCGCTTGGTAGCTAAAGGTTTCAAGCAGATTCATGGTATTGACTATGATGAGACCTTTTCTCCAGTAGCGATGTTTAAGTCCATTCGGATCATGCTTGCTATTGCAGCCTACCATGACTATGAGATATGACAGATGGATGTCAAAACCGCGTTTCTGAATGGAAACCTGCTCGAGGATGTGTACATGACACAACCTGAGGGTTTTGTAGATCCACAGCATACTAGCAGAGTATGCAAGCTGCATAGGTCCATTTATGGACTAAAGCAAGCTTCTCGGAGCTGGAATCTTCGATTCGATGATGCAATCAAACAGTTTGGTTTCATCAAGAACGAAGATGAACCTTGTGTCTACAAGAAGGTTGTAGGGGATATAGTTGTCTTCCTCATATTGTATGTGGATGACATACTACTCATTGGGAAGGACATCCCTATGCTTTAGTCTGTCAAGACCTGGCTAGGGAGTTACTTCTCAATGAAGGACTTAGGTGAGGTATCTCGTATTCTAGGGATACAGATCTATAGAGAGAGATCTAAGAGATTGTTTGGCCTAAGTCAGAGTACATACATTGACAAGGTACTCCTTCGGTTTGCCATGCAGAACTCCAAGAAGGGATTTCTGCCGATGTCACATGGCGTGAGTCTTTCGAAGACTCAAGGTCCCTCTTCTAGAGAGGAGAGAGACCGCATGGATCAGATCCCTTATATCTCAGCCATAGGATCGATCATGTATGCCATGCTATGTACTCGACCTGATGTCTCGTATGCTTTGAGCATGACGAGCAGATACCAGTCAGATCCAGGTGAAAGTCACTGGATAGCGGTCAAGAATATTCTTAAGTACTTAAGAAGGACTAAAGAATATTTCTTGATATATGGAGGCAATGATGAGCTAGCTGTAAAGGGTTACAGTGATGCTAGCTTCCAGACCGACCAGGATGACTATAGATCGCAGTCGGGGTTCGTATTTTGCATTAATGGTGGTGCTGTCAGCTGGAAGAGTTCGAAGCAGGATACAGTAGCTGATTCTACAACAGAAGCCGAGTACATTGCTGCAACAGAGGCAGCAAAGGAGGCAGTTTAGATCGGCAAGTTCATCACTGAACTTGGGGTGGTTCCTAGCATTGCTGACCCCATTGAGCTCTATTGTGACAACAATGGAGCTATAGCACAGGCGAAGGAACCTCGCTCACACCAGCGGACCAAACACATACTACGGCGCTTCCATCTCATTCGAGAGATCATCGAGAGAGGAGATGTGAAGATTTGCAGAGTACCTACAGAGGCTAACATCGCAGATCCCTTGACCAAGGCTTTGGCACAGAAGAAGCATGATGGTCACACTAGGTCATTTGGGCTTAGAGCCTACACTGATTGGCACTAGTGCTAGTGGGAGATTGTTAGCTAGAGCCCTAGAGCCAATCATTTGATGATTGTATTTTGGACTTATTGTATCATATTCTATATAAATAAAGGCATTTGGATTTTGGTTATTATACTTACTTGTATTGGTGCCAAATAAACTAAGTATAATAATGTCCTTGAGTAGACGGTTCTCACCTATATCAATCGGTTAGTTGAACCGATAGTGAGATGATATAGGGAACACTACTCTTAATCATTCCTAGTCGAGTATTAACATTCAGGGACAATGTTAATACAATAAGACTAGCATGTAGGTCAACTCGATGACTTGATCTCACAAATCATGGATATAGAGATATCAAGTTGACACATGGGTATACATTAGAGAATGTATACTGAATGACCCGCCATGAGAAAGTATCATGGATCGTTATATGAGTGTCATATACTTTCTCATGTGACTATTAGTATGACTATTGGTCCTTAGACCTGAAGTCACCATGGTTCCCTACATAAGGAGTTATGTACTTTGGTTTCGTCAAACGTCACCCGTAACTGGGTGGACTATAAAGGCGATTACTGGGTATATAACGAATTATGCAGAGGGATGTGAGTGATGTAGATGGGATCTATCCCTCCCATATGACGGGAGCGACATCGGTATTCTTGATAGAGTTAGACCACGAAGTGTATGGCCATGCCCAAATGAGTCAACATGAGATGTTGAGCTCATTTGATCGAGTGAGTCTACTTGGAGTTCAAGATTTAGATTGATTAGAGGATGACACGGTCTATGCCTCACATCGATCAATCTAGGTGTCTAGGATAGAAGGACAATGTCACATATTGTGAGGAGTCACAATTAGTAGTCACAAGGTGATGTTGGATCTCAACATTCTAGTAACATTGGGTAGTAATAATGTGTTGCTAGATACCACTCATTACTTATGCTTCTAAATGAGTTTCGGGGCATTGTCAACGTTACAAGAACCTATAGGGTCACACACTAAGGACATTTAGATGGAGATTAGGTTCATATGATGAACCAAGAGGATTAGATTCATTTGATGAATCAAATTGGATTAAGAGTAATCCTAATTGGGCTAATTGAGTTAGACTCAAGTTGATTCATGTGTTTAATGAGTCTAATTTAGATTATGACTCATTAAATCAATTTAATTAAATGAATTAGATTCATTATATTAAATTGGCTTGAATTAAATGGTTGGATTAGATCAACCATGAGAGAGATTAAGTCAAGTTTGACTTGACTTTATGCCACCTCATTGGTGAGTGGGCAAGATGTGGACCAATGATAATGCTCCACATCATCATGGTTGCTTATGTGGAATGCCACCTCATGGGAGTTACCAAGAGTTGTGACTCTTGGCATTCCATGGGAGTTACTCATGCTCTTAATGTGGCCGACCACATGAATGGAATAGATAAGTTTCATTTTGGAATTAATCTCATTCATTCCTTCATCTTCTTCCTTGCTCCAATTTTTGCTCTCCCTCTCCTCTCTTGGCCGAACCATCCAAAGGTGCTAGCACACCTTGTTTTGGTCATCTCCACCTAGTGTGTTCGTGTGGATACATATAGAGAAGTATCTATCCTTGATACTTTCGAGATCTGACGAATCTTGGACGAGCGGGATACGAAAAAGGGCACGCATCGAAGGTAAAGATCTTCATCATGTAGATCTAAAAGTTTTGTAACTCGTACTCGTATGTCTTCGAAGTTTTCTTCGCACGAGATCCGTTGGCTAGGGTGATTCAGGGTTTCCGCGACGCGAAAAAGCGGTTTTCGCGGCCCGAAAAACCCAACAGTAGTGACTCCGATGGGGAGGATACTATTAGATGTGCCTAAGTGTATACCATTACTTGACACTTAGTCTATTAAATAAGATTGTGCCCCTTCCGATGGGGAAGATCACACGCTCTTAGTTAATTTCCTATAGTCATCCAAAATGAAAGTTTTATCTTGTAATCCGCAAACAAACTCATCCGATATGGAGGAAGGCACTCAGAGCCAACGCGCAAGTTTGTTTGCATCACTTACAAACTAGTAATGGAGACCGTGAAATTTATTTTTAAAAATCCCTCTCCCACTTAGTTATTTAAGGTGAGGAATTTTAACCTATGTTAGCATATATCACATGCACACAGACACATAGTAAATAAAAGCAATAAATTTGGAAATTAATTTTCCAACTATTATGACATTTTCCATCACTGTCCTCCGTATGCTCCAACCCTAGCTGCTGCCATCTTTAACCACCGCCTTCGGGTCCAGTCGTCGCATCTATCTTGCTTCTTATTCCGTTGTGTCTCTGGTGCTCCAAAAGTACCACACCTCGCAAGCATCCGATCCGTGACAAAAATAAAATTTTGCATATATCGATCCTATATTCCACGAAGGAATGTACATGTAATCTAGATCGAAAATAAAACTCTAAAATCCTAGGGCTAATACAGCTCCTGCTGTATTAGTTACATACAATCATGCACACACAAAAATAATGCCCTTAACATGTCCAAGGGTCCAATCACACACAACATCTATAAGCCATAATAGTTGGAGCCTCCAACTAAAGAGTTGGCATATCCTACTATTATCCTACCTAAATTATGTATGACATGTGCATAATCTAATTGAATTCTAAACACACAAAGGCAAACCCTAGCTCTGATACCACTTGTTGGTTGGTCCTAGGAAAATCGTACCAATTCCACTGTACAAAAATTTTGTACAAGTGTCGAACCTTTCCTAAATAACCTATTGTGTTCTTTAGAAGTTAAATTAGGAATCGCAAACAGAACTTAACATTATTGATTCCAAATTTAACTTATCCGTTCTTAATGGTTTAGATTTAGATCGCAAGCGGAACTTAACACTATTGATCCAAATCTACCTATGTTATAAATTCAATTAAATATTAATTTCTAAAATTATCTTTCAGGACTGCATGGTGGGGCACATGACCTTCTTGGGTATGAGAGCATCCACCACCGCCTAGACAAAGCCTTTTAAGGAAAGCTAATATTTAATTTCCTTATATAACTCTAGGTTTAACCAAAAGGAACAATTGAATCACAAATTCGAAAAAACAAAAAAAAACACAACTTCGAAACAAATCCGAAAAACTAGAATCTAATGCCTTTTGTGTTTGGAATTCTTACAAAGAAAAATAACTAGCATGATGCGAAAAACAATTGCTAATTATACATTCTCTTTGTATGCTAACAACCTCGAGATCTTCTGTCGTATTCCTCGCCTCGCCTTGGACGTCGTGTGGGCGACGATCCTCCAAGATGAACACCACCCAAAAGAGCTTCTCCTCCTTCTAGTATTCGGCCACCACCACCACCAAGGAGCAAAAGAGAGCAAAGGAAAAAGAGAGGGAGAGAGGGCTGACCACTATAGAGATCACCAACAAGAGAATAAGAATTGTTCTCCCATGAGGCCTCCCCTCCCCTTCTTTTATATTACTTGCCCAAGGCAAATAAGGAAAGACTTTTTACAAAAATTAAAATCTTCCTCTTATTTTTCCTTTTCCCTTTTTTTTTTTTCCTTTTCTTTCCTCTTGATTGAATCAATCACCAAATCATGGATTGATTAGATGATGATTTGGCTGGCCCTTGCTTGGGCACCAAGCAAGGGTGGTCGACCCCTTAAAAAGGAAGGAAAAATAATTTTTGTAAAAATTTTTATAATCTCTTATAAAATTTTACAAGCTCTCTTTTAATTTCCTAAAGTGGATGTTAAAAAAGAAAAGTTTTAAAAATTAAAACCAAGTTTTAAAATTTAAAATTTCTCTTCTAAAATTTTCTTTTTTTAACATGGTTACAAAAATAGAAAATTTTCAAATTTAAAACTTCTCTTCCTTTTTTCCTAAAACCATGAGGATGGTTAAAAAAGAAAAGTTTTAAAACTTTAAACTTTCTTTTAAACCTTGTGGCCTAATTCAAATAAGACAAGTTTTATATTTTAAAATCTCTCTTTTAAAACTTATAGATATCTATAAAGAGAAGATTTTAAAAATTCAAAATACCTCTCCTAATTTGAATATTAGTGGTCGGCCCCTCCTTTGCTTAGGCACCAAGCATAGGGCCGCCCCCTTTCTTGGACACCAAGATGAGCTTTTATTTGGATGGACTTGAGACTTTAATGAGGCTACGACAGGGACCTAGAGGAGAAATTAATTTTGGCCTTCCGATGAGCTTGAGTATCCCGTGTTCGCCCCGAGCACACAACTCAAGTTTATCAATAATAACTCATTCCACTAGAGAGTTATTATTGCACTACCGCACCAATCCCAAATTACATTATGGGCTCCTTCTTATCATGAGTGTGTTAGTCTCCCTGTGTTTAAGATAACGAATGTCCACTAATTAAGTAAGTTACTGACAACTCACTTAATTAATATCTAGCTCTAAGAGTAGTACCACTCAACTTCATTGTCATGTCGGACTAAGTCCACCTGTAAGGTTTAACATGACAATCCTTATGAGCTCCTCTTGGGGACATTCTCAACCTAGATAACTAGGACACAGATTCCTTCTATAATCAACAACACACACTATAAGTAATATCATTTCCCAACTTATCGAGCTTATTGATTTATCGAGCTAAATCACACCCTTTGATAAGTTAAAGAAATAAATACTAAATATATGTGCTTGTTATTATATTAGGATTAAGAGCACACACTTCCATAATAATTAAGGTCTAGTTCTTTTATTAAGTCAGTATTAAAAGAACTTACCTAAAATGGTCCTAATCAATACACTCAGAGTGTACTAATGTAATTTATTAGTTAAGATAAACTAATACCTAATTATACTACGACTATTCCAATAGTTTGTTCCTTTCCATCTTAGTCGTGAGCTACTGTTTATAATTTATAAGGAATTGATAACATCATCTTCTGTGTGTGACACCGCACACCATGTTATCTACAATATAAATTAATTGAACAACTACACTTAGCATATAAATGTAGGTATTTGACTATTGCGATTTTTTATTTCTAAATAAATGCTTATACAAAAGCTAGACTTTTAGTATACACTTTAACAGATGCCACATCAGCAAATGACTATTTTCGACCAGTGGACTATAAATAGAGCTCTGGTCTTCTTCATTTAAGGCAACACTTGTATTTGAATCATTGTTTTCTATTTTTATTGTTTTGAGCTGTAAATCATTGTACGGGGCTTCTCTGCCTCCAAGAGTTTGCTCGAAGAAGGAGACTACTAGTTGAGCTTCATCTTGTCTTGGATTAGCAAGCTCACCAGTTGCAAACCAAGTAAATCGGTATCCTCATTTAATTTTATGCAATTTAGTTCTATTATTCTAACAAGTGTGTATTAGTTAAAGTCGAAAGTTGTGAGAATGTGTATTTAATTTCAGAAAATTCACTCTCTCTCTCTTACTGGTCGTATTGGGAACAACACCTAGGGCAGAGATAGAGATGATGTTGGCGGCTAAAGCGAGACTGAGAGATGATATCACTTGGGTCCAATGTTGAGAGAAGGATGATGTCGGAGATTGAAGCCGAGAAAGAGATGATGCCGATGACTAATCAACTGAAAATGGGATTGAGAAATGGTGCTGGAACCTGGGTCAAGACAGAGATGATGTCGATGATTGAAGCCAAGATTGAGAGATGATGCCTAGAGCCTGGGGCTAAGCCAGGGTAAATGTTAGCATTTGGGTTGGTCTAATTGAACCTAAGTCTTACTTGGACTATATACGATCATCTTTGGGTCATGCTTGACTTACCTGGACTGAACATGACTATTAACTCACGAGACATGAGGAGGGCTAAAGAAAATCACGGCATCAATAAGAAAGGAGGGTTAGTACGTTATCTTTGTTGGATAGAGAAATGGAGTTGTCAATTTTGTTTATTCATGATTTAAAATACATTATATTGTCATCCAATTGATGACATAAGTAGAAATATGCCAAGGAGGAGAACGCTGAGGTGGAGGCCTAACTAATCTGCATATGACCATGGTCTCTAAGAAATTAGGGATCAGGGAGGGGTTATGGACCATGCCTGCATATGACCCATAATTGCATAAATATTAGTGGTCATGTCTCAAGAAAACCTATAAATGGGCCATAGATATTACATTCTGTAGAGAGAAGAATAGAGATCGGAGAATTAAGTTTGGAACAGTGAGTTCAGGAAACTTGACTCAAAGTAGAGAGTTCAAAGAATTAAGCCTGGAGTAGAGAGTTCAAGGGACTAATTAAGCTTGGAGTCGAGAGTTCAAGGAATTGAGCTCGAAGTAGAGAGTTTGGGAACTAAGCTCATCCTTAGCATAGTTAGTGCAGGTGTTTACTAGCTACAGAGGTGTCGATGCTCACATAAGTGTGATAAGCCAACCTAGAGTGAGGTCACGTAGGCATGACTTGTAGACCTAGGGTAAGGTTTTCGCGGGATATTACTTTTCATTCCCTTCGCTTTTTTTCATTAGTGATCTTCTCCTTGCATATAATGCAATAACACCTAGTCTAGGAGTTGCACATAACCATGGGGAGTTTCCGTTTCTGATGGTTTATCCAAAAGGAGATTGCGCCAATCACAAAGTAATGGATGAGGAAAAGTGTCCTCCTAAGTGGCTTCATTATTGATTGGCCTCATCTTTCCCTTGACTTGATCAAAAGTAGGCATTATGGAACAACTTCTAAGAAATGGAATTTATTCAAATAGTTCTTCCGTTATCTAATGAAGAAATGAAAGTGATTCAAAAACTTCTATCAGTTATCAAATGAAGAATGGAATATGGAATCGACCAAGCAAATTACTATCAAGTTTTATCATAAGGGCAGTTGGAAAGGTGTAAGGGTTTTATTATAACAGAAATAGCATAAGTGGTTACTTTTTATTATACATGTAAACTTTAAACACAAAATCTATTTTTTTTAACAGGCACTTGAATATATTTTTTTTCCTTTTCCTTCATCCGTTTGTTAGATCAAACAAGCAAATGTTGAAAATGGTAAATGATCCTATCTGAAAGCTTGCGAGATGAAGCACTGGGTGATGATGAACGATGATGAATAATGCCTATGAAGCCGACGAATAGGGGAGGATTCGAGAAAACCACAGCGGACCTCACAAGCGCCTAAATGCAGAACGATAAACCCGAGAAAATCAAAGAGGATCTATGAATAATACCTCGCAAAAAGGAATTTCGGTGAGGTGACTCCGGGGATCTTCCAAGGCTCGGCAATCTGATAGATGATCTCGTCTTCCTGCACACAATGAGACCGACCGACAAAACGTTAGTGACCTAAGACCGGGATGGGAATCCCTGGCTAGGTCCTCCGATGCTCAAGTTAGTCTCCGGCGAGAAGAAGTAGTGTGGAAGAAGATGAAAATTAGAGTTTGATTCTGATGCAATGCGTATATTTGCGTACCTTGCCAGTGGAGGGGATTCCCCTTTTATTCCACCTCATCTAACCTCCACAGTCATGAGGTGGACCCCGGTTTGTTAGAGTTTGTTAAGAGATGGCGTAAGCCAGAACTGCAATAATAGTTTAAGGAATCTTTTTCTTATCTCAGATGTACCTTCTTTGTCGTTTAATGTACCTGCGAAGACTTCTAAAAGCTATTTGCCGCCAAATTGATTAAGCTGTCATATGATTACATATTATTATGGTTTACCTGTTACACATACTTGGTTAGTTACATAAACTCATTTTGAATATATGAGGAATATCTACTGTCTGTACTAGTCTCAGTAGACCTTCTATACTCGATCGGTTATTTATACCCGACTAAAACCTCACTATAAATATGTTAAAAACCATGTAGAGTTAAAGACTCTTATGTTCGATCTACTTTTTATACTCGGCCTGTCAATTGAACCCGGACGGTCATACCTTGCCGACCGAGATTAATCGATTGGGTGTATAAAGACACCATTGCCTTTAACCCTTCCTTTGGTCAATCTTATGCTGTTAAATGCCTCTGCGCTCGACCGATCTATTAAACCCGGCTAGTTTTACCTTATTGGCCGAGACTAATCGGTTGGGCGTATAGACCTTCAGGATAACTTAAATGCTAAGTACTTCTACTTTCGATCAATCTCTTACACTCGACCGATTTTTGCCTACCGAACTCACATGCTCGGACGGTCTATTGAGAGCGACCGACCCTACATCATTGACCAAGACAACCCAGTCAAGCTTGTAGAGGCACTATTACCCAATAACCCTTCCTTCAGTCGGTCGTATGCTAAGGATCTCGCGAGACTATATGCCTCTGCGTTCGACCGGTCTACGAAACCCGGCTAGCCCTTGCCCGCCGAACCGATAGGCTTAATCAGTCTGTCGCACTCGCTTGACCTTTGTCTATTGTGCACAAGGCTAAGAACTTTTACACTCGGCCGACTCTCTATGTTCGGTCAGCTATATATGCCCGGTCGAGTATCCGTGCTCGATTGGTCTTTGCTTACTAAACTCATATACTCGGGCGACCCTGCTACGTTCCGGACAACCCAAAGTTAAACTTTCTTTTCATCGGGTCTATCCTTTATATCTGACTGACCGAACACACTCGGTCGATCTTTTCAGCCGACCCTATATGTTCAGTCGGTTTCACATGCTCGGTCGGTCTACCATGTACGATCTACCATGCGTGTAGCGACCCCCCTTTGCCGGGTCTAACCTTTTCCGGACGACCCCTCCTCTCGCCCTTCTCAGCCTTCCTCATCCTCATTATCCTTCCTCCCCCCTCCTGAAAAGGGATCCCCTTAGTAAACAAAAATTTTTTTTTATACCCACGATAATAATCTTACCCTGGTCAGTAGAACATGTCTACGCGACCCCACTATAAACAAAATATCACTTACGTGCTCAAAGACCTCAGGTTAAAGTATTAATCTCTTGAATCAGGTCGACACATTTGACAAATTTGAAATTGCATGCCACCCTCCAACTGACCCACAAAGAAGGGGATAGATCCCAAGGGAGGGAGATGAGGTCAGTCGATCACCTTGGGACTATTATCTCAAAACTCTAAGGAATATTGTATCCTTCTGGGATTGCTAATGCATCATCAGTGGAGCAATGGGACCTCAAAGTTTTGAGGCATCATGGCAAGTGCTAGGTCTACATTTGTGGGAGGAGTCATCTTGGTGACTCTCAACGAAACAAGGAGATTCAACTCTAAGAGACATGACCTAAACAAAAGCAACCAAAAAAAAACAAAAGCAACCAAAAAAAAACTTAAAAAAAGGAGGCGAGGGCTTGCGAATGGAAAAATGCTTAGAAAATAAAAAGAGGTAGCATTTAGTCTTTATATATAAGGTTTGACTTTCGTGGATAGTTAATCCCTGCTATATCCGATGGCGCAAAGAGGTCTCGAAAACATTAACTGTTATTTCTGCTAATCTAACATGAATGTTGTTAGAGATTATACGCTGATTAAGCAGGCAATGGAGGTAAATTTTAAACTACGAGCACCCAATTTGAAATACAAACAACTAAATTCTCAGCAGAAGCAATTTGAAATTACGGGTCAAGCAGCTCTGCTTACCCTCTACTTGGACGGGTCAAGCAATCTAACATAGAAGTACATTTTCTTTTTACTGCCATTAAAAAAAAACAAAGGTTACTTATTTTTATCATCATATACGAAAGATATGTATTATTCAAAATGAATTGCTTCTTGTTATCCATATTTATTTCGTAGTAAAATAGTAAAAAAAATATTTAATTTTTCAAACACATTAAAAAAAACCTAGGATTTCTAATAATAAACCAAAATCCTCTACATTATTAGTTACAAAAACATTTTGACAAGTACTTGTTGTAGTCGTCCATCGTGTGAACCAAAATCCTAATAATAAATAAGAACACATTCCTATTTGAAAAGTGCATAACCACATGGATAAGCTTACATTAACCCATCAATTTTGGATCCAATTCAGAATTTTTCTTGAGAGGTGAGCGAAGATTCATTAACGGAAGGGGAAGGGAGGGAAAGAGAGAGGACGTAAAATATTTATATTCTTCTTGTTTCGGAGGAATGGAAGGTTCATTAACGTAGCATGTATTACCGTGTTTGGGAGAAAAGTAAGGGTAACGAAGGTTAAATATATAAAGTTACAAAATTACCCTCACTTTTGTTAAAGACTTACACGTTAAGAACCTAGTACATCTTACATACATTAATTGGTTAAGACTTACACGTTCAAGCAATTTTAGCTCATTTGTTAAAGTCGGCGCTGGAGTCGAAGTTGGCGTCGGCATCAGTCAAAGTCGGCATCGGCTTCAAAGTTGGTGTCAACGTCGAAGTCGACGTCAAATTCAACATCGAAGTTGGCGTCGACATTGAAATTGACGTTGGCGTCAACAAAGTTCGAGCATCGTGCGATGCGAGTCGGGTGGTGCGAGTCAGGCGGTGCGAGTGTTTTTCATTGCTACACAAAAAATATCTAAAATAATAATTTTTAGAATTAATATAATAAAATAGAGATAAAATTGTAACACAAATTTTTTTAGTTTCCCTTGCTCTTTCTTACAACCAATCGGGGTGTAAGAAATTCTTTTGTTTCATGGATAAGGAAGGTTAAATCTTACCCCTCCTTACATTGTCTTTCTGTAACTCACTTCCTCCCAAACAGAGTTTCAAGTTTTCCTTCTCCTTCTTTACACTTTCCTCCCCTTACCTTAGCTGCTCCTAGATAGTTGCTTAGGGGGGTGTATCTAATGTTGGAGTTTTAATTACTTTGACTGCCTTTCGTGGATTTTAAAAGTCTAGATGTATTCAATCAATACTTTTATAAACTTTATAGAAATCTAGTGGTATCCAAATTAGAATTTTATAAAGTTTTAACAAGTTATGTGGTATTCAAACTTACTTTTTAAAACTCTATAAAAAATCTTTTGGTATCCAAAGTTTTAATAGATTTTCACGGATTCATTTAAAATTCATTGGATATAAATTTTAACTAATAAGAGCTCTCTAAAACATTTGACATAACTTTAAAAATAAAATAAAAAGTTTTCTCCTCACCCATGAGATTTCTATAGACTTCAAATCATCTTAATTTTGTTATGAATAACCCCTTTTTCTTCTAACTTCTCGATTTTAATTATTTTTTTAATCTTAAAGACCTCGTCCTTATTTAATCTCTCGACGACCTAGATCACCTTTTGTGTACTCCAATTGTCTTCCAATTTCCTCTTGAGCATACATTTGATACGAATTTCATGATCAGTAAATCTTGTTGACCAGAATCTGGCCAACTAGAAATTTTTATCTTCCAATCATAATACATGCATGTAATTAATATATACATACGATTTTACTAAAATGCCCATGCATACACATGCATATATGTATTCTGGGTGACCAGATTCTGACCATTTAGCATTACCCTTTCATGATTGTGTGACGCAAGAAAATTCATAATTTATAATGGCCCATTGGATGAAGAGACTTTTATTAATTTCATAAATAAACTTAAAACTTGAATTATAAAAAGGGTAATGCTAAATGACCAGGCCAGCTAGAATTCATTCATGTATGCATGTACAAAGGTATTTTAATAATATCATATGCATAGATTGGACGATAGAAAATTCTAGCGGGTCAAATTCTGACTAACAAAATTTACTGTTATAAAAATTTCCATGGGAAGATTTTTATAAATTAATAAAAGGTGATGCAGGCGATACTCATCAGCTTAAAGTTGATTCATGGGCTTCGCATGAAATACTTTAAAAATTTATAAATTATCTTGAGTAAATGTATAAATTTACAAGTTTCAAGGCTCGAGCATGCATTTCATTTTGAATAAATTTGCTCATCGATTTGAGAGGTAACAAAAGTGCATAATTGCTCAAGATTCCTAAAACAGGCATGACAAACATCAAGTCGAGCTACAGCAGCAAGGGCCACAAGAATTAATTGCCCACCAAGCTAGAATTAATTGTTGAAACGGACATTGATGAAAGTAGGTAGAATTAATTGTCATCAAGCTTGAATTAATGGTTGGAACTTGGAACGGTTAAACATTCTAAATTTTCTAGAGATCGGGACCACATGTCTTCACAAGAGCATTTTTTTTTTTGTTTTATCTCATTAATGCAATCACTTAGTAGACGCATCTGTTCTCACTTAGTCTTTGAGATACTAGACACGGTAAGTTGAATTTCGAGTAATGAGTATATATAAAATCCTCAAGTTGTGTGAATGCTCTTTGTACGCTAACTCTTATATCACAGGAAATTACTTAGTGGTTCTAGGAGATTGGATAGGATCCAAGCGACTAGTTGGAAATAAGTTATTGCTAATTGAGTAAAGAATTTCTAGGAGACTGGAGTGAGGTGTGGGCGACCTCGATGTCCAGGCGGTCGAACCAGCTTCCAAGTGACCGAAGTAGGTATGATCTAGCGATCCGGAAGAGACGATCAAAATATGAGTTTGACTATGCTTAAGCGTCCGGTGATCAGATGGATTTAAAATCGACCGGAAGAGTGCTAGGTCAATCTGGAAGTAAATTCCCTTAGTCAATAAGGAAGAACAAAAGGTAAGATCTGGAAGTGATTTGTAATTTTGCTTTTATGTTGATTTTAATATTATTGCACTCATTTAAAAAAATGATATTAAATACCGCATGTGCTTTGGTTGCTACTACAAAGAGACGTGTCTGTTCTCTCCTTTTCATCAGCAACTACATGGCTTTCTACTCTCTCTTCTTCCTTCTTCCCCTCTCTTCTCTCCTGCTCTTTCTCCTGCTGCGATCCAGGAAACAACTGATCTCCGGACGTACCAACCTTCCCCCCTCACCTCCAAGGCTTCCTTTCATCGGCAACCTCCACCAGCTCGGTCCCCTCCTCCACCAGTCCCTCGCCGCCCTCTCCCGCCTCCACGGCCCCGTCATGCTCCTGCACCTCGGCCACGTCCCCACCCTCGTCGTATCCTCCCCTGACGCCGCTTGCGACGTCCTCCGCCACCAGGACCTCGTATGCGCCGGACGTCCTGCCATCACGCCGTCCAAGATCCTCCTCGACGGCGACATAGCCTTTGCCCCCTACGGAGATTACTGGCGGGAGCTCCGCAAGATCTGCAGCGTCCACTTGCTGAGCTCCAAGCGGGTGCAGTCCTACAGCCGCGCAAGGGAGGAGGAGGTGGCAGCCATGGTGGTGGCCATAGCGACGCAGGCCTCGACCACCATAAATCTATCCGAAATCATATATTCCTTCACCAACGACGTGATCTGCCGAGTGGTTTCCGGAAAATTCAAAATAGCGGAAGGGCGGAGCCGAGTTTTCGCAGAGTTGATCAACGAGAACTCAGAGCTGCTGGTGGCAGTGTACCTCGGGGACTACTTCCGGTGGCTGGGGTGGGTGGATGGGTTGCTGGGTTACGTGACGAGGGTGAGGAAGCTCAGGAAGAGGTGGGAGGAGCTGCTGGATCAGGTGATCAAGGAGCATGCGGATCGAGCGTCGTCAAATATAAACGGTCACGATGAGAAGGAGGAGGAGAAGGACTTCGTGGACGTTTTGATGTCGCTGCAGGACAAGAACGAGTTTGTCCTCGACCCAGCAAACCTCAAGTCGCTTCTCATAGTAAATATCGATCTAGTCATTTTCTGACGATTCAAACTAGAACTGATCTGTTTTTTTTGGATGTTTCTTTCTGCAACATTTGCAGGATGTTTTCGGAGGTGGAACGGACACATCTTACATTACTTTAGAATGGGCCATGGTCGAGCTCGTTCGCAATCCTCTCGTCATGCAGAAATTGCAAGAGGAAGTGAGAAGGATAGCGAACAGAAAGAGACTTGTCAAAGAGGAAGACCTCCACCCAATGACCTACCTTCTGGCCGTCATCAAAGAGGTCCTTCGGCTGCACCCCCCAGTTCCATTAATACTGCCGCGAGAAACGTTGAATGACTGCATCATTCAAGGCTACAACATACCCAAGAAGACGAGAATCTTAGTGAATGCGTGGGCGATTGGTAGAGATCCAAAGCAGTGGGATGCGCCTGAGGAGTTCAGGCCGGAGAGGTTCTTGGATGGCACGGTGGACTTCAACGGAACTGATTTCCGGTACATACCCTTCGGATCGGGACGAAGAGTTTGCCCGGGACTGCAATTCGCCATTGTTTCGTTGGAGCTTGCACTGGCGAACCTGGTGCATCAGTTTGATTGGGAGCTGCCTGATGGTATGGAGAAGGAGGAGTTCCACACGAGGGAAGCTCCTGGAATAGCAGCGCAACGAGAAGGGCAACTTCATCTTGTTGCCAAACCATGGAGTGATTGCTTAGAAGAGTAGCTATGCACCAGATAGATAAATAAAGATGTCTGTGAAAATGGTGATTCTTTTGCTATTTTCAGACTTGTGGGCAAATAACAATCTATATAAAGTAGTTCACCAAAGTAATTAATGGATTTCATGTGACTTTTTGTTTGAGATTTTAATCTTCTATTAAAAGTTTGAAGACATATTTTATATATATATATATTTACTTCATTATTCAATACCAATTTCCATCCGATCCTCTTAATTTTGACCTACACTATGACAATTAACTTGTGCTAGATAGGCTCTTCCTTATCGCCACATCACAAGCCTCTCCTTCAAGTCTAGTCAAAAAAGGCTGACCCACAAGTCAATGTCGCTCAGCTACCTTTGGCATTGTCAGGTTCAGTCTTGTGGCTCGTTTCTTACGTCAATTGAGAAGATGAGCAGCAACACTTGACAAATTATCTTCCGTTATGTGTTTCCTAGGGCGAGTCTGATCGTGACTGACGTCATCCAAATTTCTTGAAGACCGTGCAAATCCCTACTAATTATGGCCGAGCAAGCGGTCATACCCTTTTAATTAAGTGCATTAAATGATATCTGATGACCGCAGGACACGTGTCCTTTACTGCCGTTGCACACTCGATGTGAAAAGCGAACATCCGCTTTTGATGAGACGCACGCCTTTTCAAAATTAACGGTTGGATCTACTTTTAGGTTTTCGTAACCTTGGATCGGACGGCTGAGGTCGATCGGCTGAGAGGTTTATAAACCTCGTGTGCTTCGCCGCCTTCCTCATTTTGCGTCTTCGTCAGTGAGCATCTCAGCGACACTGCGTTCTTCACCTTTTTTGGCAATCTCAGCGATCTCTAGTAAGCCATCGTATCCTTTCAATCGAATCTGTTCATTGCTCTTAGCATCCTCCTTTTCAATTGAATTTCTTCGTTGTTTCCCGTCGACTTGATTTTCGATGGCAAGCTCCTCTCAACCTCCTGTCTCTGTCCCTGGGCTATGGTATACGTCCATTGAGTCCAAGTTCGATGGAGGTGATGCAGAGAGTTTGAGGGCTGTCTTTGAAATTCCCTCAGATTATCAAATCGGTCTTCTCTCGGCTTTTGATTGCTCGAATGAGCCACCTTCGGGTTTTGTATGCTTTTTAGGGACCAATTTACCACCGGTTTGTGGTTCTCGATCCACCCTTTCTTCTTTGTCGTTTGTAAATATTTTCATATTTATCTCCATTAACCAATGCCGAACTCCTTCTGGCTATTGTGCGGGGTCGTCGTTTTGTTCCGCCTGCACGACATTCCCCTTACTCTCTGCTCTTCCACAATTTCTATTATCCCAAATTGTCCGAGTCGGGGACTTTTCTTTTTCAAGCCTAAGTGGGCTTAGTCTTTTTTGACAAGATGCCATCCTCCAACAAGCATTGGAAGGATTACTACTTCTTCGTTCACTTTCCTGAGCGACCGGACTTCCCGACCAGGTGACAATTAGAGGTGCCGAGTGGGCTTAGTCTTTTTTGACAAGATATCGTCCTCCAACAAACATGGGAAGGATTACTACTTCTTTGTTCACTTTCCTGAGCGGCCGGACTTCCTGACCAGGTGGCAATTAGAGGTGCTGAACCCTCCAGAGCTCAAGAAATACAAGAGCCGCTCGAACTACCTTCATGCCACTTCCAGCTTGGTCGGTTACAAATACCATATACATAAGTTGTTGCTAGAGGATGTCGTCTACGTGTTTGGCTTGAGCCCGATCCGCACAAGGCTTCCGTATAACCTACGTATGCTCCTTCTCAGTTTAACTTTTGAATCTAACTAATTTCTTTTTTTCTTTTGCAGCTCAAGTCATGTTGCGAGCACTTCTGGCCGGCAAAGCCAAACTGGTAGACACTGAGGTCAATGCTGCCGTCGTGGCCGAATTGGAGAGCCACGGTTTGTAGCCGATCGGTTCCCACAAGTATCCGCTCGGCAAGGAGGAGGGAACTCAAGTGTTGGGAAGCAGTGCTGGAGGAAGTCAAACATCCACGAGTGATGCGGCGGCTACCACAATGGACCTTCTGTCTGAACAGCCATATATGGTCCCAATAGCTGTCTCTTTGGAGTCGACAACTTATGACGAGCCCTTGCAACACCGCAAAAGGCACTGAGTGGAAGGTTTCTCTTGAACTGCTACTTCAACCCTACAGACTCCCATCGCGATCAACTCTCGACCTCCATCCGAGTGGGGTGAGACTTCTCTTCCACCCCCATCCGAGCGGGGTGAGACTTCCCTTCCACCTGAGAAGGGCCTTGGGGAATTCCTTGCATCTCTGTCCTCCGACCGTACACCTTCATTGTCCAGGCTATCTCAAGGGATGATCTATGCGCCGCCAACCACCTTCATGCCCCCATATTTACCAGTGGCGTAGGTGTCCCGCATCCGGTCGGCCACCTCACAACCACTGGCTGGATGACTTCTGCACCTTCTGGCCCGAGCGGCTAGAAATTAATAATGACAATCATCCACTTGCCGACCAACGAGTACCACTATCCGGACGACCCAGCATCCCTTACCCGCCGAACATCAAATAAGAATACAAGGGTTGTTCGAACATATATGGGCTGATGCACGAGCCCATGTGGCGGTGGTAGCTCCGGGGGAACTGGTGAATAGCCACACTAAGATGTCTACTGGGGTATGTATATCTTTCCCCTTTCTTTTGTCCGCTCAGTTTGTATAATACTCAACGTTCTTTGCAGTATTGGATGGAAAGCCTGACCATATGCCATAGACTTGCTTACCTGGAGAGTGAAGTCCAGTAGCTCTGTGCTTCGAGCGGTCAGTCATCTGCTTCTCAAGCACAATTAGAGCAGATGAACGTCGAGATGTCTCAGTTAAGGGCCGATCTGAATAAGAGCTTCGAGCAGCTCGAAGCGGAGAAAGGCAAGAGCGCCGAGCAGGCGGAACAACTTGCCTGACTTAATAAACAGGTCACCTCCTTTGAGTCGAAAATTAATCCACTTGGCCAACACCAAGAAACTCTGAGCCATTGAAGATCTAGAGATAAAAAATAAAGAGTTTCAGGTGTTGGCTTAGAACCTGAAGGAGGCCGAGGCCACACTGAAGGCCAAGCGGGAAAGACGGTTGGCCAAGCAGATTGACACAAAGAACCAGCTCGACGCCAAAAATGAAGATCTAGCTAAGTTGAGGGGAGAGCTAGAGGCCTCCCGAGTGGCCTTAGAGACTTATCAGGGAGCTGAGTCAAGCATGTTTGATTTCATGAAGCAAGCCTACATCCGCTCGAATACTTTTAATGACAAAGTCACCGATCGAGCTCTCCATCTATTCGACTTGGCTATTGACAGGACATTCGCTCAACTGAAGGAAGGAGACTATCTCTCCACTGCTTTGACAAGCAAAGTCATCAGTCAGGACAAGCTGACCGAGTTACTTCCCGACGATGTTTTAGAATTTTGGAATGAGCTTGTGAGTTTTGGGAGGCTTGTGAGATTTGCTTTTGTAAAATTTTCTTGAAGTGTCAATAAATGTATGTTCGCCCAGCGAATTGCTATTTTTCTTTGTCTATTTTCTGGCCATTCGACATTTTCGACTTGTATTTAGATCAAGTATTGTCGTGTAAACTACAAGTGTGGTCTCATGTTTCTCCGATCGGCAACGAGTTATCTATTTTCTTAAGCTATCAATTAGTTTTGACTTTAAGGTCTTCGCTCGACAGTTTCATGGCGTAGTCATGGGTTTAAGGTCGCCGCTCGACCGCTAATGAAGACAAGGGTTTAAGGTCGCCGTTCGACTACTGATGAAGACATGGGTTTAAGGTCGCCGCTCAACCTCTGATGCAGACATGGGTTTAAGGTCATCGCTCGACCGCTGATGAAGACATGAGTTTTAGGTCGCCACTCGACTGTTGATGGAGACATGGGTTTAAGGTCACCGTTCGATCGTTGATGGAGACATGAGTTTAAGGTCATCGCTCGACCACTGATGAAGACATGGGTTTAAGGTCGCTACTCGACCGCTGATGAAGACATGAGTTTAAGGTCGCCGCTCAACCGTTGATGGAGACATGAGTTTAAGGTCGCCGCTCGACCTAATCTGTCCGACCAACTCATGAGTCTGGAATGATTGTGGTTTTATTCATATTTGTCCTATATTTGGAAGACATGCACGCACATATAGGCAAATATATTTATTCACACCTCTAACCCGACCCTATAGGGTGGGAGGTGGTTCCACTCCACGGTCGCTCAAGCCATCTTCCGTCTTCATCTTCCAAATAATATGCTCCCGAGCGAAGTTTTTGTATGACCTTATAGGGTTCCACCTATGGAGCTTCAAGTTTGGTAACATCACTGACCGACTTTTTCTTCTTCCACACTAGATCGCCGATTTGGAAGGACCGCGTGATAACCCTCTGGTTGTAGCTCTACTTCATCCGCCGCCGGTATACCATTAGCCAAATGGCAGCCTTGTCTCGTGCTTCGTCGACTAAGTCTAGCTCCATCATTCTCCGCTCACCATTCTCCTCGTCATAGTGCTGCACTCGATCAGACTCCACCCTGACTTCCACCAGGACTAGTGCTTCACACTCGTACACCAGATGAAATGACGTTACGCCGATAGCCTCCTTTGGGGTCGTGTGCAGGGCCCACAGGACGCTTGGGAGTTTTTCGACCCAACTGCCTCCTGCGTAGTCGAGCCGAGCTCGCAATCCTCTGAGAATCTCCTGGTTGGCGACTTCTGCTTAGCCGTTGCTTTAGGAATAAGCCATTGAGGTGAAGGCTTGCTGGATATCATAGCATTCACACCATTCTTCGAGCTTTTGACCCGAGAATTGGCTTCCATTATCCGAGATGAGTCGGTGGGGGATACCAAATTCTTGGGTCACGACGCCCCGCAGTCATACAACATAGAAATATCATCACTAATCAATCCACAATAAGATATAGAATTCAGCACATCAATCCGTCCTACTTCTTTGTAGATCCCTGCTTCATCCCCTCCAAGTAATCCCCTAAATGTCCGTTTAATGGGGAAACCCTGTCATGACGCCCCACTGTAATACAATCTAGAGAATTCTTCTAAAAGATTCCACAAGAAATACAAACAACCAATCAAGAATGGTATTAGGGCACAAAACACAACAATCCATACAAGATTGATTGATACAAAACATAACAACATCCTTGAATCAAGAAGATGGAAAATCCATGAATCTTACATCAATTTACATCACCAATACTCTCTCCATCCTAGAACAAAGGAATATACTCCATAAAAAAATAGGAAAAGAACCGAAGATGAGAGGATTGAAGACATTCCGATCCAAATCAAGAAAATAGAAAGGAACACTTATCTCAATACGACGAGTGATCTCCAGAACCAATCCACCGTCCTTGGAGTCGAATCTTGGACGGAAAACGCCTTCTAATAGATGGAAATCGTGCCCAAGAACTGATCTCCCCAAAGGGAGAGCCCCCCTTTCAAAGAGGGGGAAACCCTTTATATAAAAGAGGGAATTTGGGCGCCACACGACCCAAGACATGGCCGTGTGAATCCCAGGGCGCTCCTCCTTTTGGCCAAGGTCACATGGCCGTGTGACCCTCACATAGCCATGCCATGTTCTGCTTCTACCTGCTTACACGACCGTGCAAATCCACACAGTTTAGCCAATTTCTGTCTTTGGAAGTGTTACACGGCTGTGTGGCACACACGATCATGCCATTTTTTGGCTCTGGAAAGGCTGCACGACCGTGTGGCACACACGGCCGTGTACTGGCTGGCTTGAAAAGGTGGCATGACCGTGTAAGCTTCACACGGCCAAGGCACTCTCCCTTGCTGTTGATGCTATACGACCCTGTCATCACCACACGGCCAGGGCCATTGCCCTTCGCAAGGCCGTGTGGCACACATTACAAAGTTTTTTTCCTCCATTTGATCATAGAACGAACATCAATTCTTCTCCAAATTCGACTCCTGAAAGCATAAAACACACAAGAGCAGATCTCCGAACAAAGAAAAGTATTTATGGCAAAAGTAAAGTAAGGAGCATGAAAGTGCATAGCTAAAGCATATATAAAATATAAGAATATGCGTCAAAACATGCTAAACAAGTATATAAAATCTATGCACATCAGTCCTTAGACCTGAAGTCACTACCGTTCCCTACATAAGGCATTGTATACTTTGGTATTCGGTAAACGTCACCTGTAATAGGGTGGACTATAAAGTCAATCACTAGGTATGCAATAACTTATGTGGAGGGATGTAAGTGATGTAGATTTTATTTATCTCTTCCATATGATGAAAGTAATATATGTGGGTCCCTTGATTAGTAGGACACAAGAATGTATGCCCATGCTCAAATGAATCAATATGTGATATTGAGCTTATTTATTTTAGTGTGTCTACTTAGAGTTCAAGAAACACAAAGATTGATAAGAGGATGATATAATCTATACCTCATTGATCAATCTACATATCAAGGATAGAAGGACCAAATCATATAAGATAATAGCCATGGAAAGGTAAAGTGGATCTTGACATTCTCATCACTTGGGTAGCAATGATGCCTTGTTAGATGTCACTCATTGCTTATGTATCTAAATGTTGATTTGGATACATTGCCAATCGTCACACACAAAGAACAAGTTGATTTAGAGATGAGTTCATATGATGGATCATTGGATTAAATCTAATACAAATTAGACTCATTGAGTTAAACTCAATGGGATCTAATTATTGGATTAAGTCTAATTCGAATTAGATTCATGGAGTCAATTTGAATTGATATTCATGGAGTTAATTTAGATTGATGAGGTCAAATGAGTTAGACTCATTAGCTGAACTTGAATTCATCAAGGAAGAGGAAAGATCAATTTTGAATTGATCATGTAAAAGAAGATGAAAAGACTTTTCATAGAAGATGAGAAGGCTCTTCATGAAAGATGACTAAAAGTCATTTATGAAGGAGGAGCAAAAGGAAAAAAGGGACCTTTGATATTCCATTAGGGGTACAAAAGGTGAATTTCCGCCAATGAAGAAATGAGTTCATTTTGGTCTTCTTCTCATCTTCCTCTTTTCTTCCTTCCTCCACCGAACCACTTTGCTTGGTTGCTAGTACAACCTTAGGTGGTTTTCTTCTCCAATCCTTGAGTTCGTGAGACGGACGAGAAGCTTGTTCGTGTGGATACTATTAAAGGCATGAATGTGTGATCGTGCTGAGATCCTAGCTGTCGGGAGATCGAGTGCATGCATCAAAGGTATAACTCCCTATATCATGTAGAAACTTAGTATATGATTTTCTTTCGCATGGATCTTCTGAAAGGAACTAGATATTTTTTGCTACACTGTCGTGTGTTTAGCACCCTAGTTCCTTATAATTTTTGAGTTATGATTTTTTATTTTTCTAATCTTAAATCCTTACCCTCTCCCTTTGGCATTTATAAAAAAATAGGCATGCAAATTAGTTATATTAAAGTGTTAGACAAGCAACTACGTTAAGGAAGCTTGTAAAAGTAAAGGTTTCAAAGCCAATAATTGGGCAAGTCATTTTTGAAACATTTTCAAAAAAAATTGAAAGAAATGTTTTAAAAATATTTTTCAAGTAAAAAAAAAATTACAACAAGGCATATTTCAAGTATAAACTTTGCAAGAATTTGTTCAAAATAATTTTCAGAAAATTTTTCAAAGTAATTGGGCAACCAATTTTCAAAGTTATTTAAAGAATTTTCTAAAGCATCTCTTAAAATAGTTTTCAAAGTATTTTTTAAATTAATCTTCAAGCAACTTTCAAAAGTTTTCAAAATCTTTTACAAAAATTTTTTTGGAATTAAGGTTTTGAAATATGAAAAATTCTTTTCTAAGAAAATGGTTTTCATGTAAGAAAATTTTGAAAAACGGATTTGATGAATATTTTCAAATAGGAGGATTTTTGAAAATCTATTTCAAAGTAAATTTTAAAAGATATTTTACTCTAGTTTTCAAAAGGATTTTTAAAGTGAATTTCTAAAATAAGTTTCAAAAGATGTTCCAAGGTAAATTTCAAAGTCTTTTCTAAACTAATTTTTTCAAAGTACTTAAAGTTTCAAGATTTACAACCCTTTTTCTAAACATTTTAAGCAATTAAAAACAAGTTCAAGTATTTTCAAAACATTTTCAAACATAAAAAAATTTCAAGTATTTTCAAAATATTTTTCAAACATAGAAAAAATATTCAAGTATTTTTGAAACAATTGGAACAAAAATATAGTAGAAGACATAAGATAAAATATATAAACAAAACAACTGACTGTGAACTGACTCGGCTTACACAACAACATCAAAGTAAAAACAAGAAGCCACAAGGTTAAACACCATGTCCAAGTCAAATTATTAAAATGTCAAGTCCATAAATCCAAAATGCAAGTAAAGCAAAATGACATAATAAAAGCTATTTAGGTATATATCAGGGAGAGTTTGTAAAAGTTTTCATTAAGTTTAAAGAAATTTTCTTAGGTAAGTATTTTCAAGAAAATTTTCAAGAGACTTTCCAAAGAAAATTTTCTCAATATTTTAAGAGGAATTTTGCCTTCTTAGGTATCAGAGCAACAATCACTTCTAGACAAAGTCTTTTTAAGAAATTGGACATTTAATTTTCCTATTGATGAACCTTGGTCTAACTAGTCAGGATGTAGTGAGTTAGCTTTGGTTAATTCTACTTAGCTAAATAGATCAAGTAGGGTATGCCTTACCCTACCTAATTTCCTAGACCAAGTTTTCCTTGTTGGAACAAGAGCACGTGAGAGGGGGAGTGAATCACATGATTTTGAAAATGTTTCTTTTCTTTTGAAAATTAAGTCCATAGTGGAAATATAAGAAAAGAAAGTGAGATAGCAATAAAACAATCATTAACACAGGTTTAGTTTACTTAGTCCGGACCTTTGACGACTCCAACTCCGAAGCCCGCACTCGTTGAGTGTTTTCATTGGGCAATAATATAATCTCGTAAAGATTACAAAAAGTTTAAGTACAAATGCAGGAATAATAAATGAGTACTAACAAAATAAGGAAAAGAAACTTGATTGCTATTAGTCGGAGTAACTTTATATTGTCGTAGAAGCCTTCTCGAAGCAGAGCGCAAGAGCGAAAGTTGGAGCAAATGTTGTATCTGACTGAAACCCGGACCACCACTGAGCATCTCCAACAGGGTCAAATACGTCATTGACTTATCCTCCTTTGGGCACTCGGACCACCCCCGGGCGCCTAGGTTACGGACATGGTGACTCCTCGATGAAACTTTATCTCCGAAAACTTATCCTTCTCCCAGTTCTTGGAACTGTTTGGGTGCCCGAACCATGTTGTATCCTGGCCAATCACCCTGCACCACCAAGCTCCACTGATCGCCTTGTTCAGCCCTATCCCGAGCACCCAGACCAACTCCGGGCGCCTAGAGCCCCCTTTTTCAGTAACTTGTCTTTCTGCATCACAAATTTAGCACAATAAGCAATAATATGGAAAGGAGAGTAATAGAGTATTTGACAGTCTCCATGTTGGTTGCTACTCAGAATACCACTCTAGTTCCCCTGTACAAAAATTTTGTACAAGCATAGAACTTTTCCTAGCTACCCTTGTGCTCTACTGAAGTCAAACTTGGATTGCAAATGATGCTTAACATTATTAATCCAAGTTGTCCTTTAGAAGTTAAACTTGAATTGGGAACGAAACATAACATTCTTACTTCAAGTTTAACCGATGTGATCTTCCTAAGTTAAACCATATTACAGAAGTTGATCAAATATTTATTTCAAGGATCAGCTTCCAGGTCAAACGTGGCAAGACACTAGGCCTTTCTTGGGTATGAGATCATCCACCACTGCCTAGACAAAGCCTTTCAAAGAAATTAGTTATTTAAACTTCTCATAGTAAACTAGGTTTAACTACAGAGATCTCAATAGAAGCATAATATCGAAATATGAAATCAAAAAATAAAATCGATAACAAAAATGATAAACTAAAATCGATAGCCTCTTGTGTTTGGTTTTTCAAGATCTAAACAAAGAACATGAACTAGTTATGATGCGGAAACAAATAACTAGTTATACCTTTCTTTGTAGCTAAAGACCTCTTGATCTTCTGTTGTATTTCTCTCCTCCTCTTGGATGTTGTGTGGGCAACAATCTACCAAGATGGAATCCACTCGAACCACTTCTTCTCCTCCAAGACTCTCGAGCCACCAAGGGATGCCAAAATAGGAAACTCCTTCTCTTCTTCTTCTCCTCCAAATAGTCGGCCACCAAGATAGAGTCTTCTCCAATTCTTTCAAGTTTCGGCCACCAAGAAGAGATGAGTGCCGACCTTAGAAAGAAGAAAGGAAGAGAAGAGAGGATGGAGTGCCGCCGACCTAAGGAAGAGAAAAGAGAGGGAGGAAGGGGCCGACCACACCAAGGAAAAGAGAGGAGAGAATAGGGTTGTGTTACCTCATGAGGCACCCTCTCCTTCTCTTTTATAATCCTTGGTCAAGGAAAAAAAGGAAATTTTTATAAAAAAAAATAAAACTTCCTTTTCTATCATGGTGTGGCCGGCCACAAGCTTGTGCTCTAAGCAAGGAAAGATTTTAAACAAAATTAAAATCTCTCTTTTAAAAATTTCCTATTGTACATGACAATAAAGGAAAGTTTTAAAATTAATCTCTCTTTTAAAACATGTAGACAACTACAAAAAGGAAAGATTAATTAAAACTTCTCCTTTTAAATCATGGTTACAAAAAAGGAAAGTTTTATCAAAAATTAAAATATCTCTTTTAAACATTATAGATAACTACAAATAAGGAAAGATTTTAACAAAATTAAAATCTCTCTTTAATCTTTTGTAGATAGCTATAAAAGGAAAGATTTTAAAATTTTAAAACTCTCTTTTAAAACCATGATGATGGCTATAAAAGGAAATTGAAATCTTTCTTTTATCCATTGTCGATAACTACAAATAAGGAAAGATTTTAACAAAATAAAATCTCTCTTTTAGCCATTGTAGATAACTACAAATAAGGAAAGATTTTAACAAAATTTTGTTTCAAAACAAAACTTCATTTTCCTTTTATTCTCTATGTGGCCGACCCTTAGCTTGGGCACCAAGCTATGGCCGACCACCTCTTGGCTTCCAAGCTCATGCTTGGCCGGCCCCTTGCACCAAGCAAGGATGTGGCTGG
This sequence comes from Zingiber officinale, assembly GCF_018446385.1. Classification (NCBI taxonomy): domain Eukaryota; kingdom Viridiplantae; phylum Streptophyta; class Magnoliopsida; order Zingiberales; family Zingiberaceae; genus Zingiber; species Zingiber officinale. The sequence goes on along the minus strand of NC_056000.1, from coordinate 59,605,153 downwards.
ACGATTACTTGGTAAAGAAGTGGACTTTGTGGATACAAGATTTTATAGAGGCTACAACAGGGACCGAGAGGAGAAATTGGTTTTGGTTTCCCGATGAGCTTGATCTTCCTGTGTTCACCTGAACACCCAACTCAAGTTCATCAATAATAACTCATACCACTAAGGAGTTATTATTGAACTATCGCACCAATCCCAAATTAAATTATGGGCTCCTTCTTATTATGAATGCATTAATCTCCTTGTGTTTAAGATATAGAATGTCCACTAATTAAATGAGTTACTGACAACTCACTTAATCAATGTCTAACTCCAAGAGTAGTACCACTCAACTTCATTGTCATGCCGGACTAGGTCCATTTGTAGGGTTTACATGACAATCCTTATGAGGTTCTCAAGGGGACATCATCAACCTAGATTACTAGGACACAATTTCATTCTATAATCAACAACACACTATATAAATAATATCATGTCCCAACTTATCGGGCCTATTGATTTAACGAGCTAAATCACACCCTTTGATAAATTAAAGAAATAAATATTAAATGTATGTGCTTATTATTATATCATGATTAAGAGTACGCACTTCCATAATAACAGAGGTTTTGTTATTTTATATAGTCAGTATAAAAGAAACTACCTCAAATGATCCTGCTCAATATACTCATAGTGTACTAGTGTAATTTTATAGTCTACATAAACTAATACCAAATTACATTATAACCACTCCATTGGTTTGTTCATTCCATCTTGGTTGTGAGCTACTATTTATAATTTATAAGGATCTGATCACATGATCTTCTGTGCGTCTCTTCACACTATGTTATCTACAATATAAATTAAATGGACAACTACACTTAGCATAAATGTAGACATTTGACCAATGTTATTCTTGTTTCTAAATAAATATTTTTACAAAAAGCTAGGCTTTTAGTATACATTCCAATAATTTCCCACTTATACTAAAAGACTATGCTGTCATTTATCCTGCCATACATCTGATTCCCAACCCCTCAACATGCCCATCAAAAGCTCTTGCCTTAAAGGCCTTAGTGAAAGGATCTTCCAGGTTATCATCTGATGCAATCTAGGTGACAACAACTTTTTCTCGTTTATATGATGTCTCGTATTAGGTAGTACTTGCGCTCAATGTGTTTACTTGCCTTATGGACTCATGGTTTCTTCGAGTTTGCTACTACACCACTATTATCACAATAAATTGTAATAATTTTTGGGCAAACTAGGAATCATATCTAAGTCCATCATGAAGTTTTTGAGCATATAGCTTTTATGGATGCCTCAGAGGCTGCCATATACTTAGCTTCCATAGTGGAGTCCAAAAAAGCACCAATGCTTAACACTCCTCCATAGTTATGACTTCACCTCCTAAAGTAAACACAAAACCCCGAGGTTTACTTGCTATTGTCCCTATCAGATTGAAAGTCCGAATTCGTGTAACCCACAGGGAGCAAATCATCTGCCTTGTAAGCTAGCATATAATCTCTAGTCCATCTCAGGTACTTGAATATATGCTTTACGGCAGTTCAGTGTCCCAGTCCTGGATTACTTTGATATCTGCTAACCATGCCCACGACAAAACAGATATCCTGTCTCATGCATAACATAACATACATTATGCTCCCTACAACTAAAGCATAAGGAACTGCTTTCATTTTTTCTATCTCTTTTGATGTCTTCGAAGACATCTCTTTAGATAAAGATACTCCATGCCCAAAAGGTAGATAAACCTTTCATAGAGTCTTGCATGCTAAAACGAGCTAGGATAATATCGATATATGAAGCTTGGGATAAGCACAACATTCTTTTCTTGTGATCCCTTATTACTTTGATCCCAAGCATATGTCCGCATTCTCCCAAGTCCTTCATATCGAATTGCTTCGACAACCATACCCTTACTTCTGACAACACTTTGATATTGTTATCAACTAACAAAATTCCATCTACGTATAGTACAAGAAATACCACCACGTTTCTGTCACACTTCTTGTATACACAAGACTCATCCGAATACTGAATAAATCCATAAGACTGGATAACTTCATTAAACCGGATGTTCCAAGATCTCGAAGCTTACTTCGGTCCGTAAATGAACTGTTTGAGCTTACAAGCAAGGTGCTCTTTACCCTTTGCAATGAATCCCTCTAGTTGCATCATATGGATATTTTCTTCAAGATTTCCATTAAGAAAAGCTGTCTTGACATCCATTTGCCAAATCTCATAATCCATATGAGCAGCAAAGAATCTGGATAGACTGAAGCATGGTTACCGGTGAAAATATTTTCTCATAATCGATACCCTTTTTCAACAAGCCTTGTTTTGAAGGTTTCCACCTTCCCGTCTATCCCTCTTTTTCTTTTAAAGACCTATTTACACCCAATGGTTTTTACACCATTTGGTGGTTCTACAAGCTTCCAGACTTGATTAGAATACATAGATTCTATTTCTGTATTCATTGCTCTTTGCCAGAATGTTGCATCTTTTGTGACACGTGTTGCAGTTTCTTGTGGTATCTCACCTTGTACTGTTGGTACTAGATTAGACGTGTCCTTTATTATTTCCTTAAGAATAATTTTACTCATGGGCTTGTGGTTCATTACATAGTCCTCTTGGACATTGGTGCTAACAATGACCTTCTGATCTTTATGACTATAAACCACCTTTCGTTCCTTTAGGATTACCCACAAACAAGCGAACTTCTATACATGATTCCAACTTATCAGTGTCTCCCTTTAGTACATGTGCTAGACTACTCCAAATCCGAATATGCTTTAGACTAGGCTTACGCCCATCCCACAATTCTATGGGAGTATAGGGTACTGACTTAGAAGGGGTAATTCTGAATAACTCATCATTGATTTAACCATTTCCATAAGAGTCCTATTCCTTCGTTCTGCCACATCATTCTATTGGGGTGTACCTGGTGCAGACAGTTGAGATTGAATCCTAACCTCTGATAAGTAACTCCTAAACTCTCCTAAGAGGTACTCGCTACTACGATCAGACCGTAGTGTCTTGATACTTTTACCATGACATTTCTCCACATTAGCCTTGTACTCCTTGAACTTATCAAAGCACTCAGACTTGCGGCGCATCATGTAAATGTACTCGTATCTCGAATAGTCATCTAAAAGAGACGAAATATTTGAAATCACCTCTTGCCTGGATAGTCATAGGTACAAATCAGAATGAACCAACTCCAACACGTCTTTGGCTCTATACCCCTTAGTCTTAAAAATCCTCTTGGTCATTTTCCCTTCCAAGCAAGACTCGTAGGTTAGAAAGTTTTCCACCACCAATAAACCCAAAAGTCTATCGGCTATTAACCTTTGAATCCTACTCAAGTTAATATGACCTAGCCTTAGATGCCAAAGATATGTTTGGTTCTTTTCCAAAGGTTGCTTCCTCTTATTTAGAAGATGTGCTATTAATTTCCTTTTTGTTGCATTGTGGGAGTATTGCCATCCAACGTACCAGAACTGATAACTTCCCTATTTTTCTTGATAACAACTTTGTCATCAAAAGACACAGAATATCCATCCTTAAATAGTTTTAGAAACTGAAATCAAGTTCTTTCTAAAACTTGGTACATAAAGACAATCAATGTTTTATTCTTATCAAAGGATAAACATCTTCCACTGCAACAACTGCTACTTTTGCAGCAGTGCCCATGTAGATTGTGATTTTCCCTTCATATAGTTGTCGGGTTTCCTAAAACCCGTGCAATGAATTGCAGACATGATTAGTGACTTCCGTATCTACACACTAGGTACTGGTAGATAATACCACTAACCATGTTTCAACAACTAATGAATAAAATATACCTTTATTATTTTCATTTCTGAGAGGACAGTCCACCTTAGTGTTCAAGTTTCATTTCCAATCATTATAATTGGGACCAGTAAGTGTATTCTCTAACATCTAGGGGATTGAAAAATATTTGAAATTCTAAGAATAAAAAAAAATAATTGGTCAAGACCAACACCTCAAAATCTCCATGAATTTTTTATGCCACGTTAGTGTGGACGTATACAAATTCAAACATTTGTAAGAGGAGATTTTATTCATTAATTTTATTGTCTTGTCAACCTATCTTTATCATAAATAAATTAATAGTTGGTCTGTGTTCGATCAAATATTTGGTCAAAACTTTAGAATTTAAAATAATATTGATTCCTCAAAACTGTTGGGACTTTCGGGCCGCAAAAACTGTTTTTTGCGTTGTAGAAACCCCGAAGTCTTGCCACCGGATCCGTGCGAAGATTAAAATAAATTCATGTACTTGTTTCTATCCTAGATCTACTCTAGATCTACATGGTAGAGATTTTATACCTTTGTTGTGAAGCCCTTCGCTTATCCCGCTCGTCCAAGGTTGTCGGATGTCGAGAGTGTTAAGTGAACACTCCTCTATATGTATCCACATGAACAACGAGATGGAGAAAAGACACTAGAGTGTGCTAGCACTCTTTGTGGCTCATGGAAATGGAGGAAAAGAGGGAGTAGAGAGGAAGAGATGAGGAAGAAGAAAGAGTGAATGAGCACACAATTGCATTCACTTGCAATCAAGTGGCCGACCACTTCATGGAGTGGTTATAAACCTCCATGGGATACCAAGAGTCATGGCTCTTGGTCTCCCTCATGAGGTGGTACATGTTAGGACCGAAAAGTAGCTAGAGGGGGGGTGAATAGCTTCGCGTGTGCTCGTCGTGCTTCGTTGCTTGTTTCTTCAAAGTGATGCGCAGCGGAATACAAAGAAACAAACTACAACAAAGCTAATAATAGGATTTTACTTGGTATCCACCTCACAAGAGGTGACTAGTCCAAGGATCCACGCACACACACACACCTCCACTAATAAACACTCCTTTTCGGTAACTACCGAAGGCGGAGAAGCCCTACAAGACTCTCAATACAAGTAGAAGAAAGGGTAGTAAAGAATAAGCAAAAGCTTACAAGAGATGCAGTAAAAACCCTAGCTTCTTCTTCTTCTCGTTGCAACTCGCCTCTTGACTTGGATGAACCTCCAAGAACCTTCAAGAACTGGCGGTGAGGAGCTTAGAGAGTGCTGGGGAGGAGCTGTGATGAATCTGGAATCAATCGGTGAAGTTCTGCTGAAAGAATCGCACGCCAACAGCTATAAACGACGCCAACGGTCGAATCCCAATCGATTGGATTGCTCCCAATCGATCGGGGAGGCTTTGGATCGATCCACGGATCGATCCAGAGCGCCTCTGTGCTCTGGAAACATGCCTGGATCGATCCACGGATCGATCCAGCGCTTATCGTGCGAAGCAGCAGCGTCCCAATCGATCCACTGATCGATTGGGACCTCTGGATCGATCCACGGATCGATCCAGAGGGGTTCTGTTCGCGGGGACTCACCGGATCGATCGGCGGATCGATCCAAATCGTTTGGATCGATCCACTGATCGATCCAGATCTGCTGGATCGATCCATGGATCGATCCAAACCTGCTGGATCAATCCACGGATCAATCCAAACCTGCTGGATCAATCCACGGATCAATCCAAACCTGCTGGATCAATCCACGGATCAATCCAAACTTGGTTTTTGCCCAAAACCAAGTCCAAAGCCCCCTAAACCAACATCTAGTCAACCATGACTTGTTGGTACATAAGACCTAGCATCCGGTCACCCTTGACCAGCTAGGACTCTCTCACCAAGTGTCTGGTCAATCCCTTTGACCCACTTGGACTTTTCTCTTCTTGCCAAGTATCCGGTCAGTCCCTCTGACCTACTTGGACTTTTCTTTCTCGTGCCAAGTATCCGGTCAATCCCTTTGACCTACTTGGACTCTCACCAGATGTCTGATCAACCTTGACCCATCTGGATTTCTCTTGCCTGGCTTCACTCACCAGGACCAGATGTCTGATCAACCTTGACCCATCTGGATTTCTCTTGCCTGGCTTCACTCACCAGGACTTTTCCAATTGCCTAGCTTCACTCACTAGGTCTTTCACCTGGCTTCACTCACCAGGATTTTCCTCCTGCCTAGCTTCACTCACTAGGACTTCCCAGTCAAGTATCCGGTCATCCTTGACCTACTTGACTCTTCTTCAATCAACCTTGCATTGTCAAACATCGAAACCCAAACCAAGACTCAAGCTTGGTCAACCAGGTCAACCTTGACCTGAGGGATGTTGCACCAACAATCTCCCCCTTTTTGATGTTTGACAATACCAACACTATTACTTACAATACCACATGTAAGTTAGGCTAATCCCATAGCCTAAACCTTCTTCATGCCACTAGGTAATGAATACATAAGTTAAGCCCTTCATTCTCCCCCTAAGAGGGCAAACTCCCTCTAGGTAATGAAAGCCTAACTTACTCTCTTTCATTCTCCCCCTATTGGCACACATCAAACCATCTTTGAGCACACATCAACCCGTGCCTCAATTTTGGGCACTCTTCAACAAATGCCCCATTGTTGAAAACTCTCCCCCTGAAGAGTTGCTCATCGTTGTTCACAACTTCACTCGTTGTGACCAACACGATAATGAAGGCCCCATACCCTTCATTAACCTTAACTCTACATTCTCCCCCAATGTAGGTAAATGCCCATCCTTGAGCATTATCCACTTGAAGCCACTTGAACAATGAGGATATCCACTCCCCATTAAAGTTCAAACGCTCAACCTTGAGCATATTCTTAACGGAAGGTTGACCACCTTCCAAGGTTCATGAAAAATAATTTTCATGTCTTTAAAGAGTCTCTCCCCCTAAAGACATGGTGGTAACTTCTGTCATTGCACCAACAATGACTTGGAATCCCCAAAACTTTAGGAAACCCAATTTTAGAAGTTTTGAGGTTCAAATATTCAAAATTTGAAACAAACCTCAACCTAAACTTCAACTTAGCCTTCCTTAACCAATCCATCCTTGTTTTCACATGAAAACACCCTTTCTATGTATACACATGTATTTTTAGGGGTTTGGAAAGGTTATCTAGACTAAATTAGGTTTAAGGATGCTGAAATCAGGCTTTCCCAGCCAAAATCAGCAACTTGGATCGATTGGAGTTGGGTTCCAATCGATTGAACCTTTCTGAATCGATCCACTGATCGATTCAGTCTTCTTGGATCGATCGGCTGATCGATCCAGCGAGCTTCTGCTCGCGAGAAATGCCTTTTCAATCGATCGGCTGATCGATTGAGGCACTCCAATCGATCCACTGATCGATTGGAGGTCTGAAATTGCTGAAATTCAATTTCAGCCAATTTCAGAAACCCCTAGAGAATTCTACAAAATTCCAAAAATCGTAAAAATTTGTGTAGACATTATTTAGGGTATAATTTATCATGGAAAAATAGTTTTCTATGAAAATACATCATATTTTCAAAGATTGACACAAACTTGAGAACTTGCAAAAACTTTAGTGTTTTCTTCAAGTTTGTGTCTAACTATTCAATGGTGATTACTATCAAAAGATAGCCTTCACCAAGGTTTTCCAAAATTATTTTAAAAACATTTTCAAAACCAATATCCCACCATGTTCCTTGGGCTTAATGCACATGACTTGTACATTAGCTTTCCCAATGATGGAAAAACACATAACTATGTGTTTTGATGAACCTAAAACTCAGAAGAATGCACTAAATCAACATCTTGAGTTTTGTTCATCTTCCTAACATCTCACTTGTATCTAATGTGCACTTAAACACATACAAGTCACCTTATAGTCCTTGTGAGATGTGAGATTTTGGTTTTAACCTATTCTAGGGATCATGCATATCTATCTAGGCATTTTAAAGATATTAAACATCCACCTAGGATGTCACTTGTTAATAAGTGATGTTAAATGCCATTTGTCCTTAATTTACAAGGAATTAAACTTAATGCATGATTATGTTATGGCATACATCAAAAGGAAATAATTTTCAAAAGAAAATATCCTATAACTACATGATGTATGTATGACATGACATGGTATTTTTGTATTTTTCATGATAAGTCATGAATGCAAAACACAAATAAGATAAAATATGATGTCATGGCATATTATGAGCAAACAATCATGGCAAGGTTTAGCATAAATAAAATATACCTAGATTACCTATCTAAGTATCATTAATCTTAGCTAATCCTAAAACTTAAACCCTAGATTGCCCAAAGTGCTTCAAGAGAGTGCCAAAACCTAAATGGGCATTTCTAATTCTCTTGATTAATTTATGTCAATTGAAATTAAGCTTATCCTCAAATGTTGGCATATTCCATTTTTCCTCAAGAGTAATCACATAAATCAAGGCCCGGAGTGCCTTAAAATTTCTAAGAGAATACCAAAATCCTAACTTGGTATTTCTCTAGGTTTTCCCAATTTATGCCTTTTTAAGATAAAATCAATTTTCCACCATTAGACACATTTTACTCTTTCAAGGAGTAAATAATAATTCCATTTCATTTTCAAAGGTTAACAAAAACCTTGAAAATGCTCCTTGAGTGTCAATTTCCTCAAAGTTGGGTTAACTACCCTTCTAATCGGAGTTGACACTCTCTAACCCATCTATGGGGTAGAGAAGATGCTCCTAGGAACCCAACACCTATTGGTGCTCCTTGGATGCTCTAGGTACTCACTAGGAATAACTTCTCTAGATACCTTCCTAATAACCTTGTTGAGCTTCTTAGAAGCCTTGGTCACATTTTCTAGGTCAACTCTAGGGATAGCCTCTCTTGTGACCTTGTTAGTGACTTTCTTAGACTTCTTAGAAGTCTTAGTCACTTTGGTTGCAAAGATACTTCTAGGGATATCTTCCCTTGTATCTTGGACTTGACCTCTAGACTTAGGGTTTGTTCCATAGCTATATGGAACCCTATGATAACTAGGCACATCCTTTTTAGCTTTGGGTTTGTATCCCAAACCTCTATGACCATTGGATGACCTTTGTGCTCCTAGACCTAGGCTATGCTCATTTTGGCCTAATAGGATATTTTCCATCCTTCTTAGGGTCTTTTCCATTTTATCAAGTCTTGACCTCAAGACTTGATTTTCCATCACTAAGTCCTTGATTTTTGGTTTTCCATTAAGTCCATGAGCATTTTTGTTTCTAGGCTTGTAGCTACAATCCTTAGAGTTCTTGCCTAGACTTTTACCTACATTCCTAGCCTTAGGTGTAGTAGTTTTGGCATGTAGGGCCACATGCTTTTCCTTAAAGCCCTCATGCTTCCTATTCTTATGGTAAATCGCATTAAAATGATAAAATTAGAACTATCATGCTTTTTACCATAATGTAAAGGAGTAGGCTCAATAAATGTTACCTTCTTCTTTACCTTGAGGCTCCCCTTGACTAATGTCTCATTGAGCCTTGACCATCTTCTTCCCCTTGAGGCATTGACTCCGGTAATGCCCCTTTTGATTGCAAGAGAAGCATATGATATGCTCCTTGCTCTTCTTTGTTCCGGGAATGGTCTCCTCGGGCTTCTCCTTGCCCTTTTGCGTCACTTGACCCTTCTTCTTGGCCAAGTTGGGACACTTGCTCTTGTAGTGCCCACTTTCCCTACACTCAAAACATATTATATGATTTTTATTTTTAATTGAAACATTTATACCTTCTTGTGTAGGGATGGCACTTGCTCCTCCATTTGCTATTTCTTGAATTTCGGAGGTGGCACCATCTTCTTCTTCTTCACTTGACCCGGATGTAGAAGCTTCTCCTTCTTCTTGATCCGGCGTCACCAAGGATTGCTCCCCCTCAATCCTAGAGGTGGAGGCTTCATCATCTTGAACATGAAACAAGGAGTATGCTCCCTCCTTGTTCCCTTCGTTGCATTCCCTTGAGGATGAAGCTTCTTGGATTTCCTCTTCTTCGGAGGTTAAGCATCTCTCAACCTCGGAGTCCTCCTCTTGGTCTTGCTCCAAAGAGTCACCCTCTCTGAATTCTTCATGATCTTGTAAGCTTGGCCAATTTGCTCCATAGCTCCTTTGCATCTTCAAACTCTCCAATTTTGCAAAGGATGGTGCTTGGCAATAAATTGACCAAAAGCTTGGTCACTTTGTCATTTGCCTCGCACCTTTGGACTTGCTCCGGGCTCCATTTGCTTTTCTTTAGAACTTTGCCCTTTGAATTTCTTGGAGCCTTGAAGCCTTCCATTAGAGCAAACCATTGCTCTATCTCCATCATAAGAAAATTTTCGATTCTTGATTTCCAAGAATCGAAACTCGTAGAAGTGTATGGTGGAGCCACCCTTGTGTCAAATCCAAGCCCATCTTGGAATTGCATCTTGAAGTTGAGCTTGATAAAGTCTTGAACTTAAAGAATTTGCTCCAACTTCTTCACCCTCTAGCTTTTCTTGATATGTTTGCCCCTTCCGGCGGTGATTCCGGTGAAGAGCAACCTCGCTCTGATACCACTTGTTAGGACCGAAAAGTAGCTAGAGGGGGGGTGAATAGCTTCGCGTGTGCTCGTCGTGCTTCGTTGCTTGTTTCTTCAAAGTGATGCGCAGCGGAATACAAAGAAACAAACTACAACAATGCTAACAATAGGATTTTACTTAGTATCCACCTCACAAGAGGTGACTAGTCCAAGGATCCACGCACACACACACACCTCCACTAATAAACACTCCTTTTCGGTAACTACCGAAGGCGGAGAAGCCCTACAAGACTCTCAATACAAGTAGAAGAAAGGGTAGTAAAGAATAAGCAAAAGCTTACAAGAGATGCAGTAAAAACCCTAGCTTCTTCTTCTTCTCGTTGCAACTCGCCTCTTGACTTGGATGAACCTCCAAGAACCTTCAAGAACTGGCGGTGAGGAGCTTAGAGAGTGCTGGGGAGGAGCTGTGATGAATCTGGAATCAATCGGTGAAGTTGTGCTGAAAGAATCGCACGCCAACAGCTATAAACGACGCCAACGGTCGAATCCCAATCGATTGGATTGCTCCCAATCGATCGGGGAGGCTTTGGATCGATCCACGGATCGATCCAGAGCGCCTCTGTGCTCTGGAAACATGCCTGGATCGATCCACGGATCGATCCAGCGCTTATCGTGCGAAGCAGCAGCGTCCCAATCGATCCACTGATCGATTGGGACCTCTGGATCGATCCACGGATCGATCCAGAGGGGTTCTGTTCGCGGGGACTGACCGGATCGATCGGCGGATCGATCCAAATCGTTTGGATCGATCCACTGATCGATCCAGATCTGCTGGATCGATCCATGGATCGATCCAAACCTGCTGGATCAATCCACGGATCAATCCAAACCTGCTGGATCAATCCACGGATCAATCCAAACCTGCTGGATCAATCCACGGATCAATCCAAACTTGGTTTTTGCCCAAAACCAAGTCCAAAGCCCCCTAAACCAACATCTAGTCAACCATGACTTGTTGGTACATAAGACCTAGCATCCGGTCACCCTTGACCAGCTAGGACTCTCTTACCAAGTGTCTGGTCAATCCCTTTGACCCACTTGGACTTTTCTCTTCTTGCCAAGTATCCGGTCAGTCCCTCTGACCTACTTGGACTTTTCTTTCTCGTGCCAAGTATCCGGTCAATCCCTTTGACCTACTTGGACTCTCACCAGATGTCTGATCAACCTTGACCCATCTGGATTTCTCTTGCCTGGCTTCACTCACCAGGACCAGATGTCTGATCAACCTTGACCCATCTGGATTTCTCTTGCCTGGCTTCACTCACCAGGACTTTTCCAATTGCCTAGCTTCACTCACTAGGTCTTTCACCTGGCTTCACTCACCAGGATTTTCCTCCTGCCTAGCTTCACTCACTAGGACTTCCCAGTCAAGTATCCGGTCATCCTTGACCTACTTGACTCTTCTTCAATCAACCTTGCATTGTCAAACATCGAAACCCAAACCAAGACTCAAGCTTGGTCAACCAGGTCAACCTTGACTGAGGGATGTTGCACCAACAGTACACACATAAGCCAACCTTGATGATGTGGAACATCATCATTGGCCCACCTTATGCCAACACACAAATTATGTGGCATTGGTCAAGTCAAACTTGACCTTTTATCTTCCCTCTCAAGTCAAGTCAAACTTGACGTCTTATCTGCCATGGTTGATCAAATCTAACCATTGATTCAAGTCAATTTGATTTAATGAATCTCTATTCATTGAATTAAATTAACTCAATGAGTCCAAGTCTAAATTAGACTCATTTAACACATGAATCAAATTGAGTCTAACTCAATTAGTTTAATTTGGATTACTCTTAATCCAACTTGGTTCATCACATGAACCTAATCCTCTTGGTTCATCAAATGAACCTAATCTCCATCTAATTGCCCTTTGTGTGTGACCCTATAGGTTCTTATAACGTTGGCAATGCTCCTAAACCCATTTAGAAGCATAAGTAATGAGCGGTATCTAACAACACATCATTACTACCCAAGTTACAAGAATGTTGAGATCCAACATCACCTTGTGAGTATTAATTGTGACTCTCACAATATATGATAATGTCCTTCTATCCTTGACATCTAGATTGATCAATTTGAGTTATAGACCATGTAATCCTCTAATCAATCCATATCTTGAACTCCAAGTAGACTCACTCTAAACAAATGAGCTCAATATCTCATATTGGCTCATTTGGGCATGACCATGCACTTAGTGGTCTCACTCTATCAAGAATGATGATGTCACTCCCGTTATATAGAAGGGATAGATCCCATCTACATCACTCACATCCCTCCGCATAATTTGTTACATACCCAATAATCGCCTTTATAGTCCACCCAGTTACGGGTGACGTTTGACGAAGCCAAAGTACGCAACTCCTTATGTAGAGAACCATGGTGACTTCAGGTCCAAGGACTAATAGTCATACTAATAGTCACATGAGAAAGTATATGACACTCATATAATGATCCATGATACTTTCTCATGGCGGGTCATTCAGTATACATTCTCCAATGCATACCCATGTGTCAATTTGATATCTCTATATCCATGACTTATGAGATCAAGTCATTGAGTTGACCTACATGCTAGTCTCATCGCATTAACATTGTCCCTGAATGTTAAAACTTGACTAGGAATGATTAAGAGTAGTATTCTCTATATCATCTCACTATCGATTCAACCAATCGATTGATATATATAAGAACCTTCTATTCAAGGATGTTATTATACTTAGTTATTTGACACCAATACAAGTAAGTCTAATAACCATAAAGAAAATACCTTTATAAATATATAGGAATATGATACATCGAGTCCATACAACAATCATCATATGATTGGCTCTAGGGTTCTAACTAACAATCTCCCACTAGCACTAATGCCAATCAGTGTAGGGTCTAATACCCAATGACCTAGTGTGACCATCATGCTTTCTCTGTGCCAAAGCCTTGGTCAAGGGATCAATGCCGTTAGCCTCTGTGGGTACTCTGTAAATCTTCACATCTTCTCTATCGATGATCTCTCAAATGGGATGGAAGCGCCGTAGTATGTGTTTGGTCCGCTGGTGTGAGCAAGTTTCTTAGCCTGCGCAATTGCTCCATTGTTGTCACAATAGAGCTCTATAGGATCTGCAATGCTACGAACCACCCAAGCTTAGTAATGAACTTGAGGATCCAAACTGTCTCCTTTGTTGCTTCTGATGCAGCAATATACTCAGCCTCTATTGTAGAATCAGCAACTGTGTCCTGCTTCAAACTCTTCCAGCTCACAGCACCACCATTCAAGCAATACACGAACCCAGATTGTGATCTATAGTCATCCTGGTCAGTTTGGAAGCTAGCATCACTGTAACCCTTTACAGCTAGCTCATTATCGCCTCCATATATCAAGAAATATTCTTTAGTCCTTCTTAAGTACTTAAGAATATTCTTGACAGCTATCCAATGACACTCACCTGGATCTGACTGGTATCTTCTCGTCATACTCAAAGCATACGAGACATCAGGACGAGTACATAGCATGACGTACATGATAGATCCTATGGCTGAAGCATGAGGGATCTTATCCATGCAGTCTCTCTCCTCTCTAGATGAGGGACTTTGAGACTTCGAAAGACTCACACCATGTGACATCGGCAGAAATCCTTTCTTGGAATTCTGCATGGCAAACTGTAGTAATACCTTGTCAACATATGTACTCTGATTTAGGCCAAGCAATCTCTTAGATCTATCTCTATAGATCTTTATACCTAGAATGCAGGCTGCTTCACCTAAGTCCTTCATTGAGAAACAATTCCCCAGCCAAGTCTTTACAGACTGCAGCAAAGGGATGTCATTCCCAATGAGTAGTATGTCATCCACATACAATACAAGGAAGATAACTGTGTTCTCAACAACCTTCTTGTAGACACAGGGTTCATTTTCATTCTTGATAAAATCAAACTATTTGATTGCATCATCGAATCGAAGATTCCAGCTCTGAGAAGCTTGCTTTAATCCATAAATGGACTTATGCAGCTTGTATACTCTGCCAGTATGCTGTGGATCTACAAAACCCTTAGGTTGTGTCATGTACACATCCTCGAGCAGGTTTTCATTCAAAAACATGGTTTTGACATCCATCTGCCAGATCTCATAATCGTGGTATGCTGCAATAGCAAGCATGATCCGAATGGATTTAAACATCGCTACTGGAGAAAAAGTTTCATCATAGTCAATACCATGAATTTGCTTGAAACCTTTAGCTACCAAACAACCTTTATAAATAAGTCCATCCATGTCAGTCTTTCTCTTAAAGACCCACTTACACCCAATGGGTTTGACGCTTTCAGGTGGATCAACCAAAGTCCATACTTAGCTGGTGTACATGGATTCCATTTCGGATCTCATGGCCTCTAGCCATTTCTCAGAATCTGGTCTCATCACAGCTTCCTGATAGGAGGTAAGCTCATTCTCAATGAGCATAACGTCATCATGGTCAGACAAGAGAAATGAGTATCTCTCAGGCTGACGACGTACCCTATCAGACCTGCGAAGAGGTAGGTCTACTTGAACTGGTTGTTGTTCCTCAACTCCTTGCGGAACAATCTCATCATCCACAACTCTTTGTGGTTCTAGTTCAACTTCCATCAAGGCTTCAGTGCTATGGTCCATATCTTGAACTTCTTCAAGATTGAACATACTCCCACTAGTTTTTCTAGAAACAAAATCTCTTTCTAGAAATACCCCAGTCTTAGCCACAACTACTTTGGGTTGACTGGGAATGTAGAAGTAATATCCCTTCATTTCCTTGGGATATCCTATGAAATAACACTTATCAGATTTGGGTTCTAGTTTGTCCGAGACTTGAAGTTGAACGTAAGCCTCACAACCCCAAATCCTCATAAAAGACACCTGGGCATATCTCCTAGTCCATATCCTATATGGTGTCTTTATCATAGCCTTGGATGGAACATGATTGAGTATGAAGGCTGCTGTGTCCAGAGTATAGCCCCAATAGGGTACGATTGAGTATAGGAAGATCTGTGTGACTCATCATAGATCGTACTATATCTAATAGGGTACGATTCCTCCTTTCAGATACATCATTCCACTGTGGTGTTCCAGGAGGAGTAAGTTGAGATAGAATCCCACACTTAGCTAGATAGTCACGAAACTCATGGCTAAGGTATTCACCACCTCGATCTGATTGAAGTATCTTAATACTCTTGCCAAGCTGGTTTTGTACTTCATTCTTGAATTCTTTGAACTTTTCAAAGGATTCTGACTTATGTGTCATCAGATACACATAACCATACCTACTGAAATCATCAGTAAATGTAATGAAGTACCTATAACCACCTCTGGTAGCGACATTGAAAGGGCCACATACATCACTATGTATAAGTCCTAACAAGTTAGTCGCTCTCTCGCTGTGTCTACTAAAGGGAGTCTTGGTCATCTTACCTAGTAGGCATGACTCGTATGTCTTATATGATTCAAAATCAAATGAGTCCAGCAAACCATCTTTATGGAGCTGGGATAAGCGTTTGTCATTTATATGACCAAAGCGACAATGCCAGAGATATGTTTGGTTCATTTCATTTGATTTGAACCTTTTGGTATTTATGTTATAGATAGGGTTCTCTAAGTCTAGAATATAGAGTCCGTTCATCAGAGGTGCACTACAATATAACATATCATTTAAATAAACTGAACAACATTTGTTCTTTATTATAAACGAAAAACCTTTCTTGTCCAAACAAGAAACTGATATAATGTTCTTAGTAAGAGCAGGCACATAACAACATTCATCTAATTCTAGTACAAGCCCAGAGGGCAGAGATAGATAGTAAGTCCCTACATCAACAGCAGCAACCCGTGCTCCATTGCCTGCTCGTAGGTCCACCTCGCCCTTCGTCAATGCCCTGCTATTTCTCAACGCCTGCACATTAGTACAAATGTGAGAAGCACATCCGGTATCTAATACTCATGATGAAGAAATAGAGAGATTAACTTCTATAACATATATACCTGAAGTAGAAGTCTCACTTCTCTTCTTCTTAAGATCTTCCAGGTAAACTTTGCAGTTCCTCTTCTAGTGCCCGATCTGACCGTCGTGGAAGCAGGTAGCATCCTTGGCGACCCCTCCTTTGGGTTTCAGTGCCTTGCCTTTGCCCTTGGCTTGAGACTTTCCCTTACCTTTAGGCTTACCCTTGCCTTTGTGCCTTTGCACCATCAAAATGGAGTTGGGCTTAACCTTCTTAAGGTTGAGCTCATCTCAACATACTCAGAAGATCAGGCAGTGGCTTGTCGATTTCGTTCATGTTGTAATTCATGACAAATTGACTGTAGCTTTCTGGCAAGGATTGCAAGATCAAGTCAGTGGCCAGCTCTTGGCCAAGTGGAAATCCCAACCTCTATAGGTTCTCTATGTATCCAATCATCTTGAGTACATATGGGCCTACAGGAGTCCCGTCTTGCATCTTGCACTGAAATAGTGCCTTAGAGATCTCG
Organism: Zingiber officinale; assembly: GCF_018446385.1. Lineage (NCBI taxonomy): Eukaryota > Viridiplantae > Streptophyta > Magnoliopsida > Zingiberales > Zingiberaceae > Zingiber > Zingiber officinale. The sequence goes on along the minus strand of NC_056000.1, from coordinate 59,588,255 downwards.
AATCTCTCATGCCTTGCTTGTCTTTGATATAGTTGATGAAGATGTTCAACCATATCATAAGCACCCATCAACTCGTGTTGCTTTTGAAGCTCAGAGTTCATGGTTGCGAGCATGAGACATGACACATCTAATGCGTCATCTTGATGCTTCTTATAAGCATCTCTGTCAGCTCACGTGATAGTGGAAGGAGGTGCCTCGGGAATGGGCTGCTCTAGGACGTACAGTTTTCTTTCTTGAGTGAGAACTATTCTCAGATTTCTGTACCAGTCCAGGAAATTAGCTCCATTGAGCTTGTCCTTATCAAGGACAGAACACAGAGAGAAGGTGTTCGTGTTTGTCAACATGACAATCTACAACAGAAAAATATAGAAAATAAATATCATATTCCACTAATCATTTAATTAGGCCTTTAATTAAACGATGTTCCCACAGAATTATAGAACTTTTGTAGAATCGAGTCATGGATGTGGTCAAACCACACTCACTAGATTCTAACCAACTAGCTATAATTCTTGCGGGACAAGATCCACATCATACTACGCCTTGAGTTAGCTTTGGCTAAATCGCCCAAGACTTAGTATGAACGGTAGGTAACTAATTACCAATTACATCTCTATGCAACTCTTGTTTATAGGATCAAGATCCGCATGTATATTAAAATTTGAGTTAGCTTTGGCTAAATCACCCAAGAGTTAATATAAATGTGATTTTGACCTATCTTCCAACCATTGGAAAAATACCTATAGTTAAACCTGATCCAATTGAGTTAACTAGTTTTACTAAATCTAATTGAGTTTGTACTCACCCAAGCTTTGATAGGAGGGACCAAGATTGTCCCTCCGCACCCTACCAAGATAATATGCGTTGCTCTGCTTTGGCAGATTCAACAACAACATGTGACCGAGGTAGTGATGGGTATCAAAACGTGGCAGGCATTTCGAGTTGACACGATTAAGATCTAATCTAATCGTTAATGTGTATCATATACGCGATTAAGATCTAATCCAATCGTTAAGATGTATCATATACGCGATTAAGATCTAATCTAATCGTTAAGGCACAAATTAATTACTCTACTCTAGCATGCATCACATACACACAAGCAATTAATTAAATTTTGATTAGGTCATGGCCCTACTACGATCTTCTCAAGCCAATGAGAAGATCGGACGGTCAACCTAGGGTCAACAGCTTCTTCAAGCTCCTCCCTTTGACCACCATGTGTTGCTCGCACCCTCTTCGTCGTTCCTTCTTGAGTGGACCTTCCACCGCCTCAATTTGTACATTACAAAAAGGTGAAACTCAAGTTATATTCGAGTCTAAAACTATTTTGCAACAGGAATATTAAAATAGAGGAGGCACGACACGCAGGTCACATATCAAATACAACCTGTAACACCCACGAAATAATAAGCTATACCTATGGGTATTTTTCTTTTAGAATAAAAGGGAAATGGAAATAGAACCAAAAAGAAATAAAATGAAAGAGAAGTTAAGGTTTGAACCTTGAACCTCCCAAAAATGATAAAGTTAAATTGGTGTATAATAACCACTAGAATCATGAATGACACATGAATAGCAAAGAATGGAAATTATAGATAAAGGTAAAGAGTATGATTAAATAAGGGAACAAGAGAAAGACAAGTGACTTTCCTCCTCTTTCTCTTGGTTAAGAAAAGAAGCAAGCAAAGAACAAGTTGCCTTTTTCTTCCTTCTCTTGTTATTTTCGTGGGAATGAAGAGAGTGATAAGATAGAGAAGGGAGGGGATGAATTGGGACACTTTTCATCCTCAATGGGAATAAATAGGAATGAGAGAAGAGAAGGGAAAGAAAGTTTGGTTAATTCTTCCTCCTTCTTCTTCCTCCTCCTTTTCTTCTCCTTCTTCCTCCTCCACCGAGATCTAAAGCTCTATCTCTCATCTCCAAAATCCAAGCTAAGGTTTCCTTCCTAAGGAAACTAGCTCACAAGAAGGAGTCCTCAAGACCTACTCCTTACAAACAAGAGAAAACAAAAGGAAGAACAAGAAGGGGGAAGCTTTCTTCTTCCTCTTCACAAGGGTACCATCTTCCTTAGGAAAAACAAGCAAGAGGATGTAAGTATCCCCTCACCTGTGGTATAAGTTGTTTATGTGTTTTCCATGAGGTTAGAATGCTTAAAAACTTAGGGTCACTTCTTGAACTTTCGGCCAAGACATGAATAAAAGATTTAGAGAAGTTTAAGACCTAACCAAGCATGCTCACTATGTTATTATGACATGTAACCTAGGATAGAAGGTTAGTTAATGATCTTATGCTTGTATGCTTACTTAAAACTTAGATCCATGACCTAGGAAGGCTTAAGACCTAAACTAAAAATGCTTACTATGTCCTTATGATATGTACCCTATGATAAGAGATTAGTTAGTGTTCTTATGCTTGTAGGTTGCTTAAAACTTAAATTCATGCTCATAAAGTTTTTGGCCATGATAGAAATAATTGGCTAGGAGAGGTTAAAGAATTTAGTCTACCATGCTCATAACTTGCATTATGATATGTTATGAAGAGTACCTAATGTTTGCACACTTGTATGTTGATTGGAACCTAAATGCATGCCACCTTAGGAAATTAGGGTTTCGACCATGATAGGAATGAAGGCCTAGAAGTGTTAAAAAAAAATTTAAGCTATCATGCTCATGACTTTCCTTATGAAATGGTATGAAAGTTTCTTAGTGTTTCATGCTTGTATGTTTCTTGGAATCTAGATGTATTGCACCTTAGGGTTTCGGCCATGATGGAATTTAAGACCTAGGAGGGCTTAAAACTTAGTCTAACATGCTCATGACTCTCCTTATGGCATGATATAAAGCTAACATAGGGTTATCATGTTTGAATGTTGCTTGAAATCTAGATACATGTCTCTCTATGGTTTCGGCCATGATGGGTTTTAGGGTCTAAGGAAGCTAAAAATTAAATCTAGCATGCTCATGATTTCCCTTATGATATGATATGAAGTTAGCTTGATATTCTTATGCTTGTATGTTGTTTGGAACTTAGTTTCATGCCCCAAAGTTTCGGCCACAACCAAGTTAAAAGGCCTAGGAAGCTTAGATCCTAAACTAAATGTGCTCATAATGTTCTTTATGATTTATGCTATGAAGTTTGTTTAGGGTTCACTTGTTTTTATGTGGTTTATAACCTAGAACTAGGCATGATAACTTTCGGCCATAACAAGACAGAGGACCTAGGAAGCTTAGAACCTAAACTAAATATGCTCATGAGGTTCTTAATGATTTATGATATGAAATTGGTTTAGGGTTCACATGCTTTTATGTTGCTTGTAACCTAGATCTAGGCTTGGAACTTTTGGCCACTACATGGAATTAGGGTTAGAGACCCAATTATGATTTTACTATGTGTCTCACATGCTATGATATGAAGTAGGAGATGCTAGTTAATATTTTCCATGCATGATTATGTTCTTATGATGTATTATATGCTCATTTATGTGTGCTTATGAACCATGCATGATAATGACTCTTATGATGTGTTTTAGGCTCAAGTATGCATGCTTTATGATATGACAAGTAATATGCTCATTCATGTATACTTTATGAACCATGTATTATGATGACTCTTATGATGTGCTATATGCTCAAGTATGCATGCTTTATGACATGATAAGTAAGGGCCTAAGAGTTGCTTCCTTATTAAGTGGGACTAAGAGCACTCTTTATGATATGATAAGTAAAGGCCTAAGAGTTGCTTCCCTATTAAGTGGGACTAAGAGCACTCTTTATGATATGACAAGTAAAGACCTAAGAGTTGCTTCCCTATTAGTTGGGACTAAGAGCACTCTTCATGATATGATAAGTAACTATGACATATTATTTTATTTTGTATGGCTTGTACCAAGGGTGGGCTCCATAAGCGCCCCTAGGCCGACGGACTATGAACGGGTCTAGTAAAAAGGGATGGACTCCTTAGTACGCCCCTAGGTCAACGGTCGTAGTACGGACCTAGTTCCCTAGTAGGTTCGGGGCTAGCTACCCTGTCCTAGGGATTGCGCGCATTTATGTATGTATGTGGTACAAGCCATACCCTCATGTTGATATTATGTTTAAGTATTATATGATATGTTTTAAGACATCTTGCACATGACATGACACATGTTTTAAAAGACATCTTGCATGATATAATAAGTTATGATGTGATATGCTCTTATGATTTATATGACATGATGCTCTTTTATTTATGATATGATATATCATGATGTTTCTTTATGATATGATATGCTCTTATGATTTATATGACATGATGCTCTTTTATTTTTGATATGATATATTATGATATTTCTTTATGATATGATATGCTCTTATGATTTATATGACATGATTCTCTTTTATTTATGATATGATATATCATGATGTTTCTTTATGATATGATATGCTCTTATGATTTATATGACATGATGCTCTTTTATTTATGATATGATATATCATGATATTTCTTTATGATATGATATGCTCTTATGATTTATATGACATGATGCTCTTTTATTTATGATATGATATAGCATGATGTTTCTTAATGATATGATATGTTATGATGCTCTGGTTATATGATACGATGTTTAGATGATTATGTCTCCATTGTTATATGCTTATGTGATTATGATATGAAATATGTTTTTGTGAGTAGGAAAGGATTTTACTAAGCCTGTGTGCTTATAGCTTACTTTCCTTGTACCACAGATAAAGGCAAAGAATGGATAAACTAGGGGAGCCGCAGGAGAGGCAAGAGATGTGTGTGGTGGTGGCTCAGCTAAGAAAAAGAGAAAGACCTGCTTATGTTATTTTATGTTGACATGAACTAAGCTTATTTATGTTAATGTTTCGCATGATTTCATGATACTTATTCAGGTCTATGAAAGAATTTGACATCGTGACCTCGTTCATTAAAAGAATATAAAAAAAATAAGTACTTCCGTTGTTTTAATAAAAAAAGAAGTTTTAATATGCATGTATGTTTTCCCCTTGCATGTAACCCCGCCCTACTAGCAGAAGGGGCGGGCGTTACAGGTTGGTATCAGAGCCAGGTTAGCCTTCCCGCTACACACACATCAAGCCTCCATCCTGCTGCTCCAAGTAAGAATTTCTGTACTTACTCTATTCTATTTATGCATGATAAGAAATGTTTTTTTTTCTTAGTATGCATGAACCTAACTATGACTGATATGGATTGCCTTTATGTATGATAAGCGATGTTTAATGTGCACGAATATAAGTAGGGATGACCCTAGACTTATGCTAGCCTTACTGTTATTTATGGAAATAGATATGGCTAGAAGACGCGGTAACATGACCGAGGAGACAGGGACTCCACCAGATCTGACCCCAGTGGTCAGAGACCTCCAGCATCAGATCACGAAACAACAACAAGTTATCACTGCTTTGATGGGTCAGCAAGGAAATCCTGTCACCCCACCAGCAAATCAGAATGCAGTGCCCGTCATACCTATAGCTGCACCAGTACCACCGGTAGCCCCTGCCCTAGTGGTCCAACAGGAGACCTACTTGATATAGTGGCTAAGGCTGAAGCCGGAGAATTTCTCGGGTACTTGTGAGCCATGGGACGCCCAGGCTTGGTTCAAGACAATGGAAAGTATAGTGGAACTGCTGGACTGGCCTGTACCAGAAAAGATCAAGTGCGTATCATTTTACTTCTCTGGAGACGTAAGAATGTGGTGGGAAAGAGTTAAGGTCAAGAGACAAGTTAATCAGATGAACTGGATGGATTCTGAAGCAGAGTTCTTCGAGGAATTCTTCTAGGGATGACAATTTCACCCGAACCCGATGGAAGATCCGACATCCGACCCGAATGGAGGAGGGTATGGAGGGACTATCAATACCCGATACCCGACCCGAATACTCGATTAAATTATATATATATATATATATATTAAAGAAAATTTCCTTTTTTCTAAAATCAACTTACTATTTTTTGTTGATATTAGTAGGAGACTATATGGATGTTTAATCTATTTTTTTAATTATATATATATTTTAATAGGAAGTTAATTTTAATATGTTTTTGTTGAATGATAATAGCTCGATAGAAAGAAGAAAAATTATACGTATAGAATATATCCGGTCCTTTAATGGGTATGGGTATACCCATTGGATATCTTATACCCGATGGGTATGGGTACGGAGGATATAGAATCCGACCCGAACCCGACCCATTGCCATCCCTAAATTCTTCCATATGCGAGTAACAAACCGACATTACGACGAGTTCACCGAGTTCCGGCAAGGTGACTTATCAGTTAACGAAGTGGTGAAGCGCTTCAACCGTCTCGCACGCCTCTGCCCAGAGTTGGTCAGCACGGAAAGGGAAAGAGTCAGACTGATGCTGAAGATGCTCCGACCCGAGATAGCTTTGAATGTGGCAGGTGGAGTTAATAGACCGCAGACTACAGAAGAGCTGGTCAGCAGTGCTTTGATCACCGAACACTATCAGAAGGTGATGAACGAGAATAAGAATCAAACACCGACAGAAGGACAGAAACCTCAAGGTACCAGAGCAAGCTGGAAAGGAAACCCTAATGGAAAGAGAAAGCAAGGGAACAATACTAAAGGAGGTTTAGCAAATAAGCAACCTAAGTACCCTCAGTGTACCATTTATGGGAAGCAACATTCCGGAGTATGCCACAAGGGTACAAGAAAGTGTTACAGCTGCGGACGGGAAGGACATATGGCCAGGGACTGCCCTATTCAGTCCCAGACACCATCCCAACAGTATAACTAGAACAGGAGTGCCCCCTCACAGCTACACCAGATGCAAACTGCCATTGAAGGAACTCCGATTAGCCAAGGGAGATTGGAAGCCCCACCAGCTACGACGAACGCCAGGGTTTTCTCTCTTACCAAATATGATATGGCGAGTGCTTCTACAGTTGTCATAGGTCAGCTGCCTATTTTCAGTCAGTATGCTAATGTGTTATTTGATACTGGGGCGACACATTCGTTTGTCTCTACACCCTTCATGGAGAAGTTAGAGATATCACCACAAGTTTTAAATGACAAATTCTTAACGACCCTGGCTTTGGGAGAAGTAATGCCATATACTCATATGCTGCGAGCCGCACCCATCAGAATCACAGGCAGAGAACTCTACTGTGATCTGATAGTGCTTGACATACAAGATTATGACAGCATATTGGGCAAAGATTTCCTGAGTAAGTACCACGCTTTGATCGAGTGTCGTCAAAGAAAAGTGGTCTTCCGACTTGAAGCAGAATCAATGTTTGAATTTATTGGGGAACAAAAGGGAAATTGGCGCTACGGGGCCGAAGATGTGACCGGACAACTTTCTACCCTAACTATAGCCCCGACGCTGTTCGATGATGTATTGGGGAAGCAAACTCGTGACCCAAGCGTCCAGAGGATCAAGCAAGAAATCCTAGAGGGAAAGAAGGATGGATTCTGTATCGCTGATAGTGGAATACTATACCTCAAGGAGCGCTTATGTATTCCCGACGACCCAGAGTTGCGAAAGAAGATACTAGAAGAAGCCCACGCAACACCCTATGCGATACATCTTGGATCCACCAAAATATATCAAGACGTGAAAAAGAAATTCTAGTGGTCCGGTATGAAAAGAGACGTAGCTCAGTACGTCAGTACCTGCCTAACCTGTCAGAGGGTTAAAGCAGAACGCCAGAGGCCTGGAGGATTACTGTAGCCAATCCAAATTCCAGAATGGTAATGGGAAGATATCTCTATGGACTTTATTTCAGGATTACCTAAAACCACAAACGACTATGACACTATATGGGTAATAGTGGATAGATTAACAAAATCCGCCCATTTCCTATCAATCAAGATAACCTATTCAATTGAGCAACTGACTCAATTATATGTCAAGGAAATTATTAGATTACATGGGATTCCTAAGACCATCATTTCTGATAGGATGATATACCAAAGACGGCATTTCGAACAAGGTACGGACATTATGAGTTCATAGTTATGCCCTTTGGAGTAACAAATGCTCCTGCTGTATTTATAGATCTAATGAATCGGGTATTTACGACATATCTCGACAAATTTGTCATCGTCTTCATTGACGATATTCTCATCTATTCGAGAACCCAAGAAGAGCATGTTGAACACCTGAATACCGTACTACAGATTCTTTGAGAGAAACAACTATATGCAAAGTTCTCCAAATGCGAGTTCTGGCTCAATCGAGTATCATTCTTGGGTCATGTCATCTCCAAGGACGGAGTAATGGTAGATCCAAACAAGATCGAAGCTGTAAGTAACTAGAACATGCCAAAGAATGTCAGTGAAATCAGAAGTTTTCTCGGGCTAGCATGCTACTACAGGAAGTTTGTAGAGGACTTCTCTAAAATTGCAGCCCCTATGATAGTTCTCACCAAAAAGAACAAAAAGTATGAATGGACGGATGACTGCGAGAAGAGTTTCACAGAATTAAAAAGGAGACTGACCAGTGCTCCAATCTTTACTCTTCCGGAAAGTAACAAAGGCTTCGATATGTACAGCGACGCTTCCAAATTAGGACTTGGAGCTATACTCATTCAAGACGGCAAGGTCATTGCCTACACCTCTAGACAACTCAAAGAGCATGAAAAGAATTACCCCACTCATCACCTAGAACTAGCAACCGTGGTCTTTGCTCTCAAAACATGGAGTCATTATTTATATGGAGTCCGGTGTAAGATTTATACTGACCACCAGAGTCTGAAATATTTCTTCACCCAGAAAGACCTGAATATGAGACAATGCAAATGGCTTAAGTTAGTTAAGGACTATGACTGCGAGATCTTTTATCATCCCGGAAAAGCGAACAAAGTGACCGATGCACTCAGTAGGAAGACCTGTGCCACCTGATGTCGCTATTCTAAGTTCGAGGATGAACTTTCTATGAGGTATGAGGTACTGTAACACCCACGAAATAATAAGCTATACCTATGGGTATTTTTCTTTTAGAATAAAAGGGAAATGGAAATAGAACCAAAAAGAAATAAAATGAAAGAGAAGTTAAGGTTTGAACCTTGAACCTCCCACAAATGATAAAGTTAAATTGGTGTATAATAACCACTAGAATCATGAATGACACATGAATAGCAAAGAATGGAAATTATAGATAAAGGTAAAGAGTATGATTAAATAAGGGAATAAGAGAAAGACAAGTGACTTTCCTCCTCTTTCTCTTGGTTAAGAAAAGAAGCAAGCAAAGAACAAGTTGCCTTTTTCTTCCTTCTCTTGCTATTTTCATGGGAATGAAGAGAGTGAGAAGATAGAGAAGGCAAGGGGATGAATTGGGACACTTTTCATCCTCATTGGGAATAAATAGGAATGAGAGAAGAGAAGGGAAAGAAAGTTTGGTTAATTCTTCCTCCTTCTTCTTCCTCCTCCTTTTCTTCTCCTTCTTCCTCCTCCACCGAGATCTAAAGCTCTATCTCTCATCTCCGAAATCCAAGCTAAGGTTTCCTTCCTAAGGAAACTAGCTCACAAGAAGGAGTCCTCAAGACCTACTCCTTACAAACAAGAGAAAACAAAAGGAAGAACAAGAAGGGGGAAGCTTTCTTCTTCCTCTTCACAAGGGTACCATCTTCCTTAGGAAAAACAAGCAAGAGGATGTAAGTATCCCCTCACCTATGGTACAAGTTGTTTATGTGTTTTCCATGAGGTTAGAATGCTTAAAAACTTAGGGTCACTTCTTGAACTTTCGGCCAAGACATGAATAAAAGATTTAGAGAAGTTTAAGACCTAACTAAGCATGCTCACTATGTTATTATGACATGTAACCTAGGATAGAAGGTTAGTTAATGATCTTATGCTTGTATGCTTACTTAAAACTTAGATCCATGACCTAGGAAGGCTTAAGACCTAAACTAAACATGCTCACTATGTCCTTATGATATGTACCCTATGATAAGAGATTAGTTAGTGTTCTTATGCTTGTAGGTTGCTTAAAACTTAAATTCATGCTAATAAAGTTTTCGGCCATGATAGAAATAATTGGCTAGGAGAGGTTAAAGAATTTAGTCTATCATGCTCATAACTTGCATTATGATATGTTATGAAGAGTACCTAATGTTTGCACACTTGTATTTTGATTGGAACCTAAATGCATGCCACCTTAGGAAATTAGGGTTTTGACCATGATAGGAATGAAGGCCTAGAAGTGTTAAAAAAAAAAATTTAAGCTATCATGCTCATGACTTTCCTTATGAAATGGTATGAAAGTTTCTTAGTGTTTCATGCTTGTATGTTTCTTGGAATCTAGATGTATTGCACCTTAGGGTTTCAGCCATGATGGGATTTAAGACCTAGGAGGGCTTAAAACTTAGTCTAACATGCTCATGACTCTCCTTATGGCATGATATAAAGCTAACTTAGGGTTATCATGTTTGAATGTTGCTTGAAATCTAGATACATGTCTCTCTATGGTTTCGGCCATGATGGGTATTAGGGTCTAAGGAAGCTAAAAATTAAATCTAGCATGCTCATGATTTCCCTTATGATATGATATGAAGTTAGCTTGATATTCTTATGCTTATATGTTGTTTGGAACTTAGTTTCATGCCCCAAAGTTTCGGCCACAACCAAGTTAAAAGGCCTAGGAAGCTTAGAACCTAAACTAAATGTGCTCATAATGTTCTTTATGATTTATGCTATGAAATTTGTTTAGGGCTCACATGTTTTTATGTGGTTTATAACCTAGAACTAGGCATGATAACTTTCAGCCATAACAAGACCGAGGACCTAGGAAGCTTAGAACCTAAACTAAATATGCTCATGAGGTTCTTAATGATTTATGATATGAAATTTGTTTAGGGTTCACATGCTTTTATGTTGCTTGTAACCTATATCTAGGCTTGGAACTTTTGGCCACTACATGGAATTAGGGTTAGAGACCCAATTATGATTTTACTATGTATCTCACATGCTATGATATGAAGTAGGAGATGCTAGTTAATATTTTCCATGCATGATTATGTTCCTATGATGTATTTGTTAGGATCGACGGTCGCGGCTAGAGAGGGGGGTGTGAATAGCCGACCCCAAATTCGCGTTTCTTTCTACAAATCAAGTTAGCTCAGCGGAAAAATAACAACAGAAACGTAAATGGAGAATTCAAACCTCAAGCACAGCGATGTAACGAGGTTCGGAGATGAAACTCCTACTCCTCGGCGTGTCCGTAAGGTGGACGAATCCTCTCAATCTGTCGGTGGATGAGACCCCGGAAAACCGGCTAATAAACACTCCTTCTGGGTGGAGAAACGTCACCACAATCTCTTGCAACAGCAAGATAGGAGTACAAGAAAGAACCCAAGAAACAAAAAGCAATACGAATGTAAAAACACTTTGCCTTCTCGTCGACGGGAGTTCGTTGATGAAGCAACAACTTCACGGATGCCCAACAGCAGCTGAACCAGCCGAAGGAAGCTCACTCGAAGCTTCAAGAAGTATGAGCTCAGCAAAGCTCAGTAAGACCAGAAGGAACCAGGAAGAAGATTAAGCACTGTAGAAGCCCTCGACCTCTTTATAACCTGCACCTGCTCACCTGGCGACAGAGTTCTGCGAAGAAGACGGAGATAGCCGTTGTGACTCAACGGCTAAGCCTGGACCGATCAGACCATATCCTGATCGGTCCAGGAGGGATATGATCGGTCCCTGGACCGATCAGTCCTTTCTCTCCTTTTCCTCTGTGTTGCTTCCTGATCGGTCTCCAGACTGATCAGATAACTCATAGTACCACACTGATTGGTTACTGATCGGTCTGCAGACCGATCAGCTGTATCATTGGATCAGTCACCAGACCGATCCAGGTTTAGAGCTCCCAGCCCTAATCCCTACCTGGTCCTGAGAACGAGCTACCAAGCCCTCTCTAACCTAGTCCGGAGAATGAGCTACCGAGCCCTCTCCGACTTCGTCCGGTCCAGAGAACGAGCTACCGAGCCCTCTCTGACCTAGTCCGGAGAACGAGCTACCGAGCCCTCTCCGACTTCGTCCGGTCCAGAGAACGAGCTACCGAGCCCTCTCTGACCTAGTCCGGAGAACGAGCTGCCGAGCCCTCTCCGACTTCCCATGCCAAGCTTCCATACTTGGACTTCTCCCGTGCCAAGCTCCCTGCTTGGACTTTTCCGTGCCAAGTCTCCATACTTGGACTTTTCCCGTGCCAAGTCTCCATACTTGGACTTTTCCGTGCCAAGTCTCCATACTTGGACTTTTCCGTGCCAAGTCTCCATACTTTGACTTTTCCCGTGCCAAGCTCCCTGCTTGGACTTTTCACCAGATGTCTAGTCAACCTTGACCTATCTGGATTTCCCTTGCCTGGCTTCACTCACCAGGATTTTCCAACTGCCTGGCTTCACTCACCAGGACTTTCCCTTGCCTGGCTTCACTCACCAGGACTTTCACTTGGCTTCACTCACCAGGATTTCCCGAATCAGGTCGGCTCACCTCGGGTCAACCAGGTCAACCTTGACCAAAGATTGCACCCACAATCTCCCAAGTTTGTATCAGAATACAACTTTTCTACTCTCGTCAAACATCAGAATAGAACTTTTCTATTCTCGTCAAACATCAAAATACAACTCGAGTCAGGTCAACTCGAGTCAGGTCAACCAGGTCAACCAGGTCAACCTTGACCTAAGGTTGCACCAACAATCTCCCCCTTTTTGATGTTTGACAAAACTATAAACAAGTTAGGTTAACCCGATAACCTAACTTAGGTTTCTCAATATTCTTCCTTGAACATTCTCCCCAAACTCTAATGTTCTTCCTTGAACATTCTCCCATTCTCCCCCTTTTTGACACACATCAAAAAGAGTGAATCAAGGTCAAGAGTTTATTCCTAATGAAAGTCCCATACCTTTCATTGAAACCCTTAATTTCCCCCTTGATACTAAAGTCAACAATCAACTTAGTGATAATCCCATATCACTCAAGTCTTTAGAGTAAAAACTCCCCCTAAAAGTCAACTCTCCCTTGACTAATAGGTAAAACTCCCCCTAAAGGTCAACTCCCCCTTGACCATTGCACCAACAATGTCTTGGAGAGTTTCAAACCTTTAGAAATCCAAAACACAAACTGTGTTTTAACTTTCAGCTGAAATTTCAGACAACACAGGCGAAAATCAACATTTTGGCACGCCCGATCGGTCACCAGACCGATCAAGAGCTCCCTGGGACCGATCCAGCATCCCCTGGACCGATCAGGGAACCTCCTGATCGGTCACACATGTCGATTTCTGATTTCTGAATTTCTTCCTCCCGAAATTCAGAAACCCCTACAAAATTACAGAAAATTCCAAAAATTATAAAATTTTGAGGATACATTCCTCATAACATATATTATCATGGAAAAATAGTTTTCTATGAAAATAACTTCCATTTTCAAATCTTGATACAAAGTTTAAAAACTTTGAAATAGTTCAAGTTTACCTCAACTTTGTATCAACTTGCTCAATGATGAATGCTATCACTAGAAAAGCTTCATCAATGTTTTTCAAATAAATTTTGAAATGATTTTAAACCATTCAATTTAGGACCACAATCTTAGGGCTAAGTGTACATGACTTGTACGCAAGCTTTCCCTATGATCCTCAATTTCGAATTAGGCTCATCTAGGTACAAGAACTATGCACCTTGATCCTAACTCATAATCCTAATATCTCACACACATCTAAGGTGTATCAAACACATCCAAGTCAATTTTGATGTGAGATATGGGTTTAGGTCATCTTAAGCTAAGTTCTCATGCATTTTCTAAACAACAATTTGATTTCCATATCAAATTATGTTTTTGTCCTTAAATCAAATTAATTGATTATAAATGAAAAAGATGATGACATGGCATAAAATAATATCATAAGTAAAAACATGTGCCAATGTCATGATGTCATGTCATAAAGTATGAAACTTAAATAAGGCATGTCATTTAACTAACCTAAGCATTATCATGATATTTCAAATGATAATAAATTAAATATGATGTCATGACATGGCATATGGCAAAAAATACATGGCAAATAATATATAAAGGTATAGAAAATACCTAATTCTAGCCTTAGTTGCCATTTTTGATAATTTTGATCATTTTGCCTTAAATTCCATATTCCTAAGTGTAATAGACCTAAAATCATATACTAAAGATTTTTAGATCACTATGTGCCAATTAGATTGACCCTAGAGAATTCCTCGAATATGGTTGGCACATGCTAATCACCTTAGGAATAATTTTTCATTTCATTTTCAAGGCTTGATTACACCTTGAAAATTCCTAAAGTGCCACCTTTTGCCATGATTAGGTTAACTACCTATTCAAGTAAGGTTGGCACACCCTAAACCATCTAGCGTGATGGAATCACGCTCTTAAGAACCCAATACCTATTTGAGCTCATTGGATTCACTAAATATTCACTAGGGATGACTTCCCTAGAAACCCTCCTAATGACCCTCCTAGGCTTTAAAGCCTTGGTCATTTGGGACTCATCAAGATCAACTCTAGGGGTGACTCCCCTTGTGACCTTGGTGATGGTCTTTCTAGCCCTAGGTCTTGTTCCATAATCGAATGGAACATTATGATAAGTGGGCTTTGATTTTTGACCCTTAGACCCTTGAGTTGACTTCTCTAAATTCTTAAGGGCCTTTTATAAATTGTCAAGTCTTGACCTCAAGACTTGATTTTCCTTTTCTAATACCTCAAGTTTTAATTTGTCATTTTTCTTTGAGGTATACCTAGGCATATGTCTAGTTGTTTTGGGATTCGTACCTAGGTTTTCCTTAACCTTAGATGAGTTAATTCTAGGGTTAGCATTTCTAGAATTGTCCTTACCTAGGCTAACATGTTTGGCACCTAAGCACATGTATCGGTTACTATAGTTATCATGCTTATTATTATTGACAATAGCAATAAGGCTACTAGCATGCATCCTACTAGAATTGCAAGAATGTGCCTTAGAGATTACCTTAGGGTTTGCCTTAGCTCCCCCTATAGACGTGCTCGGTCTCTTATCCTTGTGAGATTGCCTCCCCCTCGGACATTGGCTCCTATAGTGTCCCCTTCACTTGCATTGGAAGCACACCACGTGCTCCTTACCCTTGCGTATCGGGACTTCGGCTTTCTTGACCTTTGGCGCCGGTGGAGTCTTCCTAATCCTCCTTGGACATTTACTCTTGTAATTCCCAAATTCCCTACACTCAAAGCACATTATATGTAATTTACTTGAAAGTAAATTGCTTGAGTTACCTAGGGTTGAGGATGGTTGTATGCTTTCTTCTTCATCCCTTCCGGAAGTAGAGGCTTCTTCTTCTTGCTCCAATCTTGAAGAAGAACTCTCCTCCTCCTCTTCCTTAGATGTTGAGTAGCCCTCAACTTCTAATTCCTTACCTCCATGAAGTGAGCTACTTGACTCCTCTTCATGACTTGAATTGGAGCTTCCCTCATGGAGCTTGGCCAAGTTGTTCCACAATTCCTTGGCATTGTTGTAACCACCTATCTTACACAAGATATCGTTAGGTAATGAGAATTCAAAAATTTTCATTACCTCGTCGTTGATTACGGATTGGTGGATTTGTTCCTTCGTCCACCTCTTCTTCTCAAGAATTTCTCCTTCTTCATCCCTTGGAGGAACAAAACCTGCTTGTACACAATTACAATTAACTAAGTTAGTCATAAGAAAGTACTTCATTCTTACCTTCCAAAACGCGAAGTCGTCGCGATCGTAGAAGGGTGGAATCGTGATGTCTTCTCCAAGTTGATCCATTCTCTAGCTTGTGCTCCCCCGGGTGTTAATCCGACGAAGAGCAACCTTGCTCTGATACCACTTGTTAGGATCGACGGTCGCGGCTAGAGAGGGGGGTGTGAATAGCCGACCCCAAATTCACGTTTCTTTCTACAAATCAAGTTAGCGCAGCGGAAAAATAACAATAGAAACGTAAATGGAGAATTCAAACCTCAAGCACAGCGATGTAACGAGGTTCGGAGATGAAACTCATACTCCTCGACGTGTCCGTAAGGTGGACGAATCCTCTCAATCCGTCGGTGGATGAGACCCCGGAAAACTGGCTAATAAACACTCCTTCTGGGTGGAGAAACGTCACCACAATCTCTTGCAACAGCAAGATAGGAGTACAAGAAAGAAAGCAAGAAACAAAAAGCAATACGAATGTAAAAACACTTTGCCTTCTCGTCGACGGGAGTCCGTTGATGAAGCAACAACTTCACGGATGCCCAACAGCAGCTGAACCAGCCGAAGGAAGCTCACTCGAAGCTTCAAGAAGTATGAGCTCAGCAAAGCTCAGTAAGACCAGAAGGAACCAGGAAGAAGATTAAGCACTGTAGAAGCCCTCGACCTCTTTATAACCTGCACCTGCTCACCTGGCGACAGAGTTCTGCGAAGAAGACGGAGATAGCCGTTGTGACTCAACGGCTATGCCTGGACCGATCACCTGATCGGTCCAGGAGAGCCCTGATCGGTCCACAGACCGATCAGGCTAAGCCTGGACCGATCAGGCTATATCCTGATCGGTCTAGGAGGGATCTGATCGGTCCCTGGACCGATCAGTCCTTTCTCTCCTTTTCCTCTGTGTTGCTTCCTGATTGGTCTCCAGACCGATCAAATAACTCACAGTACCACACTGATTGGTTACTGATCGGTCTGCAGATCGATCAGCCGTATCATTGGATCGGTCACCAGACCGATCCAGGTTTAGAGCTCCCAGTCCTAATCCCTACCTGGTCCTGAGAATGAGCTACCGAGCCCTCTCTGACCTAGTCCGGAGAACGAGCTACCGAGCCCTCTCCGACTTCGTCCGGTCCAGAGAACGAGCTACCGAGCCCTCTCTGACCTAGTCCGGAGAACGAGTTGCCGAGCCCTCTCCGACTTCCCATGCCAAGCTTCCATACTTGGACTTCTCCCGTGCCAAGCTCCCTGCTTGGACTTTTCCGTGCCAAGTCTCCATACTTGGACTTTTCCCGTGCCAAGTCTCCATACTTGGACTTTTCCGTGCCAAGTCTCCATACTTGGACTTTTCCGTGCCAAGTCTCCATACTTGGACTTTTCCGTGCCAAACCTCCATACTTGGACTTTTCCGTGCCAAGTCTCCATACTTGGACTTTTCCCGTGCCAAGCTCCCTTCTTGGACTTTTCACCAGATGTCTGGTCAACCTTGACCTATCTGGATTTCCCTTGCCTGGCTTCACTCACCAGGATTTTCCAACTGCCTAGCTTCACTCACCAGGACTTTCCCTTGCCTGGCTTCACTAACTAGGACTTTCACCTGGCTTCACTCACCAGGATTTCCCGAATCAGGTCGACTCACCTCGGGTCAACCAGGTCAACCTTGACCAAAGATTGCACCCACAATCTCCCAAGTTTGTATCAGAATACAACTTTTCTACTCTCGTCAAACATCAGAATAGAACTTTTCTATTCTCGTCAAACATCAAAATACAATTCGAGTCAGGTCAACTAGAGTCAGGTCAACCAGGTCAACCTTGACCTAAGGTTGCACCAACAGTATTATATGCTCATTTATGTGTGCTTATGAACCATGCATGATAATGACTCTTATGATGTGTTTTAGGCTCAAGTATGCATGCTTTATGATATGACAAGTGATATGCTCATTCATGTATGCTTTATGAACCATGTATTATGATGACTCTTATGATGTGCTATATGCTCAAGTATGCATGCTTTATGACATGATAAGTAAGGGACTAAGAGTTGTTTCCCTATTAAGTGGGACTAAGAGCACTCTTTATGATATGATAAGTAAAGGCCTAAGAGTTGCTTCCCTATTAAGTGGGACTAAGAGCACTCTTTATGATATGACAAGTAAAGAACTAAGAGTTGCTTCCCTATTAGTTGGGTCTAAGAGCACTCTTCATGATATGATAAGTAACTATGACATGTTATTTTACTTTGTATGGCTTGTACCAAGGGTGGGCTCCATAAGCGCCCCTAGGCCGACGGACTATGAACGGGTCTAGTAAAAAGGGATGGGCTCCTTAGTACGCTCCTAGGTCGACGGTCATAGTACGGACCTAGTTCCCTAGTAGGTTCGGGGCTAGCTACCCTGTCCTAGGAATTGCGCGCATTTATATATGTATGTGGTACACGCCGGACCCTCATGTTGATATTATGTTTAAATATTATATGATATGTTTTAAGACATCTTGCACATGACATGACACATGTTTTAAAAGACATCTTGCATGATATAATAAGTTATGATGTGATATGCGCTTATGATTTTATGACATGATGCTCTTTTATTTATGATATGATATATCATGATGTTTCTTTATGATATGATATGCTCTTATGATTTATATGACATGATGCTCTTTTATTTATGATATGATATATCATAATGTTTTTTTATAATATGATATGCTCTTATGATTTATATGACATGATGCTCTTTTATTTATGATATGATATATCATGATATTTCTTTATGATATGATATGCTCTTATGATTTATATGACATGATGCTCTTTTATTTATGATATGATATAGCTTGATGTTTCTTAATGATATGATATGTTATGATGCTCTATTTATATGATACGATGTTTAGATGATTACGTCTCCATTGTTATATGCTTATGTGATTATGATATGAAATACATTTTTGTGAGTAGGAAAGGATCTTACTAAGCCTGTGTGCTTATAGCTTACTTTCCTTGTAGCGCAGATAAAGGCAAAGGATGGATAAACTAGGGGAGCCGCAGGAGAGGCAAGAGATGTGTGTGGTGGTGGTGTTGGTTGCTACTCGGAAAACCTAGAGGTTCCACTGTACAAAAATTTTGTACAAAGGTCTGAAACTTTTCCTAGCTACCATGTGTTCTTTTAAATTAATTTTGGATCGCCTGCGGAACTTAACACGTTTGATCCAAAACTTAATCTATTTGTTCTTTTAGGTTTTGACTTGAGTCTCCTGCGGAACTTAACACGTTCGACCCAAATCGCCTTAAGTTATTAATTCCATTAAATATTAATTTCCATAATTGGTTCCCAGTACTGACGTGGCGAGGCACATGGCCTTCTTGGATATGGGAGCAACCACCACCGACTAGACAAAACCTTTTATAGAAAGCTAATATTTAATTTCCTAAAATAACTTTAGGTTAACCAAAAAGAACAATCAAATCACAAGGATAAATAAAACAAAAGAGCATAACATCGAAAAACATATTCTAAATACTAGAACGTAAGCCTCTTGTATTTGGTATTATTTCCATAAATAACTAGTATGATGCAGAAAGAAAAATTACTAGTTATACCTTGTAGAAAAAACCTCTTGATCTTCTGCCGTATTCCTCTTCTAACCTCGGACGTTGTGTGGGCAACGATCTTCCGAGATGAGAAACCACCAACCACCTTCTTCTCCTCCTAGCTAGGTTCGGCCACAAAAGAAGAAGCTTCACCAAGGAAGAAAATCAAAACACTAACCAAGCTCCAAGAGATGCTAGTTTTCTCTCCTCCTTCTTCTTCTTCTCCAAGTAGTATCCGGCCACCACAAAGCTCCAAGGGAGAGAGAGAGGTTCGGCCACCACAAGAGGAAGAGAGGGAGAGGATGGCTGGCCACACCAAGGAACAAAAGAGGGAGAGAAATAATAGAGGTTGTCCCCCATGAAGGCACCCTCACCCCTTCTTTTATATTCCTTGGCCTAGGCAAATTAGGAAATTTAATTACAATAAAATTTTCTCAATTTCCTTGACATGATTTATTTGAGAAAAATAAAATAAAATTTCCCCAATTGAAATCTTATGGCCGGCCACATCAATGAAGAACAAATTGGACAAGTTTCAATCAACAATTAAAACTTCCTAATTTGTTTCCGGAAATTTTAAAAAATAAAATTTCTCTTCAAAATCTATTCATGGTTGATAAAAGGAAATTCCTATAATTTTAATTTTACAACATGTGACTAATTTTTAAAGAGAAAATAAAATATCTCACGAATCTACAAATAAGGAAAGAGATCTAATCTGTTTCTTTAATCTTTTGTAGATATTTTACAAGAGAGATATTTTAATTTTAATTCTCTTTAATAAATTATATCTCCCACATAATAAAAATTAAAATTAAAATTCATTTTTAATTTAATTTGGCCGGTCCCCACTAGCTTGGGTTCAAGCTAGGGCCGACCACCCAATCTTATACCTAGGCTGGCCCTAGCTTGGTTCCCAAGCTAGCTTGGCCGGCCCCCTATTGGTGGGTATAGAAGGTGGGTATAGGTGGTTATAGTACTCTATAAATAAGAGGCTACGATAGGGACCGAGAGGAGGAATTGGTTTTGTTCTCCCGATAAAATTAAGCATCCCGTGTTCGCCCCGAACACACAACTTAATTTTATCAATAATAATTCATTCCACTAGAGAACTATTATTGAACTATCGCACCAATCCCAAATTACATTTTTGGGCTCCTTCTTATTATGAGTATGTTAGTCTCCCTGTGTTTAAGATATCGAATGTCCACTAATTAAGTGAGTTACTGACAACTCATTTAATTAATATCTAAGTCCAAGAGTAGTACCACTCAACCTTATTGTCATGTCGGACTAAGTCCACCAGCAGGGTTTAACATGACAATCCTTATGAGCTCCTCTTGAGGACATTATCAACCTAGTATCTCTAGGACACAGTTTTCTTCTATAATCAACAACACACACTATAAGTGATACCATTTCCCAACTTATCGGGCTTATTGATTCATCGAACTAAATCTCACCCATTGATAAATTAAAGAAATAAATATCAAATATATGTGCTTGTTATTATATTAGGATTAAGAGCACACACTTCCATAATAACTGAGGTCTTTGTTCCTTTATAAAGTCAGTATAAAAGAAACGACCTCAAATGGTCCTACTCAATACACTCTAAGTGTACTAGTGTAATTATACAGTCAAGATAAATTGATACCTAATTACACTACGACCTTCTAATGGTTTGTTCCTTTCCATTTTGGTCGTGAGCTACTGTTTATAATTTATAAGGTACTGATAACATCATCTTCTGCATGTGGCACCACATACTATGTTATCTACAGTATAAATTAATTGAACAACTACAACTAAATGTAGACAATTTGACCAAATGTGATTCTTTATTCATAATGAATGTTTACAAAGCTTAGGTTTTCAGTATACACTCCAACAATCTCCCACTTATACTAATGACTAAGCTGCCATATCTTCTACCATACATCTGATTCCCATTCCCTCCACATGCCGATCAAAAGCTTTCGCCGGAAGGGCCTTAGTGAAAGGATCTGCCAGGTTATCCGTTGATGTAATCTTGGCGATGACAACTTCTCCTCGCTTCACGATATCTCGTATCAGGTGGTACTTGCGCTCTATATGTTTACTTGCCTTATGAGCTCGTGGTTCCTTCGAGTTTGCAACTGCACCGCTATTATCACAATAAATTGTGATAATTTTGGGCAAACCAGGAATCACATATAAGTCCATTAGAAAGTTCCATACTGCTTCTTTAGCTGCCTCAGAGGCTGTTACATACTCAGCTTCCATGGTTGAGTCCGATACGCATTTCTGCTTAACACTCCTCCATGAAATGGCTCCACATCCTAAAGTAAACACATAGCCTGATGTAGACTTACTATTGTCCCTATCTGATTGGAAATCTGAATCCGTGTAACCCACAGGGAGCAAATCGTCTGCTTGGTAAATTAGCATATAATCTCTAGTCCTTCTGGGGTACTTTAATATATGATTTACCGCAGGCCAATGTCCTTGTCCAGGGTTACTCTGATATCTGCTGACCATGCCCACGGCAAAACAAATATCAGGTCTCGTACATAGCATTGCATACATAAGACTTCCTACAGCCGAAGCATAAGGAACTGCTTTCATGTCTTCTATCTCCTTTGATGTCTTCGGAGACATCTCTTTAGATAGAGCTATTCCATGCCTAAAAGGTAAGAAACTTTTCTTGGAATCCTGCATACTAAAACGAGCAAGGATTGTATCTATATATGAAGCTTGGGGACAGACACAACATTCTTTTCTTGCGATCCCTTATCACTTTGATCCCAAGAATGTATGCACACTCTCCTGAGTCCTTCATATCAAATTGTTTGGATAACCATACCCTTACGTCTGATAATACCTTGACATTGTTGCCAATTAACAAAATATCATCTACGTATAGTACAAGAAATACCACCACGTTTCCGTTACACTTCTTGTATACACAAGACTCATCCGGACACTGAATAAATCCATACGACTGGATTACTTCATTAAACCAGATGTTCCAAGACCTTGAAGCTTGCTTCAGTCCATAAATGGACCGATTGAGCTTGCACACTAGATGCTCTTTGCCTTTTCAATGAACCCTTCTGGTTGCTTCATATGGATGTTCTCTTCAAGACTTCCATTAAGGAAAGCTGTCTTGACATCCATTTGCCAAATCTCATAATCCATATGAGCAGAAATGGATAATAGTATCCGGATAGACTTAAGCATGGCTACCGGTGAAAAGGTCTCCTTATAATCGATTCCCTCTTTCTGAGTGTACCCTTTCGCAACAAGCCTAGCTTTGAAGGTCTCTACCTTCCCGTCTGTCCCTCTTTTCCTTTTATAGATCCACTTGCATCCAACGACTTTTACACCATCAGGTGGTTCTACAAGCTCCCATACCTTATTAGAGTACATAGACTCTATTTCAGAATTCATTGCCTTTTGCCAAGATGCTGCATCTATATCTTGGAGTGCTTCGTCATATGTTCGTGGATCAGGTTCATGTTTACCCGGGATCAAGTCCGAAGACTCTCCCAAAAACATGAATCTTCAGTCGCTTACAACCCTCCCACTCTGACGAGGCACTCCGTGGTTGTGTATCATGTGTGACACGTGTTGCAGTCTCTTGTGGTACTTCATCTTGTACTGTTGGTACTGAAGTAGACATGTCCTCTCTAAGTTCTTCTAAAACAACTTTGCTACTGGGCTTGTGATCTATTATATAGTCTTCTTCTAAAGATTGGGCATTGGTGCTAACAATGACCTTCTGGTCTTTAGGACTATAAAATAAACCACCTTTCGTTCCTTTGGGATATCCTACAAACACGCGAACTTCTGTACGGGATTCTAACTTATCAACATCTGGTTTCAGCACATGTGCTGGACTACCCCAAATCCGAATATGTCTTAGACTGGGCTTTCACCCATTCCACAATTCTATGGGAGTAGAAGAAACTGATTTAGAAGGTACTAAGTTCAGAACGTATACTGTTGTTTCCAGAGCATATCCCCAAAACGAATTTGGTAATTCTGAATAACTCATCATCGATCTAACCATGTCCATAAGAGTCCTATTCCTTCGTTCTGCTACACCATTCTGTTGGGGTGTTCCAGGTGCAGACAATTGGGATTGAATCCCGGCCTCTGATAAGTAATTCCTAAACTCTCCTAAGAGGTATTTGCTACCACGATCAGATCGTAGTGTCTTGATACTTTTACCTAATCGTTTCTCCACATCAGCCTTGTATTCTTTGAACTTATCAAAGCACTCGGACTTGCGGCACATTAGGTAAATGTATCCATATCTTGAATAATCATCTATAAAAGAGACAAAATATTCAAAACCACCTCTTGCCTGGACAGACATAGGACCACACAAATCAGAATGAACCAACTCTAACACTTCTTTAGCTCTATACCCCTTGGCCTTGAACGGCCTCTTGGTCATTTTACCTTCCAAGCAAGATTCACAAGTTGAAAAATTTTCCAACTCTAATGAACTCAAAAGTCCATCGGCTATAAGCCTCTGAATCCTACTCAAGTTAATATGACCAAGCCTTAGATGCCAAAGATATGCTTGGTTTATTTCCGAAGGTTCTTTTCTCTTATTAGAGTTAGAAGATGAGTTATAAATTTCCATGTTTTGCTTTGTGGAAGAAATTGGATTTAAAGTATACAAATTGTCAACTAATGCACCAGAACAGATAATCACTTTATTTCTTTTAATAACTACATCGTTACTGAAAGAAACTGAATATCCATCTAAAAACAGTTTAGAAACTGAAATTAAATTCTTTCTAAAACTGGGTACATAAAGACAATTTCTTAAAATCAAATTTCTATTTCTACTAAAAGATAAGTAGACGTCTCCCACTGCAACAGCTGCCACCTTAGTAGCATTGCCCATGTAGACGGTAATCTCTCCTTCAGATAGTCGTCGGGTTTCCTGGAACCCCTACAGAGAATTACAGACATGATCGGTGGCTCCCGTATCTACACACCAGGTGTTGGTAGATAACACCGCTAAACATGTTTCAACAACTAGAGTATGAGATATACCTTTGTTTTGGTTCCTACGAGGACAGTCCGCTCCAATGTCCCGCTTGTAGATGAAGCACTTGCCCTTGACTTCTTCATTCCAACTTTAAATCCTGTACTCGAGATTTATTCACTTTCTTTCTTGAACCAGCTTGTTTTTCTTCTTCTTTCCTCTCGGTTTAGAAGTAGAACCATTTTCAAAGATAGTGAATTTGAGCATTGTGACGAAATAATCCTTCTTCTGCTTAACAAGAGTTCCGCTAATGAATAAACCCTCTTATTCATATTATAGTTCAAACGGCAAAACTAGGTAGCGTTTGGAGGATCATATCGATTTGGGTTTCCCCATCAATTTCTCCTCCAAGGATCTGTATCTCGTTCAGATAAGCCATCATCTTTAGGATATGATCCCTCACAGGAGTACCCTCTTGCATGGTGGCTGTCATTATCTTTCTCATGGCTTCTTGCCTAGAAGCCCTATCCTGATGACCAAAGAGTTCCTTGAGATTGTTCATAATATCATAAGCTGTTGGTAAATCCTGATGCTGATGTTGCAATACATTTGACATTGAAGCCAAAATGTAACACCGCGCCATCTCATCAGCTTTTACCCATTTCCTATGATATTCAATCTCCTCTTGAGTAGATTCACCAGTAGGTGCTTCAGGGCACTGCTCAGTCAGTACAAATTTATAGCTTTCAGCAGTAAGAACAATGTCTAGGTTCCTTTTCCAATATATGTAATTAGGTCCAGTAAGTCTATTCTGTTGAAGTATGATGGACAGTGGGTTGAAAGTCATCCTAAGAATCACAAATAACTTTTGGTCAGAACTCTTAAATTTAGAATAATATTGATTCCTCAAACAATACTATTTTAAATTAACCAACACCTCAAAACACCGTGAATTTTGTATGCCACGTTAGTGTGGACGTATACAAATTCAACATTTGTAAAAGGAGGGTTTTAACCCATTAATTTTATTATCTTGTCAACCTAACTTTTTGACAAATAAAATTAATAGTTGGTATCTTTTGGTCACACAAATAATAGCAGTGACTCCGATGGGGAGGATACTATTAGGTGTGTCTAAGTGTATACTATTACTTGACACTAAGTCCATTAATAAGATTATGCCCCTTCCGTTGGGGAAGATCACACGCTCTTTATTAACTTCCTATAGTCATCCAAAAATGGAAGTTTGTTCTAGTGATCCACAAATAAGCTCATCCGTTATGGAGGAAGGCACTCAGAGCCAACGCGCAAGCTTGTTTGCATCACTTACAAACCAGTAATGGAGACCATGAGATTTACTTAAAAATCTCTCTCCCACTTAGTTATTTATAAATGAGGAATTTTAACTATGCTAGCCTACTAAACTTGTAAACTAACATGCACACACAGCACAATATAAAAGCAATAAATAGAAAATCTAATTTTCAACTATTATGGCTTTTATCTCTAGTTGTTCTCCGTGTGTTGTCATCCCAAGCTACTGTCATATTTGGCCACCGCCACCGGGTTTAGCTGTCGCATCCATCTTGCTCCTAGTTCCACTGCGCCTCTGGTCCTTAGAAGGTTCCACGCTTTGCAAGATTTGATCCGCGACATAAATAGAATTTTACATTTTTGATCCTATATTCCATAAAAGGAATGTACATGTATCTAGATCAAAAATAAAATCCTAATAAAACTAAATACAGCTCCTGCTGTATTTTTAATACAATCATGCACACACATATAAATGCCCTTGACATGTCCAAGGGTCTAATCACACACATAATATCTAAAAGCCATAATAGTTGGATCCTGCATCCACAAAGTTAGCATATCCTACTATTATCCTGCCTAAATTATGTATGACATGTGCATAATTAAACTAATACCAAATACACAGAGGCAAAACCTCGCTTTGATACCAATTGTTGGTTGCTACTCGAAAAACCTAGAGGTTCCACTGTACAAAAATTTTGTACAAAGGTCTGAACCTTTTCCTAGCTACCATGTGTTCTTTTAAATTAAATTTTGGATCGCCTGCGGAGCTTAACATGTTTGATCCAAAACTTAATCTATTCGTTCTTTTAGGTTTTGACTTGGGTCTCCTGCGGAACTTAACACGTTCGACCCAAATCGCCTTAAGTTATTAATTCCATTAAATATTAATTTCCATAATTGGTTCCCAGTACTGACGTGGCGAGGCACATGACCTTCTTGGATATGGGAGCAACCACCACCGACTAGACAAAACCTTTTATAGAAAGCTAATATTTAATTTCCTAAAATAACTTTAGGTTAACCGAAAAGAACAATCAAATCCCAAGGATAAATAAAACAAAAGAACACAACATCGAAAAATATATTCGAAATACTAGAACGTAAGCCTCTTGTATTTGGTATTATTTCCATAAATAACTAGTATGATGCGGAAAGAAAAATTACTAGTTATACCTTGTAGAAAAAACCTCTTGATCTTCTACCGTATTCCTCTTCTAACCTCGGACGTTGTGTGGGCAACGATCTTCCGAGATGAGAAACCACCAACCACCTTCTTCTCCTCCTAGCTAGGTTCAACCACAAAAGAAGAAGCTTCACCAAGGAAGAAAATCAAAACACTAACCAAGCTCCAAGAGATGCTAGCTTTCTCTTCTTCTTCTTCTTCTTCTCCAAGTAGTATCCGACCACCACAAGAGCTCCAAGGGAGAGAGAGAGGTTCGGCCACCACAAGAGGAAGAGAGGGAGAGGATGGCTGGCCACACCAAGGAACAAAAGAGGGAGAGAAATAATAGAGGTTGTCCCCCATGAAGGCACCCTCACCCCTTCTTTTATATTCCTTGGCCTAGGCAAATTAGGAAATTTAATTACAATAAAATTTCCTCAATTTCCTTGACATGATTTAATTGAGAAAAATAAAATAAAATTTCCCCAATTGAAATCTTATGGTCGGCCACATCAATGAAGAACAAATTGGACAAGTTTCAATCAACAATTAAAACTTCCTAATTTGTTTCCGGAAATTTTAAAAAATAAAATTTCTCTTCAAAATCTCTTCATGGTTGATAAAAGGAAATTTCTATAATTTTAATTTTACAACATGTGAATAATTTTTAAAGAGAAAATAAAATATCTCACCAATCTACAAATAAGGAAAGAGATCTAATCTCTTTCTTTAATCTTTTGTAGATCTTTTACAAGAGAGATATTTTAATTTTAATTCTCTTTAATAAATTATATCTCCCACATAATAAAAATTAAAATTAAAATCCATTTTTAATTTAATTTGGCCGGCCCCCACTAGCTTGGGTTCAAGCTAGGGCCGGCCACCCAATCTTATACCTAGGCCGGCCCTAGCTTGGTTCCCAAGCTAGCTTGGCCGGCCCCCTATTGGTGGGTATAGAAGGTGGGTATAGGTGGGTATAGTACTCTATAAATAAGAGGCTACGATAGGGACCGAGAGGAGGAATTGGTTTTGGTCTCCCGATAAAATTAAGCATCCCGTGTTCGCCCCGAACACACAACTTAATTTTATCAATAATAATTCATTCCACTAGAGAACTATTATTGAACTACCGCACCAATCCCAAATTACATTTTTGGGCTCCTTCTTATTATGAGTATGTTAGTCTCCCTGTGTTTAAGATATCGAATGCCCACTAATTAAGTGAGTTACTGACAACTCATTTAATTAATATCTAAGTCCAAGAGTAGTACCACTCAACCTTATTGTCATGTCGGACTAAGTCCACCTGCAGGGTTTAACATGACAATCCTTATGAGCTCCTCTTGAGGACATTATCAACCTAGTATCTCTAGGACACAGTTTCCTTCTATAATCAATAACACACACTATAAGTGATACCATTTCCCAACTTATCGGGCTTATTGATTCATCGAACTAAATCTCACCCATTGATAAATTAAAGAAATAAATATCAAATATATGTGCTTGTTATTATATTAGGATTAAGAGCACACACTTCCATAATAACTGAGGTCTTTGTTCCTTTATAAAGTCAGTATAAAAGAAACGACCTCAAATGGTCCTACTCAATACACTCTAAGTGTACTAGTGTAATTATACAGTCAAGATAAACTGATACCTAATTACACTACGACCTTCTAATGGTTTGTTCCTTTCCATTTTGGTCGTGAGCTACTGTTTATAATTTATAAGGTACTGATAACATCATCTTCTGCATGTGGCACCACATACTATGTTATCTACAGTATAAATTAATTGAACAACTACAACTAAATGTAGACAATTTGAGCAAATGTGATTCTTTATTCATAATGAATGTTTACAAAGCTTAGGCTTTCAGTATACACTCTAATAGGTGGCTCAGCTAAGAAAAAGAGAAAGACCTGCTTATGTTATTTTATGTTGACATGAACTAAGCTTATTTATGTTTATGTTTCGCATGATTTCATGATACTTATTCAGGTCTATGATAGAATTTGACATCGTGACTTCGTTCATTAAAAGAATATAAAAAAAATAAGTACTTCCACTGTTTTATATAAAAAAAGAAGTTTTAATATGCATGTATGTTTTCCCCTTGCAAGTAACCCCGCCCTACTAGCAGGAGGGGTGGGCGTTACAACACGCACAATCACACAAAAATGGCACGCATGCCATATTATGAATTACAACACATATTTACAATCAAATTGGGTTCTTTGGGCCATGACTATCACAAAATTATACATAATTCTAAATTATGTAATTTCCATAAATCTCTATAATTTTATTACTATTTTTACAATTTTATGAGTTACAACTTCCCGGCGGTCTCGTTTAGCGGTTTTTGGGCGCGATCGCGGGACAATGCTCCTTGCGAGGTTAGGGGCAGCACCCCTTCTTGTGAAATGAGTCTCACGAGTGTCCCACGACGATCTAACAGTGCCTTTAGCCGATGTCCCAAAACATTTTGGGCGAGACCTTGTCGTTTCGAAAGGTGTTTCTCGGTAGTCGAAGCCTACAAGTGTCCAAACACATGTTGCTTCGCCTTTACGAGAAAAATATCCATAAAATCTATAAAAATAATAAAATCACAGAAACTTACAGATCTATAATTTTTTCATAAAAATTAAAATAAAACAAGTACACGCTTCGCACGTGGCTCTGATACCACTGTTGGGACTTTTGGGCCGCAAAAATCGCTTTTTGCGTTGCAGAAACCCCGAAGTCTTGCCACCGGATCCGTGCGAAGATTAAAATAAATTCATATACTTGTTTCTATCCTAGATCTACTCTAGATCTACATGGTAGAGATTTTATACCTTTGATACGAAGCCCTTCGCTTATCCCGCTCGTCCAAGGTTGCCGGATCTCGAGAGTGTCAAGTGAACACTCCTCTATATGTATCCAAACGAACAACGAGATGGAGAAAAGACACTAGAGTGTGCTAGCACTCTTTGTAGCTCACGGCAATGGAGGAAGAGAGGGAGTAGAGAGGAAGAGATGAGGAAGAAGAAAGAGTGAATGAACACACAATTGCATTCACTTGCAATCAAGTGGCCTACCACTTCATGGAGAGGTTATAAACCTCCATGGGATACCAAGAGTCATGGCTCTTGGTCTCCCTCATGAGGTGGCACACACATAAGCCAACCTTGATGATGTGGAATATCATTATTGGCCCACCTTATGCCAACACACAAATGATGTGGCATTGGTCAAGTCAAACTTGACCTTTTATCTTCCCTCTCAAGTCAAGTCAAACTTGACCTCTTATCTCCCATGGTTGATCAAATCTAACCATTGGTTCAAGTCAATTTGATTTAATGAATCTCTATTCATTGAATTAAATTGACTCAATGAGTCCAAGTCTAAATTAGACTCATTTAACACATGAATCAAATTGAGTCTAACTCAATTAGTTTAATTTGGATTACTCTTAATCCAACTTGGTTCATCACATGAAACTAATCCTCTTGGTTCATCAAATGAACCTAATCTCCATCTAATTGCCCGTTGTGTGTAACCCTATAGGTTCTTGTAACGTTGGAATGCTCCTAAGCCCATTTAGAAGCATAAGTAATGAGTGGTATCTAGCAACACATCATTACTACCTAAGTTACAAGAATGTTGAGATCCAACATCACCTTGTGACTACTAATTGTGACTCTCACAATATATGATAATGCCCTTCTATCCTTGACATCTAGATTGATTAATTTGAGGCATAGACCGTGTCATCCTCTAATCAATCTATATATTGAACTCCAAGTAGACTCACTCTAAACAAATGAGCTCAATATCTCATATTGACTCATTTGGGCATGGCCATGCACTTAGTGGTATCACTCTATCAAGAATGATGATGTCACTCCCATCATATAGGAGGGATAGATCCCATCTACATCACTCACATCTCTTCACATAATTTGTTACATACCCAGTAATCGCCTTTATAGTCCACCCGGTTATGGGTGACGTTTGACGAAACCAAAGTACGCAACTCCTTATGTAGGGAACCATGTGTTAGGATCGTCGTACTCGGCTAGAGAGGGGGGGGTGTGAATAGCCGACCCCAAATTGCTCGTTTCTTCCTACGATTAGGGTTAGCGCAGCGGAAATAAAAATAATAGAAACGAAAGCGGAGAAATCAAACCTCAACACGCGTCGATGTAACGAGGTTCGGAGATATACTCCTACTCCTCGGTGTGTCCGTAAGGTGGACGAAGCCTATCAATCCGTCGGTGGATGAGACCCCGGAAACCCGGCTAATAATCACTCCTTCTGGGTGGAGAAACCTCGCCACAATGTTTTGCAAAAGCAATACAGGAGTAAAAAGCAGCAAGAAGCAAAATACAATACAAATGTATGAAACACCTTCGCTTACTTGCCTTCTCTTCGACTGGATGAAGCTTCTCGGATCCAACCACAACAACAACAGAAACTGATCAGTTGGTCTCAGCAGAGTGGAAGCTCACAAAAGCTTCAGAACGAAGAGGTCGGAAAGCTCATGGAAGAACTTGCAGCAAGAAGAAGAGAGGAACAAGAAGAAGCGAAGCTTGAGAAGAAAAGAAGATTACCGTGAGCCCTCGATCTCCTTTTATAACCTCCGATATCCTCGAGCCAACTCGCGAACCGCAAGCAAAAAGGCGAGCATGTTCGAATAACCCAGCCGCTGAGTCACATCGGCTAGTCCTGGACCGATCGGCTCCACCCCGATCAGAGTTCTTCCGACGGTCATGGAGACCGATCATGTCTTCCCTGATCGGTCCCGATCAGAATGCTCACAGAGTTGCCCAACTCTCAGTGCGTACTCTGATCGGTCCCGGGACCGATCAGGCTCTTGATCGGTCCCTGACCGATCAGTAAGCTCACAGAGAGTTCTCGATCGGTCTCAGACCGATCAGGAAACCACAGTATCAGTGGATCGGTCACCAGACCGATCCAGGTCTTGGTTTTTACCCAAACCAAGTCCAAACCAATATCCGGTCAACCTTGACCTCTTGGTACATCATGCTTAGCATCCGGTCACTCCCTTGACCTGCTAAGACTCCCCACCAAGTGTCCGGTCAATCCCTTTGACCCACTTGGACTTTTCTCTTCGTGTCAAGTATCCGGTCACTCCCTTGACCTACTTGACCTTCTCAACACCAGATGTCCGATCACCCTTGATCCATCTGGATTTTCCGTTTCCCGGCTTCACTCACCAGGACTTTCACCTAGCTTCACTCACTAGGATTTTCACCTGGCTTCACTCACCAGGATTTCCAATCTGCCCGGCTTCACTCACCAGGACTTTCCAACTGCCTGGCTTCACTCACCAGGACTTTCCCACTGCCTGGCTTCACTCACCAGGACTTTCCCACTGCCTGGCTTCACTCACCAGGACTTTCACCTAGCTTCACTCACTAGGGTTTTCACAACTGCCTGGCTTCACTCACCAAGACTTTCCCACTGCCTGGCTTCACTCACCAGGACTTTCCCACTGCCTGGCTTCACTCACCAGGACTTATCCGTCTGCCTGGCTTCACTCACCAGGACTTTCCACATCCGGTCCAGAGAACGAGCTACCGAACCCTCTCTGACCACAGTTCGGGGAACGAGCTACCGAGCCCTTTCCGACTTCCATCCGGTCCAGAGAACGAGCTCCCGAGCCCTCTCTGACCATAGTTCAGAGAACGAGCTACCGAACCCTCTCCGACTTCCCATGTGCCAAGCTTCCATACTTGGACTTCTCCGTGCCAAGTCTCCATACTTGGACTTTTCACCATGCCAAACTCCCTGCTTGGTCTTTTCCGAGTCAAGTCAACTCACCTCGGGTCAATTAGGTCAACCTTGACCACGGGTTGCACCCACAATCTCCCAAGCTTGTATCCTTGTAAAACATCAAGATACAACTTTTCTGTTCACGTCAAACATTGTCAAACATAACTCGTCAAACATCAAAACACAACTCAAGTCAAGTCAACTCGAGTCTGGTCAACCAGGTCAACCTTGACCTAAGGTTGCACCAACAATCTCCCCCTTTTTGATGTTTGACAAAACTCATAATCAAACTTAGGTTTTCTAATGTTCTTCCTTGAACATTCTCCCCAAACCTACACTCTCCCCCTTTTTGACACACATCAAAAAGAGTGAATCAAGGTCAAGAGTTTCTTTCTAATGAAGGTCCCATACCTTTCATTGAAACCCTTAATTTCCCCCTTGATACTAAGGTCAACAATTAACTTAGTGATAATCCCATATCACTCAAGTCTTTAGGAGTAAAAACTCCCCCTAAAAGTTAACTCCCCTTGACTAATAGGTAAAATTCCCCCTAAAGGTCAACTCCCCCTTGACCATTGCACCAATAATGTCTTGGAGAGTTTCAAACCTTCAAAATACCAACTCCCGAGCTGAAATTTCAGACAACCAGTCGAATTTCAGCAATTTGGCACGCCCTTATCGGTCACCAGACCGATCAGGCTCCCTCTGGACCGATCAGGAACCTCCCGATCGGTCCACGATCTGATTTCGATTTCTGATTTCTTCTCCCGAAATTCAGAAACCTCTAGAAAATCACAGAAAATTTCAAAAATTGTAAAATTTTGAGGATACATTCCTCATAACATATACTATCATGGAAAAATAGTTTTCTATGAAAATAGCTTCCATTTTTCAATCTTGATACAAAGTTCACAAGTCTTTGAAATAGCTCAAAGTTAACTCATCTTTGTATCACCTTGTTCAATGATGAATGCTATCACTAGAAAAGCTTCATCAAGGTTTTTCAAATCAATTTTAAAATGATTTTAAACCCTTTAATTTGGGACCACAATCTTAGGGCTAAATGTACATGACTTGTACGCAAGTTTTCCCTATGATCCTTCAATTTCGAATTAGGCTTATCTAGGTACAAGAACTATGTGTTAGGATCCTTCGTACGGCTAGAGAGGGGGGGTGTGAATAGCCGACCCCAATCGATCGCGTTTCTTCCTACGATTAGGTTAGTGCAGCGGAAATACAAATAGAAACGAAAGGAGAAGAAAATCAAACCTTAACACAGCGATGTACGAGGTTCGGAGATGATACTCCTACTCCTCGGCGTGTCCGTAAGGTGGACGAGCCCTATCAATCCGTCGGTGGATGAGTCCCCGGAGAACCGGCTAATATCAACTCCTTGTGGGTGGAGAAACCTCGCCACAATCACTTGCAACAGCAAGCTAAGAGTACAAGAGAATAGCAAGAACAAAATGAATGTAAAACAAACAAGCTTGCCTTCTCGTCGACTGAGGTCCCGGATGAAGTAGCAACTCCACGGACAGATGACAACAGCAGAAAAACAGCCGGAAGCTCACGCAAGCTTCAGCAGATTGAGCTCGAAAGCTCTGAGCACCGTAAGCGTAAGCTTCAGTGAGAGAACTCTGTATGAAGAAGCGATGATCGGAGAGTTTTACCAAGTCCTCAGAGCCCTCATTTATACCGCGAAGAAAGCGAAGAAAACACAGAAGAAATCTGCCATGACGCAACGGTTAGTGCTCGATCGGCCGGGGACCGATCAGACTATTCCGATCGGTCCCACGATCGCTTTCTTCACGTAAAGCGCCCACCTTCAGCGGGTTCGATCGGGCCTGCGGGACCGATCAGCCTGGATCGGTCCACGCATCGATCCCAACCCTTGCTTTCTCGCGACATCGCTCTCGATCGGTCCCTGCATCGATCAGATAGGCCCGATCGGTCCAGACCGATCACCGCCTCTGCCTCGTTGGCGATCGGCCACCGATCGATCAAGAATCAACAGAGCTTTATCGATCGGTCACCGCACCGATCGAGCAACAGACACCGGATCGGTCCGTGACCGATCCGAGCTTGGCTTGGCCCAAACCAAGTCCCAAGACTTCCAAACCAATATCCGTCAACCTTGACCTATTGGTACTTCATCCCTAGCATCCGTCACTCCCTTGACTGCTAGAACTCCCCGCCAAGTGTCCGTCCAATCCTTTGACCTACTTGGACTTTTCTCAACACCGATGTCCGATCATCCCGATCCATCCGGATTTTCCTCGCTCGGCTTCACTTACTGGACTTTCACCGGCTTCACTCACCAGATTTCCACCGCCTAACATCCCGCTTAGGACTTTCCCACCGCCTCGCTTCACTCACCAGACTTTCACCGGCTTCACTCACCAGACTTTCCTTTCACCTAGCTTCACTCACTAGGATTTTCACCGCTTCACTCACCAGAATTCCACCGCCCAGCTTCACTCACTAGGTCTTTCCCTGCCTGCTTCACTCACCGTGACTTTCTCCGCCTGGCTTCACTCACCAGACTTTCCCACCGCCTGCTTCACTCACTGTGACTTTCTCCCGTGCCAAACTCCCTGCTTGACTTTCCCTGCCAAGTCTCCATACTTGACTTTTCCGCGTGCCACCTGCTTGGACTTTTTCCCGTGCCAAGTCTCCGTACTTGGACTTTTCCAGCCAAGTCTCCATACTTGACTTTTCGCCAAGCTCCCCGCTTGGACTTTTCCGTTGCCAAGTCTCCATACTTGACTTTTCAGTCAACCAGGTCAACCTTGACCTAGGGTTGCACCAATAATCTCCCAACCATCTATTCTTGTCTCACATCAAGAATACAACTATTCCACGAGTGTCAAACATCAACATGCAACTCAACTAGGTCAATCTTGACCTAAGGTTGCATCAACAATCTTCCCAAGTCAAACATCAAAATACAACTCGAGTCAAGTCAACTCGAGTCGGTTCAACCAGTCAACCTTGACCTAAGGTTGCACCAACAATCTCCCTTTTGATGTTTGACAAAACTATAATCAAGTTAGGTTAACCCGATAACCTAACTTAGGTTTTCCAACCATCTTCCAATGTCCAATGTTCTTTCCTTGAACATTCTCCTGACATTCTCCCCTTAGGTTAACCCGATAACCTAACTTGGGTTCTCCAATAGTTCTCCCCTTTTTGACACACATCAAAAGAATTCCAATGTTCTTCCTTGAACATTCCTTGACATTCTTCCCTAGCTTAGGTTAACCCGATAACCTAACTTGGGTTCTCCAATAAACACTCTCCCTTTTGACACACATCAAAAAGTAAAGGAGGATATCAAGGTCAAAGTTTCTTCCTAATGAAAGTCCCATACCTTTCATTGAAACTCTTAATTTCCCCCTTGATACTAAACTCAACAATCAACTTAGTGATAATCTCATATCACTAATCCTCAAAAGTTTTAAGGAGTAAAAACTCCCCCTAAAAGTCAACTCCCCCTTGATAATTAGGTAAAACTCCCCTTAAAGGTCAACTCCCCCTTGACCATTGCACCAACAATGTCTTTGAGAGTTCCAAACCTTTAGAAATCCAAAATCACAACTTCCATAACTGAAATTTCAGACAACAGCTGAAATTCAGCAGGTTGGCACGCCCTGATCGGTCCCCGGACCGATCAGAACCCCTCTGGATCGGTCCCCAGACCGATCCAGCCTTTCACCAGATCGCAGTGCTACTGGAACTCACTGGATCGGTCTACAGACCGATCCACAATACTCTGGATCGGTCTTCCCTGGATCGGTCCCCGGACCGATCCAGCCACTGAAATCAGAATTTCTGATTTCCCCTTCCGGAAATTCAGAAACTCCTAGAAAATTCCAGAAAATTCGAAAAATTACGAAACTTTGAGGATACATTCCTCATGTCATACACTATCATGGAAAAATAGTTTTCTATGAAAATAACTTCCATTTTTCAATCTTGATACAAAGTTCAAAAACTTTGAAATAATTCAAGTTTAACTCAACTTTGTATCATAATGTTCAATGATGAATGCAATCACTAAGATGGCTTCATCAAGGTTTTCCAAATCAATTTTAAAATGCTTTTAAAACCATTTGAATTTAGGACCATAATCTTAGGGCTAAATGTACATGACTTGTACACAAGCTTTCCCTATGATCCCTATTTTCTTGAATTAGGCTCATCTAGGTACAAAACCTATGCACCTTGATCCTAACTCATGATCCTAATATCTCACACACATCTAAAGTGTATCAAACACATCCAAGTCAATTTTGATGTGAGATATGGGTTAAGGTCAACTTAGGCTAAGTTCTCATGCATTTTCTAAACACCAATTTGATCTCAATATCAAATTATATGTTTGTCCTTAAATCAATTCAATTGATTATTAATGCAAGAGATGATGACATGGCATAAAATGGTATCATAAATGAAAACATGTGCCAATGTCATGATGTCATGGCATAAAGTTTGAAACTAAACTAACACATGACATATTATTACCTAAGCATTATCATGGCATTTCAAATGATCATAAATTAAATATGATGTCATGACATGGCATATGGCAAACAACCATGGTAAGTTAACACAAATAAAAGACCTAGATTACCTATCTAAGTATCCTTAATCACTTAGCTAACTTAAATTCTAATCCTAGATTGCCCAAAGTGCTCCAAGGAAATGTCAAAACCCAAATTGACATTTCTTGATCTCTTGTTTGATTTATACCATTTAAAATTCTACAAGAGTAGCACTTCTAAGTTAAGGCCCGGATTGCCTTGATTACCTAAGAGAATATCAAAATCCCAATTTGATATTTCTCTAGGTTTTTCCAAATTGTGTCACATTAAAGTAAGATTAATATATTCTCACTTTGGCACACTTTACTCTTCCAAGGAGTGAATGATAAAGATTATTCCATTTCATTTTCAAAGGTTTCCAAAAACCTTGAAAATGCTCCTTGAGTGTCAATTTCCTCAAAGTTGGGTTAACTACCCTTCTTATTGGAGTTGACACTCTCTAACCCATTTATGGGGTAGAGAAGATGCTCCTAGGAACCCAATACCTATTTGAGCTCATTGGGTTCACTAAATATTCACTAGGGATGACTTCCCTAGCAACCCTCCTAATGACCCTCTTAGGCTTTGAAGCCTTGGTCATTTGGGTCTCATCAAGGTCAACTATAGGGGTGACTCCCCTTGTAACCTTGGTAATGGTCTTCCTAGCCCTAGGTTTTGTTCCATAATCGAATGGAACATTATGATAAGTGGGCTTGACCATTTGGGACTTAGGTTTGTGACCCAAACCTTTCTTGTCCTTGGACTTGGTTTTTGACTCTTAAACCCTAGAGATGACTTCTCCATGTTCTTAAGAGTCTTTTCCAAAGTATCAAGTCTTGACTTCAAGACTTGATTCTCCTTCTCTAATACCTCAATTTTTGATTTATCACTCTTCCTTGAGGTATTCCTAGGCATATGTCTAGTTGATTTAGGATTCCTACCTAGGTTATCCTTAGCCTTAGATGGGTTGATCCTAGGGTTAGCTTTCCTAGTGTTATCCTTATCTAGACTAACATCTTTGGCACCTAAGCACATATATTGGTTCCTAGAATTATCATGCTTATCATTCTTGACAATTGCAATAAAACTACTAGCATGAGTCTTATTATTATTGCAAGAGTGTGCCTTAAATGTTACCTTAGGGTTTGCCTTAGCTCCCCCTATCGACGTGCTCGGTCTCTTGTCCTTGTGAGATTGCCTCCCCCTCGGACATTGACTCCGATAATGTCCCCTTCGCTTGCATTGGAAGCACACCACGTGCTCCTTGCCCTTGCGTGTTGGGACTCCGACTTCCTTGATCTTTGGCGCCGGTGGAGTCTTTCTAACCCTCTTTGGACACTTACTCTTGTAGTGCCCAAACTTCCTACACTCAAAACACATTATGTGTAATTTGCTTGAAATCACGTGTTTGAGTTACCTAGGGTGTGTGTATGGATGAGCTTTCTTCATCCCCTTGAGGTAGATGCTCTTCTGCTCCGTTGAACAAGTCCTCTGAAGTCCTCAACTCCCAACTGCTCCCTCCATGATGTGAGCTACTTGGCTCACTAGGCTCCTCTTCATGGCTTGAAGTGGAGCTCTCCTCATGGTACTTGGCCAAGTTATCCCACAACTCCTTGGCATTGTTGTATTTACCTATCTTACACAAAACACTAGTAGGTAATGAAAATTCAATTGTTTTAGTTACCTCATTGTTGATCGTGAATTGGTGGACTTGTTCCTTCGTCCACTTGTTCTTCTCTAGAGGCTCTCCTTCTTTATCCATTGGAGGAGTAAACCCTTCTTGTACACAAAACCAGTTCCACATATTAGTCCTAAGAAAATACATCATCCTTACCTTCCAATATGCGAAGTTGTCGTTGTAGAAGGGTGGAATGGTGATGTCTTCTCCAAATTGATCCATCTCTAGCTTGTGCTCCCACGGGTGTGAATCCGATGAAGAGCGGCCTCGCTCTGATACCACTTGTTAGGATCCTTCGACGGCTAGAGAGGGGTGTGAATAGCGACCCCAATCGATCGCGTTTCTTCCTACGATTAGGTTAGTGCAGCGGAAATACAAATAGAAACGAAAGGAGAAGAAAATCAAACCTTAACACAGCGATGTACGAGGTTCGGAGATGATACTCCTACTCCTCGGCGTGTCTGTAAGGTGGACGAGCCCTATCAATCCGTCGGTGGATGAGTCCCCGGAGAACCGGCTAATATCAACTCCTTGTGGGTGGAGAAACCTCGCCACAATCACTTGCAACAGCAAGCTAAGAGTACAAGAGAATAGCAAGAACAAAATGAATGTAAAACAAACAAGCTTGCCTTCTCGTCGACTGAGGTCCCTGATGAAGTAGCAACTCCACGGACAGATGCAACAGCAAGCCAGTCGAGAAAAACGTCGGGGAAGCTCACGCGAAGCTTCAGCAGCGGTTGAGCTCAGCAAAGCTCGGAGCACCGTAAGCGTGCTTCAGCAGAGAGAACTTCCAGGAAGAAGCGAGTGGCGGAGAGTTTTACCAAGTCCTGAGCCTCATTTATACCGCCAAGAAAGCGAAGAAAACACAGAAGAAATCTAGCTGCTATGACGCAACGCTTAGTGCTGATCGGCCGTGGGACCGATCAGACCTATTCGATCGGTCCTCGATCGATCGCCTTTCTTCGCGCCCACCTTCGCGGGTTCGATCGGCTGGACCGATCAGACAACTGGATCGGTCCACAGACCGATCCCAACCCTTGCTTTCTCAGCGACATCGCCTCGATCGGTCCCGCACCGATCAGATGGCCTGATCGGCGTCAGACCGATCACCGCCTCTCTTTGCCTCGTTGGCGATCGGCCACCGATCGACAAGAATCAACAGAGCTTGTTGTATCGATCGGTCACCGACCGATCGAGCAACAGATCACCGATCGGTCCGTGACCGATCCGTAGCTTGGGTTTGGCCCAAACCAAGTCCCAAGACTTCCAACCAATATCCGTCAACCTTGACCTATTGGTACTTCATCCTAGCATCCGTCACCCTTGACCTGCTAGAACTCCTCGCCAAGTGTCCGGTCAATCCTTTGACCTACTTGACTTTCTCAACACCGATGTCCGATCATCCCCGATCCATCTGGATTTTCCTCGCCCGGCTTCACTTACTGGACTTTCACCGGCTTCACTCACCAGATTTCCACCCGCCTAACATCCCGCTTAGGACTTCCTGGCTTCACTCACCAGGACTTTCACCACCGCTTCACTCACCAGGACTTTCCTTTCACCTAGCTTCACTCACTAGGATTTTCACCGCTTCACTCACGACCGTCACACCGCCTAGCTTCACTCACTAGGTCTTTCCCTGCCGGCTTCACTCACTGTGACTTTCCAACCGCCTGGCTTCACTCACCAGACTTTCCACCGCCGGCTTCACTCACTGACTTTCTCCCGTGCCAAACTCCCTGCTTGACTTTCCCGTGCCTCCATACTTGGACTTTCCGCGTGCCAAGCCACCGCTTGGACTTTTTCCCGTGCCAAGTCTCCGTACTTGGACTTTTCCAGTGCCAAGTCTCCATACTTGGACTTTTCGCGTGCCAAGCTCCCTGCTTGGACTTTTCCGTTTGCCAAGTCTCCATACTTGGACTTTTCAGGTCAACCAGGTCAACCTTGACCTAGGGTTGCACCAATAATCTCCCAACCATCTATTCTTGTCTCACATCAAGAATACAACTCTTCCACGAGTGTCAAACATCAACATGCAACTCAACTAGGTCAATCTTGACCTAAGGTTGCATCAACAATCTTCCCAAGTCAAACATCAAAATACAACTCGAGTCAAGTCAACTCGAGTCGGGTCAACCAGGTCAACCTTGACCTAAGGTTGCACCAACACTATGCACCTTGATCCTAACTCATCATCCTAATATCTCACACACATCTAAGGTGTATCAAACACATCCAAGTCAATTTTGATGTGAGATATGGATTTAGGTTATCTTAACTAGGTTCTCATGTATTTTCTAAATAACAATTTGATCTCTATATCAAATTGTGTTTTAGTCCTTAAATCAATTTCATTGATTATAAATGCATGAGATGATGACATGACATAAAATAGTATCATAAATGGAACATGTGCCAATGTCATGATGTCATGGCATAAAGTGTGAAACTCTAACTAAAGCATGACATATAAATAACCTAAGCATTATCATGACATTTCAAATGATACTAAATTAAATATGATGTCATGACATGGCATATGGCAAACAATATATGGCAAATAACATGTAAAGGTATAGAAGATACCTAATTCTAGCCTTAATTGCCATTTTTGATAGTTTTGATCATTTTGCCATAAATTCTATATTCCTAAGTGTAATAGACCTAAAATCATATCCTCAAGACTTTTAGATCACTATGTGCCAACTAGATTGACTCTAGAAAATTCCTCAAATGTGGTTGGCACATCCTAATTATCTTAGGAATAATTTTCACTTTCATTTTCAAGGCTTGATTAGACCTTGAAAATTCCTAAGGTGCCACCTTTTGCCATGATTAGGTTAACTACCTATTCAAGTAAAGTTGGCACACCCTAAACCATCTAGTGTGATGGAATCACGCTCCTAGGAACCCAATACCTATTGGAGCTCATTGGGTTCACTAAGTATTCACTAGGGATGACTTCCCTAGCAACCCTTCTAATGACCCTCCTAGGCTTTGAAGCCTTGGTCATTTGGGACTCATCAAGATCAACTCTAGGGGTGACTCCCCTTGTGACCTTGGTGATGGTCTTCCTTGCCCTAGATTTTGTTCCATAATCTAATGGAACATTGTGATAAGTGGGCTTGACCACTTAGATTTGTGACCCAAACCTTTCTTGTCCTTGGACTTGGGTTTTTGACCCCTAGACCCTAGAGTCAAATCCTTAAGAGCCTTTTCTAGAGAGTCAAGTCTTGACCTCAAGCTTTAATTTATCCTTTTTCTTTGAGGTATTCCTAGGCATGTGTCTAGTTGATTTGG
The DNA here is from genome assembly GCF_018446385.1 of Zingiber officinale. NCBI lineage: Eukaryota > Viridiplantae > Streptophyta > Magnoliopsida > Zingiberales > Zingiberaceae > Zingiber > Zingiber officinale. The sequence continues at coordinate 59,546,133 of NC_056000.1, read as the reverse complement.
GATTTCTACCTAGGTTCTCCCTAACCTTAGATGAGTTAATCCTAGGATTGACATTTCTAGTGTTGTCCTTACCTAGGCTAACATGTTTAGCACCTAAGCACATATATTGGTTCCTAAAGTTAACATGCTTATCATTATTAACAATTGCAACAAAACTACTAGCATGTGTCTTATTGCAAGAGTGAGACTTAAATGTTACCTTAGGGTTTGCCTTCGCTCCCCCTATTGACGTGCTCGGTCTTTTGTCCTTGTGAGGTTGCCTCCCCCTCGAACATTGACTCCTATAGTGTCCCCTTCGCTTGCATTGGAAGCACACCACGTGCTCCTTGCCCTTGCGTGTTGGGACTCCGACTTCCTTGACCTTTGGCGCCGGTGGAGTCTTTCTAACCCTCTTTGGACATTTACTCTTGTAATGTCCAAATTCCCTACACTCAAAGCACATTATGTGTAATTTGCTAGAAACTAAATGACTTGAGTTACCTAGAGTTGAGGATGGATGAACGCTCTCTCCTTCATCCCTTCCGGAGGTAGAAGCTTCTTCTTCTTGCTCCGAACTTGAAGAAGAACTCTCCTCCTCTTCTTCTTTAGATGTTGAGTGGCCCTCAACTTCTAAATCCATTCCTCCATGAAGTGAGCTACTTGGCTCACTTGACTCCTCTTCATGACTTGAAGTGGAGTTCTCCTCATGGAACTTTGCCAAGTTGTTCCACAACTCCTTGGCATCGTTATATCCACCTATCCTACACAAAACATCATTAGGTAAAGAAAATTCAAAAATTTTCAATACCTCATCGTTGACTAGGGATTGGTGGACTTGTTCCTTGGTCCACTCCTTCTTCTCTAGGGTTTCTCCTTTCTTGTCCATCGGAGGCTTGAAACCTAATTGAACATAACTCCAATTTTCAAGGTTAGTCATAAGAAAGTAATTCATTCTTACCTTCCAAAACGCGAAGTCGTCGCGATCGTAGAAAGGTGGAATTGTGACGTCTTCTCCAAATAACTCCATTCTCTAGCTCGTGCTCCCCCGGGTGTTGATCCAACGAAGAGCGACCTCGCTCTCATACCACTTGTTAGGATCGTCGTACTCGGCTAGAGAGGGGGGGTGTGAATAGCCGACCCCAAATTGCTCGTTTCTTCCTACGATTAAGGTTAGCGCAGCGGAAATAAAAATAATAGAAACGAAAGCGGAGAAATCAAACCTCAACACGCGTCGATGTAACGAGGTTCAGAGATATACTCCTACTCCTCGGCGTGTCCGTAAGGTGGACGAATCCTATCAATCCGTCGGTGGATGAGACCCCGGAAACCCGGCTAATAATCACTCCTTCTGGGTGGAGAAACCTCGCCACAATGTTTTGCAAAAGCAATACAGGAGTAGAAAGCAGCAAGAAGTAAAATACAATACAAATGTATGAAACACCTTCGCTTACTTGCCTTCTCTTCGACTGGATGAAGCAGTAGCTTCTCGGATCCAACCACAACAGCAACATCAACTGATCAGTTGGTCCCAGCCGAGTGGAAGCTCACAAAAAGCTTCAGGAACGAAGAGGTCGAAAGTCATAAGAACTCGCAGAGCAAGAAGAAGAGGCAGAACAAGAAGAAGCGAAGCTTTCAAGAAGAAAAGAAGATTACCGTAGCAGCCCTCGATCTCCTTTTATAACCTCCGATATCCCGAGCCAACTCGCGAACTCGCAAGCAAAAGGCCGAACACGTATTCGAATAACCTGCCGCTGAGTCACAACGGCTAGTCGACCGATCACCACACCGATCAGGCCCTTTCCGATCGGTCATGGAGACCGATCAGGCTTCATGCTGATCGGTCCCCGGACCGATCGAATGCTTCACAGAGTTGCCCAACTCTCATGCGACCGGTCCTCGGGGACCGATCAGCTTCCGCCGATCGGTCCCCGCACCGATCAAGAAGCTCACAGAGGCACATCGATCGCCGATCGGGTCCGCATCGAAACCACAAGACGATCGGGATCGGTCACCAGACCGATCAAGGTCTTGGTTTTTGCCCAAACCAAGTCCAAACCAATATCCGATCAACCTTGACCTCTTGGTACATCATGCTTAGCATCCGGTCACTCCCTTGACCTGCTAAGACTCCCCACCAAGTGTTCGGTCAATCCCTTTGACCCACTTGGACTTTTCTCTTCGTGTCAAGTATCCGGTCACTCCCTTGACCTACTTGACCTTCTCAACACCAGATGTCCGATCACCCTTGATCTATCTGGATTTTCCCTTGCCCGGCTTCACTCACCAGGACTTTCACCTAGCTTCACTCACTAGGATTTTCACCTGATTTCACTCACCAGGATTTCCAATCTGTCCGGCTTCACTCACCAAGACTTTCCAACTGCCTGGCTTCACTCACCAGGACTTTTCCACTGCCTGGCTTCACTCACCAGGACTTTCACCTAGCTTCACTCACTAGGGTTTTCACAACTGCCTGGCTTCACTCACCTGGACTTTCCCACTGCCTGGCTTCACTCACCAGGACTTTCCCACTGCCTGGCTTCACTCACCAGGACTTATCCGTCTGCCTGGCTTCACTCACCAGGACTTTCCATATTCGGTCCAGAGAACGAGCTACCGAGCCCTCTCTGACCACAGTTCGGGGAACGAGCTACCGAGCCCTCTCCGACTTCCATCCGGTCCAGAGAACGAGCTTCCGAGCCCTCTCTGACCACAGTTCGGAGAACGAGCTACCGAGCCCTCTCCAACTTCCCATGTGCCAAGCTTCCATACTTGGACTTCTCCGTGCCAAGTCTCCATACTTGGACTTTTCACCATGCCAAACTCCCTGCTTGGTCTTTTCCGAGTCAGGTCAACTCACCTCGGGTCAACTAGGTCAACCTTGACCACGGGTTGCACCCACAATCTCCCAAGCTTGTATCCTTGTAAAACATCAAGATACAACTTTTCTGTTCACGTCAAACATTGTCAAACATAACTCCTCAAACATCAAAACACAACTCGAGTCAAGTCAACTCGAGTCTGGTCTACCAGGTCAACCTTGACCTAAGGTTGCACCAACACCATGGTGACTTCAGGTCCAAGGACTAATAGTCATACTAATAGTCACATGAGAAAGTATATAACACTTATATAACGATCCATGATACTTTTACATGGCGGGTCATTCAGTATATATTCTCCAATGCATACCCATGTGTCAACTTGATATCTCTATATCCATGACTTGTGAGGTCAAGTCATCGAGTTGACCTACATGCTAGTTTCGTCGCATTAACATTGTCCCTGAATGTTAATACTTGACTAGGAATGATTAAGAGTAGTGTTCTCTATATCATCTCACTATCGATTCAACCAATCGATTGATATAGATAAGAACCTTCTACTCGACGCTATTATACTTAGTTATTTGACACCAATACAAGTAAGTATAATAACCATAAAGAAAATGCCTTTATAAATATATAGGAATATGATATATCGAGTCTATACGACAATCATCATATGATTGGCTGTAGGGTTCTAACTAATAAAAATAATATCATTTAAATTCACCAGCACCTCAAACACCATGGATTTTTTATGCCACGTTAGTGTGGACGTATACAAGTTCAAACATTTGTAAGAGGAGGGTCTTACCCATTAATTATCTTGTCAACCTTAAATTACCTCAAACACCATGAATTTTGTATGCCATGATAGTGTGGATGTATACAAATTCAATTATTTGTAAGAGGATGTTTTACCCATTAATTTTATTTTGTCAACCTAACTTTATGACAAATAAAATTACCTCAAACACCATGAATTTTGTATGCCATGATAGTGTGAACGTATACAAATTTAAACATTTGTAAGAGGGGGTTTTACCTAGCTTTATGACAAATTAATAGTTGGTTTTTTTTCGGTCACACAAATAATAGCAGTGACCCTAATGGGGAGGATACTATTAAATGTGCCTAAGTGTGTACCATTACTTGATACTAAGTCCACTAAATAGAATTGTGCCCCTTCAGTTGGAGAAGATCACACACATCCTAAATAATTTCCTATAATCATCCATTAAGGAAGTTTGATCTAGTGATCTGCAAACAAACTCATCTGATGTGGAGGAAGGCACTCAGAGCCAACGCGTAAGTTTGAATGCATCACTTACAAATCAGTAATGGAGACCGTGGAGTTTAATTAAATTCCTCTCCCACTTAGTTATTTAGAATGAGGAATTTTAACATGCATACAAGCACACAAACACAAGCACACACAACATAAAAGGCAATATATAAGAAAAATAATTTTCCAACTATTATGGCCTTTATCCATAGCTGTCCTCCGTGTGCCATCAACCCTAGCTGCTGCCATCTTTAGCCACCGCCATCGGGTCTAGTCATTGCATCTATCTTGCTTCTTTTTCCGCTGCGCCTCTAGTCCTCAAATAGTCCCATGCCTCGCAAGGATACGATCCACAACAAAAATAAAATTTTACATTTATTGATCCTATATTCCATGAAGGAATGTACATATAATCTAGATCGAACAAAATGTAAAATCTTAATAACTAATACATCTCCTGCTATATTCAATATTACAATTATGCACACACATAAAATGCCCTCGACATGTCCGAGGGTCCAATCACACACAAATCACATAGGCCAAAATAGTTGGAGCCTACAACCACAAAGTTAATCTATTTACACATCCTACTATTATCATGCCTAAATTATATATGACATGTACATAATTAAACTAAAACCAAACACACAGAGGCTAAACCCTAGCTCTGATACCAATTATTGGTTGCTACTCGAAATACCGCTTTAGTTCCCCTGTATAAAAATTTTGTACAAGCATAGAACTTTTCCTAGCTACCCTTGTGCTCTACTGAAGTCAAATTTGGATTACAAATGATGCTTAACATTATTAATCCAAGTTCTCCTTCAGAAGTTAAACTTGAATTGAGAACAAAACTTAACATTTTTACTTCAAGTTTAACCGATGTGATCTTCCTAAGTTAAACCATATTATAGAAGTTGATCAAATATCTATTTCAGGATCAGCTTCCAGGTCAAACGTGGTGAGGCACTAGGCCTTCTTAGGTATGGGATCATCCACCACTACCTAGACAAAGCCTTTCAAAGAAATCATATATTTAAACTTCTCACAGTAAACTAGGTTTAACTACAGAGATCTCAATAGAAGCACAATATCGAAACATGAAATCAAAAAATAAAATCGATAACAAAAACCATAAATAAAAATCGATAGCCTCTTGTGTTTGGTTTTTCAAGATCTAAAAAAAGAACATGAACTAGTTATGATGTAGAAATAAATAACTAGTTATACCTTTCTTTATAGCTAAAGACCTCTTGATCTTCTATTGTATTTCTCTCCTCCTCTTGGACGTTGTGTGGGCAACGATCAACCAAGATGGAATCCACTCGAACCACTTCTTCTCCTCCAAGACTCTCGAGCCACAAGGGATGCCAAAATAGGAAACTCCTTCTCTTCTTCTTCTCCTCCAAATAGCCAGCCACCAAGATAGAGTCTTCTCCAATTCTTTCAAGTTTCGTCCACCAAGAAGAGATGAGTGTCGACCTTAGAAAGAAGAAAAGATGAGAAGAGAGGATGGAGTGCCGCCAGCCTAAGGAAGAGAAAAGAGAGGGAGGAAGGGGCCGGCCACACCAAGGAAAAGAGAGGAGAGGTTGTTTTACTTCATGAGGCACCCTCTCCTTCTCTTTTATAATCCTTGGTCAAGGCAAAAAAGGAAAGTTTTATAACAAAAATAAAACTTCCTTTTCTATCATGGTGTGGCCGGCCACAAGCTTGTGCTCTAAGCAAGGAAAGATTTTAAACAAAATTAAAATCTCTCTTTTAAAAATTTCCTATTGTACATGACAATAAAGGAAAGTTTTAAAATTAATCTCTCTTTTAAAACATGTAGACAACTACAAAAAGGAAAGATTAATTAAAACTTCTCCTTTTAAATCATGGTTACAAAAAAGGAAAGTTTTATCAAAAATTAAAATATCTCTTTTAAACATTATAGATAACTACAAATAAGGAAAGATTTTAACAAAATTAAAATCTCTCTTTAATCTTTTGTAGATAGCTATAAAAGGAAAGATTTTAAAATTTTAAAACTCTCTTTTAAAACCATGATGATGGCTATAAAAGGAAATTGAAATCTTTCTTTTATCCATTGTCGATAACTACAAATAAGGAAAGATTTTAACAAAATAAAATCTCTCTTTTAGCCATTGTAGATAACTACAAATAAGGAAAGATTTTAACAAAATTTTGTTTCAAAACAAAACTTCATTTTCCTTTTATTCTCTATGTGGCCGACCCTTAGCTTGGGCACCAAGCTATGGCCGACCACCTCTTGGCTTCCAAGCTCATGCTTGGCCGGCCCCTTGCACCAAGCAAGGATGTGGCTGGACGATTACTTGGTAAAGAAGTGGACTTTGTGGATACAAGATTTTATAGAGGCTACAACAGGGACCGAGAGGAGAAATTGGTTTTGGTCTCCCGATGAGCTTGAGCTTCCTGTGTTTTCCCCGAACACCCAACTCAAGTTCATCAATAATAACTCATACCGCTAAAAAGTTATTATTGAACTACCGCACCAATCCCAAATTACATTATGGGCTCCTTCTTATTATGAGTGCATTAATCTCCCTGCGTTTAAGATATAGAATGTCCACTAATTAAATGAGTTACTGACAATTTAATATCTAGCTCCAAGAGTAGTACCACTAAACTTCATTGTCATGCCGGACTAGATCCACCTGTAGGATTTACATGAAAATCCTTATGAGCTCCTCAAGGGGACATCATCAACCTAGATTATTAGGACACAATTTCATTCTATAATCAACAATACACTATATAAATAATATCATGTCCCAACTTATCGGGCCTATTGATTTAACGAGCTAAATCGCACCCTTTGATAAATTAAAGAAATAAATATTAAATGTACGTGCTTGTTATTATATCATGATTAAGAGTACACACTTCCATAATAACAGAGGTTTTGTTCTTTTATATAGTCAGTATAAAAAGAAACTACCTCAAATGGTCCTGCTCAATACACTCATAGTGTACTAGTGTAATTTTATAGTTTAGATAAACTAATACCAAATTACACTACAACCACTCCATTAGTTTGTTCATTCCATCTTAGTTGTGAGATACTATTTATAATTTATAAGGATCTGATAATATAATCTTCTGTGTCCCTCCTCACACCATGTTATTTACAATATAAATTAAATGGACAACTACGCTTAGCATAAATGTAGACATTTGACCAATGTGATTCTTATTTCTAAATAAATATTTATACAAAAAGCTAGACTTTTAGTATACATTCCAACACTCTGGACTATCCGTCCCTAACTTCAAGTTTCGTTGACAACTGATGCCTACTGTTCCCTCAACCAGGAATGCATTCTCACTGGATCTTTCTTCAAGTTGCTTACCTTTACTTACTATTTATGGACTTATTTGATCTTGATCTCTTGACTCACCAGGTCTTCCTACCAGAATTGCACATCCAGATTTTAGCCAATCATCGGGTCCTCCTTGACCTGACTGGACTTCTTGCCAACCGAGTCCTCTCTAACTCAACTGCACTTCCTACCAATCAACTGGTCCTCCTGACCTGACTGGACTTCATCCTAGTGTCTGGTCCCTATCAAGTCTTTTTAGTCTTGGACACTTGGTAGACATGGTTAAATAAATATAACATCTAACTTTAATCCACTTATCATTCATTAAAACTTTATTTTGACCATTGATGCTAACTACACCAATAAAAAGTTATCCTCAAATATGATGTGGGACAAGCAGACAAGATACTCCAAGAAACTCCTCAACATCTACATGTTACCTAAGGAACATAAAACATACAAAGGGATGGTGAGTCCAGATGACTTAGCAAGTAATAGATATCATAGTATATGGTCAACATAGAACATGGAGATCAAAGTATATAATCTCAGTAGGGAAATAAGAACATGATCATATATGATAAATAAATGCACATACCAATAATAGTTTAACACACACGGTATAATGATCAGTAAATCACTAGAGATCAGTAACATATCTGCTCATAATACCTGAGCAATATATATGACAACATATACATGTATAATAAATGAACCTATATGAATCATAGTAATTATATGCAATAATCATAGCTCAATCAAATGCAACATATCACAGGCATATGCAGATATATCTTAAAGAGATGAACTATGTATCATATGCATATGCACATGTATGCGTTGTTGGAGCAATCCCAATGGTCCGTGTGACCATGCATTTTGGTGTTTGGGCAAAGGGTTTAAGTTAGGTTCACCCTTGTATTTGATATGTGTATTTGAGTTGTGCAGGTTTACAGGATACACATGTGACTTAGGTTGACGGCTTCGGGTCTGGTGAAGGATGGAGCATCTGAGGGACCGTGGACAAGACAATGAGGACAAGGGTTGAGGGAAGCGACTTCGAGCTATACGCAAAGGATGACATTGGGGACGAGTCGTGTGCTTGAATGCATCTGAGGGACGAGAGCCAAATGAAGTAGGCTTGAAGGCAAGAGGTCAAGGTTGTAAAGAAGTGTCAAATAAGTCATAAGGGTGAGGGTCCGAGTGCTGAGAGATTGTACTCGGGTACCAGTCTATTGGTGGTTCCATCAGTTAACTGGTATAGTTGACTAGGCAGTCAACTTAGAGTGAATAGAATGCCTTTTTTCACTCGGCCAATGTGGAGTAGTCGACTGGTACTTTTACCAGTCGACTGGTACTTTTACCAGTCGACTGGTACTTTTACCAGTCGACTGGTATCTAGCCGTTGGGATATAATAGTCAAATCTCCACAAGAGGACAATCGACTGATGGTTTTGGCATCGACTAGTAGGCAGGGTTTCCAACCCACGACCTATATAACAAAGGCTTGGGAGCTTGGTTATAGTTGATGAAATAGAGGTGGTTAACCCCTATTAGTAGTCTACCTATGCCCTAGCATCAAAAGAGTTCTTGTGAGAGTTGTAGCGAGGTTTCTCCACCCATAAGGAGGTTTGAGCTAGTCGGAGTTTGACGGGGAGTAATCCATCGATGGATAGGGATTGTCCACCTTATGGATAACCATGGAGTAGGAGCCTTATCTCTGAACCATGTAAATCGACGTGTCAGTTTGTTTGCATTCTTTTCTTTAGTATTTATCTTTCGTATTTGTGTATTTAGCTAAAGGTCCAACTCCATGAGTTATTAGACAGGGGATTTATTCGCCCTAGTGTATCTCCATCTAGTTCTCTGGTATTATTTGTCAAGAAAAAGGATGGTACTCTGAGGTTGTGCATCGATTACAGACAGCTGAATGCAGTGACCATTAGAAATAAGTACCCCTTACCACGGATTGAGGATTTATTTGATCAGCTTAGAGGTACATCTGTGTATTCTAGGATTGATCTGCGATCCGGATATCATCAGCTGAGAGTCAAGGATTCTGATGTTTAGAAGATAGCATTCCGCACCAGATACGGACATTATGAATTTTTGGTAATGCCATTTGGGCTTACCAATGCTCCAGTGGTATTTATGGATTTGATGAACCACATCTTTCTGAAGTATTTAGATCAATTCGTTATCATCTTCATTAACGACATATTGATCTACTCGCATTCTAAGGAGGAACATACACAACATCTTCGCATAGTCTTGGAGACTCTTCGATGACATCGACTATATGTGAAGTTTAGTAAGTGTGCGTTTTGGCTATCCTCAGTCAGTTTTCTGGGACACGTGGTGTCTAGTCGAGGTATTTCCTTAGACCCTCAAAAGATCGAGGCTGTCACCAGCTGGGAGTAGCCGAAATTAGTTCAAAAGATCCGCAGTTTCTTGGGACTGGCTGGATATTACAGATGGTTCGTTGAGGGTTTCTCTCGTATAGCTATGCCGCTGACATGCCTGACCAGGAAAGGCGTGAAGTTCACTTGGTCAGAAGCCTGCGAGACCAGCTTCCAGGAGCTGAAGTGGAGATTAGTTTCGACACCAGTTTTGGTTTTACCTTCTGGAGAGGATGGATTTGTACTCTACACTAACGCTTCTCTACAGGGTTTGAGCACTGTTTTGATGTAGCACGGCAGAGTAGTCTCCTATGCTTCTCGTTAGTTGAAGGATCATGAGAAAACTGCCCACTACATGATTTGGAGTTGGCCGCTATTATCTTTGCTTTGAAGATTTGGCGGCATCATTTGTATGGTATTATATTTGAGATTCTCACTAATCATAAGAGTCTCAAATATCTTTTCACTCAGAAGGAACTCAATCTCCGACAGAGGAGATGGAAGGAGTTCCTGAAGGATTATGACTGTATCATTAGTTATCACCCAGGGAAAGCTAATGTGGTTGCCGATGCACTTAGCCGAAAGTCCAAAGGGACTTTAGCTTACCACCGAACTGCAGTCACGGACTTGATTCAGCATTTCTCCGAGTTGGGCCTTCAGGAGCAGGGATAGATAGAACAGGGTATTCTAGTTACCATGGTTGCTTAGTCGTCAATCAGGATGAGGATTCAAGAGGCCCAGGTCGGTGATCAGCATTTACAGTCCATTGGTAGCCAGATATCTTCTAGGCAGCAGACTGAGTCCACCCGAGATGACAAGAGTATTATTTATTTTCGAGGCAGATTATGCGTTCCTCAATCTCACCCGGTCTTGGAGGAGCTACTTCAGGAGGCTCATCACTCTCAATTTGCGATCCACGCAGGTAGAACACGCATGTATCAAGATTTGAGGCATTCCTATTGGTGGAACGGCATGAAGAAAGACATCGTGGAGTTTGTAGATGTTGGTGAGAGCCCTAGAGCCAATCATGTGATGATTGTTGTATGGACTTGATGTATCATATTCCTATATATATATATTTATAAAGGCATTTCTTTATGGTTATTATACTTACTTGTATTGGTGCCAAATAACTGAGTATAATAGCGCCCTTGAGTAGAAGGTTCTTATCTATATCAATTGATTGGTTGAATTGATAATGAGATGATATAGAGAACACTACTCTTAATCATTCCTAGTCAAGTATTAACATTCAGGGACAATGTTAATGCGATGAGACTAGCATGTAGGTCAACTCGATGACTTGATCTCACAAGTCATGGATATCAGATATCAAGTTGACACATGTGTATGCATTGAAGAATGTATACTGAATGACCCGCCATGAGAAAGTATCATGGATCGTTATATGAGTGACATATACTTTCTCATGTGACTATTAGTATGACTATCAGTCCTTGGACCTGAAGTCATCATAGTTCCCTACATAAGGAGTTACATACTTTGGCTTCGTTAAACGTCACCCGTAAATGGGTGGACTATAAAGGCGACTACTGGGTATGTAACAAATTATGTGGAGGGATATGAGTGATGTAGAAGGGATCTATCCCTCCTATATGACGGGAGTGATATCATGATTCTTGATAGAGTGAGACCACTAAGTGCATGACCATGCCCAAATAAGTCAATATGAGATATTGAGCTCATTTGATTAGAGTGAGTCTACTTGGTGTTCAAGACATAAATTGATTAGAGGATGACATGGTCTATGCCTCAATTGATCAATTTAGATGTCAAGGATAGAAGGACATTGTCACATATTGTGAGAGTCACAATTAGTAGTCACAATTGTGATGTTGGATCTCAACATTCTTGTAACTTGGGTAGTAATGATGTGTTACTATATATCGCTCATTGCTTATGTTTCTAAATGGGTTTAGGAGCATTGCCAACGTTACAAGAATCTATAGGGTTACACACAAAGGGTAGTTAGATGGAGATTAGGTTTATATGATGGACCAAGAGGATTAGATTCATGTGATGAACCAAATTGGATTAAGAGTAATCCAAATTAGACTAATTGAGTTGGACTCAATTTGATTCATGTGTCGAATGAGTCTAATTTAGACTATGATTCATTGAGTCAATTTAAAGCAATGAATAGAGATTCATTAAATTAAATTGATTTGAGTCAAAGGGTAGATTTGATCAACCATGGGAGATAAGAGGTCAAGTTTGACTTGACTTGAGAGGGAAGATGAAGGGTCAAGTTTGACTTGACCAAATTCCACTTCATTGTGACTTGGCATGGGTCAGCCAATGATGATGTTCCACATCATCAAGGCTACATCATTGTGTGCCATCTCATGAGGAAGATCAAGAGCCATGACTCTTGGTATTACATGGAGGTATAAAATGCTCTAATAAGTGGCCGACCACACATGAGTAAAGCAAGGGTGTGCTCATTCAAGGTCTCTTCTTCTTCCTCTCTTCTTTTCTCTCCTTCTCCTCCATTGTCGAGACCTCTCAAGAGTGCTAGCACACTCTAAGTGGTTCTCTCCACCTTTTGTCTGTGTGGATACGTGTAGAGGAATGTACACTTGACACTCTAAGAGATCCGACAACCATTTGGACGAGCGGGATAAGCAAAGGGCATCACTACAAGGGTAATACTTCGTTTTTTTGTAGATCTAAGGTAGATCTAATGTAGATAAACGTGTACATGAATATTCTATTTATCTATCTTCGCACGGATCCATGGCTAGCTTCGAGGTTTCTGCAACGGAAAAAAAAAATGTTTTTGCGGCTCGAAAGTTCTAACAGTGGTATCAGAGCCACGTGCGAAGATTGTACATGTTTGTATTTATTATTACAAAAATGTTTCAGATCTATAAGTTTCTATAATTTTTCTACTTTTATGGATTTTGTGAGTATTTTTATTGTAGAGGCGAAGCAACAAGTGCTTGGACACTTGTAGGCTTCAAATATTGAGAAAAACCTTCCGAAACGGCAAGGTCTCGCCCAAACAAAATTATTTTTTTTTTGGTACAGTGACTTAAGGCGCTATTAGATCAGTTTGGGACACTCGCGATATTCATTTCGCAAGAAGGGGCGCTGCCCCTAACCCCGCAAGGGGCATTGTCTCGCGATCACACCCGAAAATCGTTAAACGGGACCATCGAGAAGTTGTGACTCATAAAATTGATAAAACAGTAGTAAAATTATAGAAATTTATGTAAAATACATAATTTAGAATTATGTATGATATTGTAATGGTCATGGCCCAAAAACCCCAATGTGGTTGGTTAAAACTATGTTGTAATTCATAATATGGTCTGCGTGTCATTTTAATATTGTGCGTGTTGTATATGATATGAGACTTGCGCGTCGTGCCCCCCTTATTATGTTCCTATTGTAAATAGATTTTAGACTCGAATGTAACTCGAGTTTCATATTTGTAATGTATAAAATGAGGCGGTGGAAGGTCCACTCAAGAAGGAGTTACGAGGAGGGTGCTGTCAACACATGGCGGTCAAAAGGAGGTGCTTGAAGAAGCCATTAACCCTAGGTTGACCGTCCAATCTTTTTATTGACTTGAGAAGTTCGTAGTAGGGCCATGACCTTATCACAAATTAATTAATCAGTATATATATATATATGTATGTATGTGTATGTATCTATCATTGCTTGTGTGTATGTGATGCATGCTAATGTAGGGTAATTAGTGCCTTAATGCATATATAATTCACATTCATGATTAGATTAGATCTTAATCAAGTCAACTCGAAATGCCTACCAAGTTTTGATACCCATCACTACCTCGATCATTTGTTGTTGTTGAATCTACCAAAGCAGAGCAACGCATATTATCTTGGTAGGGTGCGGAGGGACAATCTTGGTCCCGCCTATCAAAGCTTGGGTGAGAACAAACTCAATTAGATTGAGTATAACTAGTTAACTCAATTGGATCGGGTAAAACTATAGGCATTTTCCAATGGTTGGGAAGATAGTATAAACAAGAGTTGCATAAAGATGTAATTGGTAATTAGTTATCTACCGATCATACTAAGCCTTGGGCGGTTTAGCCAAAGCTAACTCAAGGCGTAGTATGATGTGGGCCTTGTCCTGCAAGAATTATAGCTAATTGGTATGAATCTAGTAGTGTGGTTTGACCACATCCATGACTTGATTCTACAAAAGCCCTATAATTCAGTAGGAGCATCATTTAGTTAAAGGCCTAATTAAATAATAAGTGAAATATGATATTTACTTTCTGCTTTATTTATGTTGTAGATTGCCATGTCGACGAACACGAACATTTTCTCCCTGCATTCTGTCCTTTACAAGGACAAGCTCAATGGAGCCAATTTCCTAGACTGGTATAGGAATCTGAGAATCATTCTCACACAAGAAAGAAAACTGTACGTCCTGAAGCAGCTCATTCCGGAGGCACCTCCTGCCACTGCCACGCGAGCCGACCGAGATGCTTATAAGAAGCATCAAGATGATGCATTAGATGTGTCATGCCTCATGCTCGTAACCATAAACTCTGAGCTTTAGAAGCAACACGAGTTAATGACGGCTTATGATATGGTTGAACATCTTCGTCAACTATATCAAGGACAAGCGAGGCACGAGAGATTCGAGATCTCTAAGGCACTGTTTCAGTGCAAGATGCAAGATGGGACTCTCGTAGGTCCATATGTACTCAAGTTGATTGGGTACATAGAGAACCTACAGAGGTTGAGATTCTCACTTGGCCAAGAACTGGCCATTGACTTGATCTTGCAATCCTTGCCAGAAAGTTACAGTCAATTTGTCATAAATTACAACATGAACGAAATTGATAAGCCATTGCCTGAGCTGCTAAGCATGTTGCGAACTGCTGAGCTCAACCTTAAGAAGGTAAAGCCCAACTCCATTTTGATGGTGCAAAAGCATAAAAGAAAGGGCAAGACTGAAAGTAAGGGAAAGTCCCAAGACAAGGGCAAAGGCAAGGTAATGAAACCTAAAGGAGGGGTTGCCAATGATGCTACCTACTTCCACTGCGGTCAGACCGGGCACTGGAAGAGGAACTGCAAAGGATACCTGGAAGATCTTAAGAAGAAGAGAAATGAGATTTCTACTTCAGGATTATATGTTATAGAAGTCAATCTCTCTATTTCTTCATTGTGGGTATTAGATACCGGATGCGCTTCTCACATTTGTACTAGTGTACAGGCGCTGAGAAATAGCAGGGCATTGATGAAGGGCGAGGTGGACCTACGAGTAGGCAATGGAGCACGTGTTGCTGCTGTTGCTGTAGGAACTTACTTTCTATCTCTGCCCTCTGGGCTTGTACTAGAATTAGATAAATCACTACAACAAAAACCCTCATAGACATCGGTTTTCCACTGTTGTCTATTACATTTTCGACCGATGTCTATGAAGGCGATGTATGTAACGCCCACCCCTCTTATGCTAGTACTACTCTAAGAAGGGACAGGTGTTACTTGGACTACGTGACATACATATGCATATGAATTCATGGCAGCGGAAGGTGTATTTAAAATTTTCTAATTTATCATATGCATTGTACTAAACATGGCATGTGAGTAATATAACCATATAACATAATGGATATGCTACATACTAGTATTCATGCATAATACTTGAACATGATTCATAATTCCATAACTTAAGCATAGGCATACCAACATGAAATCAAAACATAGTTCACATGCAAGTTTAGACATATATAGGTTCTAAAACATAAATGGATCTATTCCACCATGCCACTTCCACACACATCATCATTGCTTTTCCTGCTGCTCCCCTTAGTTTAGTCATTCTTTACTCTTTTCTGCAGTACAAGGAAATATAAACTATAAGCACATAGGCTTAGTAACTTCCTTTCCTACTCACAAAATCCATAATCATAAACATAGCATATGGCAAACCATAAATAGAACATGTGAGAACATAAGGTAAATCATAGCATATCATGTGAGAGCATAAGGTAAATCATAGCATATCATGTGAGAGCATAAGGTAAATCATATCATAATATGTGAGAACATAAGACATATCATAGCATAACATGTGAGAGCATAAGCATAAAATAGTAGCATGTATATCTATACATCATAATCATATCTCAAGGGCATCTTTCTAAGCATAAAGATCACATAACATGAAAATATCTCCATAGAGAATTTTTCTAAAGCATAAGGAATCATATAGCATGAGATATGTGGATGCAAGATGCTCTTTTGAAAACATGTACATATAGAATGAAATGAGAATATGCAAGATGTTCTTTTGAAAACATATATCATATAGGTACTTAAACATAATCTCAGCATGAGGGCCCAGCTTTTTACCACATACATACATAAATGCACGCATCCTAAGTAGATCCAAGGTAGCTAATCTTGAACCTACTAGGAACTAGGCCCGTTTCATAGACCATCGACCTAGGGGCAACTTAGGAGCCCATCCCTTTTACTAGGCCCGTTTCATTAACCATCGACCTAGGGGCACTTAGGAGCCCATCCCCGGTACAAGCCATACAAAGTAAAATAGCATGTCATATCATGTCATATCATAACATATCATGTTCTTGTCATATCATGAAAAGTGCTCTTGATCCCAACTTAAGGGAAGCACTCCTAGGCTTTTCATCTTACATAAGCCTTGCATAAACATAGCATGATGGCACCAAGTGCACATAACATATAGCATATCATAAAAAGCATAACATGATGACATGAAGTGCACATTATATGACATCTCATAAAAAAAACATAACATGATACCATGAAGTGCACATAACATATAGCATCTTATAAAAAGCATAACATGATAACATGAAGTGCACACAACATATAGCATCTCATAAAAACATAACATGATAACATGAAGTGTACATAACATATAACATCTCATAAAAACATAACATGATAACATGAAGTGCACATAACATATAGCATCTCATAGGAATTCATAACATGATGACATAAGTGCATATATTAATTAACATGGTGACATAAAATTCATATCATATCATAAGAGTCAATATCATGCATGGTTAAGGTTTTGAAACTTCTTACAAGCCCTAACTCATGCTTGGCCGAAACATATAAACATACATCATAGGTTTTCAAACAACATGGAAATATGAAATCAACTACCTAAGTCCTCATAATCATTAATTATAACATGTAAGACCTTAGGAACCCTAGGTAGCTTCTTAACCTCATTCTTCTTATCTTGGCCGAAAAAAGAAGGCATGTTTTTAATTTTTTTCTTTAATCAATTTAAAGCATGAAACTTTTGCAACCTACATAGCATAGCAAGTGAATCTCTTGGTAACCATAAGTGAGATTTAAACTCTAATATTCAACCTTGGCCAAAACCTCAAGGTAGGGAATTTAACCTAACATTGTATAGGAAATCACACATCATGAGGAAGCATAAAACAAGTATAGTTTAGGTCTACAACTTTCTCTAGGCCCCTTTTTTTTCCTTGGCCGAAACCTAAAGGTAGGGTTTCTAGGTTTTTCATGCAACTTAAGACATGGAAATTCAATCTAACATTGTATAGAAAATCATACATCATGAGGAAGCATAAAACAAGTATAGTTTAGGTCTACAACTTTCTCTAGGCCCCTTTTCTTTCCTTGGCCGAAACCTAAAGGTAAGGTTTCTAGGTTTTTCATGCAACATAAGACATGGAAATTTAATCTAACATTGTATAGAAAATCATACATCATGAGGAAGCATAAAACAAGTATAGTTTAGGTCTACAACTTTCTCTAGGCCCCTTTTTCTTTCCTTGGCCGAAACCTAAAGGTAAGGTTTCTAGGTTTTTCATGCAACATAAGACATGGAAATTTAACCTAACATGGTATAGAAAATCATACATCATGTGGAAGCATAAAACAAGCATAGTTAGGTTTCAAACTTTTCTCTAGACCTCTTGTCACATCTTGGCCGAAACCCTAAATGAGTAGGATTCCAAATTTTTCAACAACATGAAGCATAAAAACTTTTAACATCCATAGATAGTCCCTTAACCTCATCATGGCCGAAACTCATATGGCAAGATCCTAATTTTCAAGTAACCTATAAGCATAGAAACTTCTTAAACTACTTGTACTGCAGGTGAGGGGATACTTACTTCCTTTCGCTTGGTTTACAATGAAAAGAAACCTTGCTTGTGAAGTTCTCCTAGGAAGAAGACCTTTTGTTTGATTTCGGCAATGAGGAAGAGGAGGCTTGGGATTTCAGTGGGAGAAGGAAGGAGGAAGAGAGGGAAAAATGAAATTCCCTTTCTCTTTTTCCTATTTATGCTAAATGAAGGAAGAAGGTAAAACCATCTTCTCATGGAAGGTAGTAGAAGAAAACTCCAACTTTTCCTTCTAAGTGGAGGGAGCCTTTCCTTATCTTTAATTATCATGTCTCTCTCTTTCATAACAGCACTCCCCTGCTGGGCTACTGGTTAACAAATACATGCATCTACTAAGATGTCTAAGGTTCAAACCTTGGTTATGCTTCTTTTTATTTCTATTTTCTTTTATTTTTGGAAAAATCCACATAAGACCTATTTTAATCATGCATAAAATTCATATGACATTATTAGAGATCCTATGGGTGTTACAATGTAAAAGGTCTGCCATTTTAGACATCGGGTTAAAACCGGTGTAGTATCACTTAACGACACCGATTTTCGAATCAGTTATTAACCGGTGTAGTATCACTTAACGACACCGTTTCATCAACGGTGTAAAACCGATGTAATATTATATGTTAATAACACCAGTTTTGACAGCGATATATGACCGATGTAATATTAGTTAATGACACCGGTTTTGCAGCGGTGGAAAACCGATGTAATATCAGTATTTTTTAACAACACAAATTCGATATTCGAAATAGTGAAAAACTGATAGTATTCAAGAAAATACACAAATATTCACAAATTACACAAATATTCTTCATTCAACAGTATCCATAAAATACACAAATATTCACAAATTACATAAATATTCTTCTTACAACAATATCAATAAAATACACAAACATTCTTTTTACATCAAAAGCTAATAGATATTGTACACATCAAGGTAGAACATCGTGAGTCAAAAATCAAGCTGAGGCTACATTAAATTATGAGAACCAAAATCTGTTCAACTTGCTATACTGCTCCATTCTTCTTGTGCCTTTCATTTCCCTAATCTCACCAGTTTTCACCTTCAAATGCCTAGTTTTCTGAGTTAAAACATCTACTGTTCTAATCTGTCAAACAAAAGTATCATTTGGTCTACTTAACTACAGCAAAGAATAAAAATAGAAGAATTATACATGCTGCAGAAGTCCTAGAATATTACCATCAGAAAAAAATTGACATGGGACAATATACGCAATTTACATTCCATGCAAATGCATGCATCATCCAAAGTTTTCAAAAATCAAATACCTTTCCTACTCAAATGTGATTATCATGCATTCAGCCCACTTGAACCGCACTTCATCAATTTCATCTCTAGAGTACTTGAGATTTGTAAACTGTAAAAACACATAAATAATATATTAGTAAACCAAGACAAAAAATCATAGTTGAAAAAAGCAGTAAGAGCACTAGGTAACAAGATGACTAATTGAAATGCTTAAAAAGAGAAACATTCATCAATTATCTCAACCACATCATATAGTGATAGATCTATCATTCCTGGGAACTTAATATAATCCAAACCAAAAATTTTAATCTAACTACATAAACAACAATTTTAATCTTTCAAATTCAATTCATTAGTGGTTGACCCAAATGACATAACTGTTTATATCACTAAGAGTATATGGAAAGTAAATAAATTCACTTTTAGTTTGTAAATAATAAATTCACTTTTATCACTAAGAGTACATGGAAAGTAAATAAATTCCTTAGCAGCAATAAAGATGAGTAACATCAATTCATTTATATGATTTTCAATGATACAATAACATCAAAACAAGTTTTTATTTCAAGGAGAAAATAGCTAAAATGCTAACTAGTCAACATGAATTTCAAACCTTATCCTCTTCGAGCTAGGCTTATGAAATCATTTCTAAGAACAAAATCGACAAATTCAAGACTGTTCTTTCAACCAAACAGAAACTTTGTAAAACTAGAGGAAATCAAATGAAAGATCAGATCATAAACCCCAAGCACAATAACTAGAGCAACGAATATCTAAAAGGGATCTATCTACTTGTTCTAATAAATTTAGTTATTTATTAAATAAAAATTTACCATTGAATTCTAGAAAATAGGGAGAACAAGAATAAAAGAATCAATGTAATATATATATTTATTTATTGCCTTTGCCAAAGTTGGTATTCTGGTCCACATGTCTTATTCCGGTTCAGTGAGAAGTAGCTGTCTATCTCTTTTTCTTTAACTACCACCCTTTTCAAATGGCTTGAATATTTATGAGGTCTAAATAAGAGACAAAAGTTGGATGAAGATTCTCCATTAATTTTATTTGATTGTTTCATTTATCATCATTAACATTAATTAACACCATTTGGTCACTGACTTATTATGTAAGACCCAAGTGGAGAAACAATTAGCCAAATAATTAGCTCATACAAACAAAACATAAAAAATCTTTTAATGAATCAACCCCCTCTTTTCCATGAAGAGAATGACTAGTTTTAGAGGAGAATAACAGTATTTATTTTTTCTAGCAATAGGACAATGGAAACAATCAATTACTAAATAACTTTGGCAATGAAAACAATTAATATGTCTTAACAACTTCACTTTAACCTTTCTTTCATTTGAAATTTTATCTTAACACGTGTAAATTCTTTACATAAGTTATTATGTAATATATTAACAAATAAACACTTAGGAAAAAAAACAATGTAGTAACGATGGCATGTTTAGAAGTTGTGAGGGGTCAATATCAGTAAAAACATCATCAGAAGTTGCGAAATCTACCGATACCGTGTGTTTGCATTGCGTATTGTGACACCGTATAAATATTGGGTGTATCCGAGGAAATTGAATTTGCAATCCTCAGGTCGAATCCAGCTTCTCAGAACTGAATAGTTTGTTGCCGGAAGGCTCAATTCCTAGGGAAATTGTTGAGTTACAATTCAAAAGGAAGATACAATCACTGGAATGTAAAGTATCACTAGGAGAGGATCGTTAGTACCTGAGCTAGCTCCTTAACGGTGATGGCTCGGTTCCCCTCCCGCTCGAAGTGCTCAAAAGTCGTACTTGTCATTTGTTCCCACCCATCCAAGGCCTCGAGGTGATGGGGACTGATTGCAGCAGTACAGAATTCTTCAAAGTCCATCTTTCTGTACAAGAGTGGCTCCAACTGGAGATGATATTATTTACAAGCATGAGTTTTAGAAAAGGTATACACCAGCAAATGAGAGATATTGTAGGTCATTCGGAGGTTTAAAAAAAAAGTTTTTGATATGAGAAGGTGAAGAAGTGTTTTCTTGTCATAAAAAAATTACTTTAAGCTTATATGAGTACTCAAATAGGTCAAAACTGTAGCATATAAATTTTGTAGTAATGGTAATGGTGGAGGCATACAAAAGAAACTTAGCAACTGCAAAAAAAAATGGCAGCAGGAATGGATGCCTCGCCACATTTAAGATATCAATAACCTTACTCTCCTTCATTGCCTTGGTTGCATTTTTGCAATAGGGCCTGCACAAGGATAGACATAGAAGTAAATGACAGAGGAAAGTATGCAACTGAACAATCACATTTTGGATATTGGCAAACAAATTCGACTAGACTGACCATTCGGAAGTTGTCGAACGATATGTGACCTTCTCCGTTTGGTGCTAGCAGCTTAAACCATGATCTTAGATAAAACAGTTGATCCTCTATTAGGGCTTTGGATAGCGCCTGAAAAGTGCGATGCAATAAAAAAATATTAAACAAGTAAGATAGAGTATACAACCATTGTATAAGTTCTGCATGTTGCTGTAAGACAGACTTCGAGGTTTTGATGAATTGAATATGATGGGTGCAAAATTGTTTGCCCAGGAACCGCTGTTTGTATGTTTGTTGTACTACTGCCTTAAGATATGATAAGAATAGGTTCAGCAAATCAGCAATCAAATTTTAAATGATTTTTATTTTTTTTAAATTATTAGGTTGGAGAAAGCCTCAAGTAGTAAAGACCAACACAGCTTAATCATGATAATGATTTATCAAGAATACCAAGTCTACAAGATTTGAAATTTAAGCACACATTTACCGGGTTTTTAGAGTAGTAGCTCTAAGATATCCATATTGGGTTTGCCTTCTAAGTCATCTATTGCTATATCAATTTTTGAACCTTTAATTGTTAGTTTAAAGGCACCATACATTGTAGATCTCTTAACATTCAAGACACATAGATCTAACACTTGCCTGCATTATTCATTGAGTTGAAATTTTGCCTTCTAATATTGTTAAATACTTCTATCTTGTTTTCACGTTAAACCTGGTATTTAATCCTTCCCCATTCTACATTAGCATTGCTTAAGTTTGTTGTGGAAATTCCATCTCATGCACTAACCCATATCAACTGAGGATATTTGGGTTATTAATGTATGAATAATTGAGAGCAATTATTGTAACGACCCGACTCCTGGGTACTAAGCTGTGAGCCGGATCGCTACCTTAACTACTGAAGCTACTGTACGGAAACTGGGTAAAATAAAATTTCACTAGTTGACTCTATTAAACTGACAACTGGTACACCCATGCTGTTATAAGGAAGGGTTCAAGACCTTTCTGGTTGGGGTATATGTGCTGAGGAGGATACTTGACCTCCCATCTGAGCTAGAACTCGAATCTAACTTCCCAGCTAGCTGCTGTTCGATCCACGGATCGATCAAACTTGCCCTGCTTCTGTGCCCTTCTGGATCGGTCTGCGGACCGATCCAGCAGAGGCTGGATCGGTCGGCCAGACCGATCCAGGTGTGTCTGGATCGGTCTGCAGACCGATCCAGGTGTGTCTGGATCGGTCTGCAGACCGATCCAGGCACCTGGAGTACAGTAGGCTACTGTATCCATCTGGATCGGTCGGCTGACCGATCCAGGAGAAGGAATGGCACTGGATCGGTCTGCTGACCGATCCAGGTTCTGATAGTCTGAAACGAAATCAGAATTTCTGATTTCCAGCACTGATTCGTGCCAAAACCTCACACTACCACTATCTAATGCATAATAAACATTCTAGCAACATGTAATAACAATTCTAAACTTAAGCTAAAGCAAGGTTTACTAGTTCATGGCATTTTAACAACTTAAAGTGCATGAAGGTATGAATTTCTAAAAGTTCTAATTACTTAAAACATGAACTGAACTAATAAACTGAAAAGTGCTAAAGTAAATGCTAAATCCCCAGAGGGTCTTTTATTCCAGTTCCTTCCACACACATCCTCATCTGCATTGACCTCCAGCCTCCACTGCTAATCCATTTTCCTTTTTCCTGTATCTGCAGTATAAGGAAAATAGTATCTGTAAGCTTTAAGCTTAGTAAGAAACCATCTACCTCACAAAAACATGCAACGATGCATTTCATGACTTTTAAAACATGCTATTTGAAAACCGAGCTGAGCATGACAACATGGCATGGTATATAAAAGCATAAACTGGAACTGAAACATGGCATAGCATATAAATTAAACATGCTTTAAACTGAACATGGCATACTTATAAACTGAGCATGAAACTGAACTAGTCATGCATATATCTAAATCTGTACATGAACTCAAATCATGAAAACTGAACCTGAACTGAACTGAAAGCTAAAATAGTGTTCTCATCACTGGTTTTAAATTTGAAAACTATACATATAATAGATGAAAATACTAAACATGCTGCTGGGGCCCTGGCAACTGTACCTACTGTGCGCGCATCCCTACGAGACCCGGGATTGCAAGTTCCGAATCCAGCAGGGTTACTAGGTTATCTGAACCTAGGGACGACTGTGGGAGTCCAGCCCATGGATATCTGATCCAAGTACAGTGCCAACTGAATAAAAGTAAAATACTGTTTTATTTTACTTTGCTGTTCTAGGTTATTTGAACCTAGAGCTAGGTTATCTGAACCTAGAGGCTACTGTGGGAGCCCACCCAATGGATATCTGATCCATTTAGCTGTAATAACTGATAATAAGCTGAATAAAATGTTTCTAATACATTTTACATGCTGTTAGGACGCCTACTGGTGCATCCTTCTAAACTGGGCATTCTACCGAATGCTTGGTGTGCACTAAAAGCACACCCTAAAACTGAAAACTGTAGAACTACTGAACTAATGCCAAAACTAACAAGCGAGAGCAATCATACTGCAGGTGAGGGGTTTCTTACCTCAATCGCAAGGTTTTCTTACGATTCTATCCGCTAGGTTTTCCGGAAAACTGCTCCGTTCGACGAACCGCTTACGTCCTCGCGTTCCTCTCGCGGAGAAGAACCTTTTTCGTGTTGGAGTCGTTGCTGGAAGATGTTCCCTTGCCCCTTGGCTTGGTGTGCCGTGCGTGAGGAAGAGGAGAAGAAGAGAGGTGTGGCGGTTTTAGGTTTCGGGTGAGGAAAAACTACGGTGAGAAATAATCTAAAACTTCTCACTTAAATCCTTATTTATATTTACTAATTAATTCATCCAAAAATCAATTATAAATATAATTGATTCCCTCTTATTTCCGCACGGCCCTGCTGGGTTCAACTGGTTACTAGCATTATCCCTTACACCATAGGTCTCGGGTTCGATTCCCGCCTAAGCTATTTTGCGGTTCTAATTATTTTTGCTACTTCCGCTATTCGGAAAAATTCTGGAAAAATATCTAAAAATTCCAGAAAAATCATAGAATAATTCTAATGCAAGTTTGAGAATTTTCGGGTGTTACAATCCCCCATACCTTATAAAAAGTTCATCCCCGAACTTAAAACAATTCTGGGTACTTCTGTCTCATGCTGGCCTCTGTCTCCCAAGTCGCCTCTACTGCTGTGTGATTTTGCCAGCTGACTTTGACTAATGGTACTTCCTTGTTCCGTAATTTCTTTACTGCTCGGTCTATTATCTGAATAGGCCGACTGTCATAGCTGAGATCATCACGGACCTGTACCAACTGGGGCTCAATCACCTGGGTGGCGTTTGGAATATGCTTCTTCAGCATGGAGACATGAAATACGTTGTGGACAGCTGACATCTCCCGAGGTAGCTCTAGCTCATATGCTACCTTGCCCACTCTCTTCGTGATAAGGTATGGTCCCACATATATGGGAGCCAGCTTGCCCTTCTTCCAAAAACGCATGACTCCCTTCATGGGAGCTACCCTGAGGAAAACTGTATCCCCAACTGAAAACTCTAGGGGTCTGCGTCGTGTATCAGCATAGCTCTTCTGACGGCTCTGTGCTGTCTCTATCCTCTGGCGAATCTGCTGTATGGCTGCTCCGCTACTAGATCTGTCTGAAGCTCTAGTTCATTCTGTTCACCACTCTCATACCAACAGATTGGTGATCCGCACCTCCGCCCATAGAGTGCCTCATAAAGTGCCATGCCGATAGTGGCTCGATAACTGTTGTTGTATGCAAAACTCGTATATTTGCACCAACTTCCTTGAAATCTAGGGCACAAGCCCGAGCATATCTTCGTAGCACTGATTTACTGGCTCCGTCTGACCATCCGTCTGAGGATGGAAGGTTGAATTTTAACTGGGTGCCCATAGCTGACTGTACATACTTCCAGTGTGATGTCTCTGTCCGATATAATGGTTCGTGGGACTCCATGCACTGACAATCTCCTTGAGATACAACCGAGCTAGTTGCTCCATGGAATAGGATATTCGATAGCTAAGAAGTGGGCTGATTTAGTCAACCCGTCGACTATTACCCAGATGGCATCAAAACCATTCGTGGTTCTGGGTAATCCCACTATGAAGTCCATAGAGATATCCTCCCACTTCCATTCTGGAATCTGGATCGGCTGCAGAACTCCTCCTGGTCGCTGATGTTCTGCCTTAACCCTCTGACAGGTTAGACAGATGCTGACGTATCTGGCGATATCTCGCTTCATCCCAGGCCACCAAAAACGTTTCTTCAGGTCTTGATACATTTTGGTGGAGCCTGGATGCATCGCATAGGGCGTCCTGTGAGCCTCATCTAAAATCTGTCTCCGTAGTTCCTCCTGATCTGGAACACAGAGTCTGTCACCACAGTACACTACCCCACTGGCGGACACTCTGAACTCTCCACTTTCTGATTCTGCTAACCCTTGCTTGATTTTCTGGATTTCAGGATCCTGCTCCTGAGCTGTCTGGATATCATCAAGCAAGGTAGATGCTAAGGACATAGTGGAAAGCTGCCCGACTATAAGCTCGAGACTAAAAGCTGTAATCTCCTTCCTTAGGGGTGGTGACATAGCTGCTAAAGATAATAAGGTAGCACTGGACTTCCTGCTGAGTGCGTCTGCTACCTTATTAGCTTTCCCTGGATGGTAGAGGATATCTATGTCATAATCCTTGACCAGCTCTAACCATCTGCGCTGCCGCATATTCAGATCCTTCTGAGTAAAGAAATACTTCAGACTTTGATGATCTGTATACACTCTGCACTGAGCTCCGTACAAATAATGTCTCCAAATCTTGAGAGCGAACACCACTGCTGCAAGCTCAAGGTCGTGAGTAGGATAGTTCCTCTCATAATCCTTGAGTTGTCTGGAGGCATAGGCGATCACCTTGCCCTGCTGCATCAGTACTGCTCCTAATCCCAATTTAGAGGCGTCACTGTAGATGTCGAAGCTGTCTGTGTTTTCTGGTATAGCTAAAATAGGAGCACTGGTCAATCTCCGCTCACAGTCCTCTGTCCACCGAAATTTCTTGTTCTTCCCGGTGAGAGCTGTCGGTGGCTATCCTGGAGAAGTCCTCTACGAATTTCTGTAGTAGCCTCGCTAATCCGAGAAAGCTTCGATTTCACCGGCGTTCGGGTCTCTTCCGGTTACTTATCGCTTCTATCTTGGGATCTACCATAACACCATCCTTGAGATGATGTGACCTAGAAAGGCTACGGTCTAGCCAAAATTCACATTTCGTGAATTTGGCGTACAGCTTCTGCAAACTGTCTTCGATGCTCTGCATGGTCCTCCGAGTGCCTGAATAGATAAAATGTCATCAATGAATACAATGACAAACTTGTCTAAGTATTCTCTGAATACTCTTCATGAGGTCCATGAAAGTAGCTGGAGCATTTGTCACGCCGAAGGCATGACTACGAACTCATAATGTCCATATCTGGTCCCGAAAGTTGTTTTAGGTATATCACCTTTCTTGACTCTAACCCGGTGATATCCTGATCCGAGGTCAATTTTAGAGAACACCGTGGCTCCCTTTAGCTGGTCAAACAGTCATCTATCCCGGGAGAGGGTACTTGTTTTAATTGTGACCGTTCAAGGCAGTAGTCTATGCATAGCGCATGCTTCCATCCTTCTTCTTCACGAACAACACAGGTGCTCCCATGGTGAGTGACTAGGGCGATGAAACCCTTGTCAAGAAGCTCCTGAATTGATCCCAAGTTCCTTCTTGGAGCCATGCGATACGGTGCCTTGGAAATTGGATTTGTGCCGGGAATGAGCTCTATCTCAAATTCAATCTCCCTGTCTAGTGCTAAGTCTGGTAGCTCTTCAGGGAAGACTGCTGGGTAGTCACAAATGACTCGAACCTCTGATAGCTGTTGGTTCTTATCCTGGCTGGTGTTGACTACATTTGCTAAAAATCCCATGCATCCTGAATCCATTAGCTGCTGTGCTTTCAGTGCTGAGAGAAACTTCCTGGCTTTTCTCTTTAGTTTTCCCATGTACTCAAACTGTACTCCTGCTTCAGGTTGGAATATGACCTTCTGTTTACGGCACTCTATAGAAGCGCCGTATCTGATCAGAAAATCCATTCCAAAGATGACATCGTAGTCAGTCATTTCTAGCACTATCAGATCACCAAAAAGTTCTCTGTCTGCTATAATGACTGGCACTGCTCTGAGCCAGTGTGTGGATGCCATAATGTCTCCTGAGGGTAGTGTTGTCAGAAACTGACTATTGAGTACCTCTGGAGGTGTTGCTAATTTCTCGGTAAACGCCCTAGATACATAAGAGTGGGTTGCCCCAGTATCGAATAAGACAGTTGCATTATGCTGTAAAATACTGATCTGACCTGTGACAACTGTCGAGGCATTTGCTACGTCCTCTCTGGTCAGTGAGAAAATCCTGGCATTCGTGTTAGCTGTGGGGGCTTCTAATCTGCCCTGACTGATCTGTGGACCATCTAAGGCAGCATACATCTGGTGTAGCTGCGCTGGCTGAGCTCCATATTGTATCGGCTGAGGTTGAGGAAGACTGTTCTTGTTCGGGCACTGCTTAGCCATGTGCCCTTCCTGTCCACATTCAAAACAACCTCGCGTACCCTTGCGGCAAACTCCTGGATGATGTTTCCCTCAAATAGCACACTTGGGATGTCTGGAATGTTTTCCAGCCGGTCCCCCTTTTGGGTCACTGCTTGCCTTGCGTTTCCCCTTCCAGTTGGAGCTATGTCCCTGTTGTTTCTGCTGAGTACCTGAGCCAGCTTGTCCCTTGGCCTCTGTGGAAACCTGCTTCTGCTGGGTGATGCTGTGCTGATAGTGCTCAGTGATCAAAGCACTACTCACTAGCTCCTCTGTGGTTTGTGGCCTATGAACGCCACCAGCCACATTCATTGCGATCTCTGGTCTGAGCATCTTCAGCATCAACCATACTCGTTCCTTCTCTGTGCTGACTAGTTCTAGACACAGATGGGCCAACCTGTTGAATTTCTTCACGGCTTCCTGAACTGATAGGTTGCCCTGACGAAATTCTGTAAACTCGTCATAGTGTCGGTTCGTGACTTGCATGTGAAAGAATTCCTCGAAGAATTCTTTCTCGAAGTTGGCCCATGTCATCTGGTTTACTGGCCACTTCGATTTAATCGGCTCCCACCACATGCGTGCGTCTCCTGTTAAACAGAAGGAGGCACACTTCACCTTTTCGTGCTCTGGCCAGTCTAGAAGTTCCATCGTGCTTTCCAGTGTTTTAAGCCATGCCTGAGCATCCCATGGTTCGCTGGTGCCTGAGAAGTTCTCGGGCTTAATTCTCTGCCACTGGATAAGGTAAGCTTCTCTCTTAGCCCCTGCTACTGGGACTGGTACTGCAGGCTGAGCTGGTACAACCTCTGTGATTACTGGAGTCGTGAGGTTCGGTACTGGAGTGACTGGGGGAGTAGTCTGCTGGTTAGCCTTTAAGGAGGCTATCTCCTGCTGCTGTTCAGCTAACTGCTGCAGTAGCTGAGCCACTAGTGCTGTAAAGTCTGGGGGAGGCACTGAACTGCCTGCCTCTTGCTGGGGCTCAGCCGCTGATGCTTTCTTAGCTGGACGTCCTCGTACCATTTTCTAAATAGCAGAGAATACATATATATATAACTAGGCTATCATGTTATAGTTAACTACTAGTAACATGTTAAATACTATTACTGTAAACATGAATTAATTAACTACCAACATGAGAGCAAACATGAAAGCACATATAACTGATATGAAAGCTGAAAACAAAACTGAGTGAGAGATGTTCTTACTTGGAAGCTCTAGGCACAATGCTGATGTGTGTGTAGGAAGTGAGGAACTTGCTCTGATACCACTCTGTAACGACCCGACTCTTGGGTACTAAGCTGTGAGCCGGATCGCTACCTTAACTACTGAAGCTACTGTGCGGAAACTGGGTAAAATAAAATTTCACTAGTTGACTCTATTAAACTGACAACTGGTACACCCATGCTGTTATAAGGAAGGGTTCAAGACCTTTCCGGTTGGGGTATATGTGCTGAGGAGGATACTTGACCTCCCATCTGAGCTAGAACTCGAATCTAACTTCCCAGCTAGCTGCTGTTCGATCCACGATCGATCAAACTTGCCACGATACCGTGCCCTTCTGGATCGGTCGGCAGACCGATCCAGGTGTGGATGGCCGTGAATCGATGTCTGATCGGTCTGCAGACCGATCCGTGCACCGAGACTGGATACCTTTTGTTCGATCGGATCGGTCACCGATCGATCCAGGGAGATCATGAGGTTATCAGATCCATCCGGATCGGTCGGTGACCGATCCAGAGAAGGATGGATCGGTCTGCTGACCGATCCAGGTTCTGATGGTCTGAAACGAAATCAGAATTTCTGATTTCCAGCACTGATTCGTGCCAAAACCTCACACTACCACTATCTAATGCATAATAAACATTCTAGCAACATGTAATAACAATTCTAAACTTAAGCTAAAGCAAGGTTTACTAGTTCATGGCATTTTAACAACTTAAAGTGCATGAAGGTATGAATTTCTAAAAGTTCTAATTACTTAAAATATGAAACTGAACTAATAAACTGAAAAGTGCTAAAGTAAATGCTAAATCCCCAGAGGGTCTTTTATTCCAGTTCCTTCCACACACATCCTCATCTGCATTGACCTCCAGCCTCCACTGCTAATCCATTTTCCTTTTTCCTGTATCTGCAGTATAAGGAAAATAGTATCTGTAAGCTTTAAGCTTAGTAAGAAACCATCTACCTCACAAAAACATGCAACGATGCATTTCATGACTTTTAAAACATGCTATTTGAAAATCGAGCTGAGCATGACAACATGGCATGGTATATAAAAGCATAAACTGGAACTGAAACATGGCATAGCATATAAATTAAACATGCTTTAAACTGAACATGGCATACTTATAAACTGAGCATGAAACTGAACTAGTCATGCATATATCTAAATCTGTACATGAACTCAAATCATGAAAACTGAACCTGAACTGAACTGAAAGCTAAAATAGTGTTCTCATCACTGGTCTCAAATTTGAAAACTATACATATAATAGATGAAAATACTAAACATGCTGCTGGGGCCCTGGCAACTGTACCTACTGTGCGCGCATCCCTACGAGACCCGGGATTGCAAGTTCCGAATCCAGCAGGGTTACTAGGTTATCTGAACCTAGGGACGACTGTGGGAGTCCAACCCATGGATATCTGATCCAAGTACAGTGCCAACTGAATAAAAGTAAAATACTGAATACTGTTTTATTTTACTTTGCTGTTCTAGGTTATTTGAACCTAGAGCTAGGTTATCTGAACCTAGAGGCTACTGTGGGAGCCCACCCAATGGATATCTGATCCATTTAGCTGTAATAACTGATAATAAGCTGAATAAAATGTTTCTAATACATTTTACATGCTGTTAGGACGCCTACTGGTGCATCCTTCTGAACTGGGCATTCTACCGAATGCTTGGTGTGCACTAAAAGCACACCCTAAAATTGAAAACTGTAGAACTACTGAACTAATGCCAAAACTAACAAGCGAGAGCAATCATACTGCAGGTGAGGGGTTTCTTACCTCAATCGCAAGGTTTTCTTACGATTCTATCCGCTAGGTTTTCCGGAAAACTGCTCCGTTCGACGAACCGCTTACGTCCTCGCGTTCCTCTCGCGGAGAAGAACCTTTTTCGTGTTGGAGTCGTCGCTGGAAGATGTTCCCTTGCCCCTTGGCTTGGTGTGCCGTGCGTGAGGAAGAGGAGAAGAAGAGAGGTGCGGCGGTTTTAGGTTTCGGGTGAGGAAAAACTACGGTGAGAAATAATCTAAAACTTCTCACTTAAATCCTTATTTATATTTACTAATTAATTCATCCAAAAATCAATTATAAATATAATTGATTCCCTCTTCTTTCAGCACGGCCCTGCTGGGTTCAACTGGTTACTAGCATTATCCCTTACACTATAGGTCTCGGGTTCGATTCCCGCCTAAGCTATTTTGCGGTTCTAATTATTTTTGCTACTTCCGCTACTCGGAAAAATTCCAGAAAAATATCTAAAAATTCCAGAAACATCATAGAATAATTCTAATGCAAGTTTGAGAATTTTCGGGTGTTACAATTATCATGTCGAAATAGTTTCTTAGTAATCGTGGATGCTCTAAGTTGTCACAAAACAATTTGACATATGATTCAAGAATGATGTGAACAAACAAATAACTACTGTATAAAATTCTACAAATCCAAAGACAACTAAAGAATAATTGAAAAGACCTTCTAGAAAAATCTGAAACAATTTCAATTGGCATCTTGAGGTGATCAAACTCAAAAATGTCTTCCAAGTAGCTAAGTTAAATATGAGTGCCACGCGATGTTGACAATTATTAGTTTGTAACCCTTCCCACTTTTCTCTTTCCAATCTAATATTACTTATATCCTACTCAAGATTATTATTACTTCTCATCATTTGTTGCTGTACTTTGATAGATTTATGTTAATGCAACAATTCTTACATGATGCTTTCATAAAAAATAAAAGCTGAAAAAAGAGGACTCTGTTCCATTACAGCAAAAATCTATAAAATACCTAAAATATAATGCAGAAGATGATAGGTTGAATGACACATTCAAAAACCTCAGTGGCAAAGGAAACTCACAACAAATGGTACCAGAGAAAACAACAAAAGGAACCCATAACAAAATAGGAGAACATTTTCATGTTTAACATCACCAAAAAAGCAATCAACTAGACCATGCCACTAAACAATGCTCACCTGGTTTAACAAAATTGAAAAGGCCAAAATTAATCAACTTCATCTGATTTTCATCTTTGGTGGTGAAAAGAAAATTCTGTTGTTAAATACAAGGAAGAAATATTAACAGCGCTGAAAAATATATGTTGAAAAAGAAATGAATAGCAAAATACCTTAAGTTGCTCCTGTAAAATAAGAGATCTAAAGTAATATCATGTCTGCATAAATTGAATCAAAGTTCTCTAGGATACAAACCTCTGGTTTAAATCATGATGCACAACACCTTGAAGATGACAAAAGGAAATTAGACTCAGTATTTGAATAACTATAGCTTTTGCATCCTCCTCTGAGTACCTTCCACCTCTTGAGAACATAAGGGAAAAAAGCAATCAAAAGTTATTAATTTTCAAATTCAAATAATCAAATAGATATAAATTATGGCCAATAAAATCACTTTTTTACCTGGATAAAATTCTTTCTAATAATTCTCCACCTTGACATAATCTGGGAAAGAGAAAAACATATTGTTGAGTTCCAAATTAACAGAAGTACTATATAATTTTTTTTTTAAAAAAAATTGCTGCCCATCATCCTAGAAGTGTTCATTTTAAAATTTGTATGGAAAAGTATTATCATATTTCCTTAGTGCAGGATACAAAGTGGAAAGCAAAGAGGCATATTAGTAGGATACTACATGCAACAAGTTTTGGATATATCAACTCTATCTTGTGACATGGAACAAATATCAGATGGAGAAACGTTGTTACTCATTATTAAGATAACTAGAGTTAATTAAGACATACTCCATGACTATGTAGACGTTAAGTGCAACCTCACATGCATCATAAAATTTGACAAGATTATTATGGTTGGACAAGTCTTTGAGGATTTTGACCTCTCTACGAACGTCTTCAATTGATATTGGTGTTGTCATCTGTAAAAACAAGAAAGAACCTGTGAAGTTTCAAAACACCCATTACAATGTTAAAATGCAGTGCCCATGAAATCATGTTTACATAAAAAAGTCAAATTTGCAGTCACCCTAACATCAAGATCAAATGCACCTAAACCTTAGTTCATAGATAGCCCATCAAACTACAGGAAGTCATTACAAGGTATGAATGGCTAAGTTGTCAATTAGTGAATAAGGAATCATGTTCCAGAATTGAACGTTCACTGAATGAAGTAAAAAAGCTATATAAAAAGTCCATCAAAGTATATACCAGCCAACATGATAAGAATAACAACCAAATGTGCTCAATTCAACAAACATAAATTGAATGTTTAGTCTTTTCTTAGTTTGTTTCTGAGAAACACATGCGAACTATGATAAAGATTTGGAAAGTGCCTCTCATGAAATTCATTCTGAGAAACCAGGGTGCTTGTTCCATGCAAATATAAATGCTAGCTCATCTTAGCATTCATATCAGTGGGAAAAACTCGTATCAGATGTAGTGAATGAAATATAATGTCTATCATTGATAATACATTATGTTTTCTGTAGTTTCTCCAGCTTCTCTAGCTACTGGTTTGCTAGCCTTATACAATATAGGACTCTTCAATGAAGTAATTTACAAAGAAGTGAAAAATTGCGCCCAACTCCAACCATCAGATGCTTAAATTAGAGTCTGAAACTGCAACTTTGAAGAACACAAGACAAAAAATGTTATATATTTCTGTGTGAGCTAATAATTGAGACACATTTTATTTATATGTTGGAGAGAAGTTACCCGCTAGACTTTTATTCATACTAGTGTAAGCAACCAGTTTGAAATTAACTATAATTTATGGAAACGAAGCTAATAATCAAGAGCTTCTTTGTACCCCAAACAACCAATTGTTTGCTGACTTGTAAATTAAAGGAACGAAAATGCAAACGGAAATGGCAGATTTTAGGGAAGAAAAGAGATTTCTAACCATCAACACAATCAAAGGGTAGATTTTAGGGAAGTAATCCCTTTTCTCTAAAAACAAAACATCGATAGAAAAACAAAAAATCAAAGCAAAAGCAACTCGTTTTGAGGGGGAGAAATCTCCTCTTTTTTTCTTGCCTACAAGAAACACTGTGCAGAAATCATAAATCGCTTCCACAAAACCCTTATTTTTTTTCCCTTATGGAGAGCAACATTTGTACAAGAATATAAGGGAAAGTATATCGTAACCAGGAGCGGAGGAGGAGGAAGAAAGGGGAAATGAGCAGCCATTGCGAATTGGTGGCTCTCTCCTCTTCAGTTTGAGGGCGATCGCCGACGAAGAACAAATGCGAGATGATCAAGCCCTTTTCTAGCAATTGTTCCTCCTCAGGAAACGAGAAATATGTGTTAGAGAGCACCGCAACAAAGCAACGAGTGTCCCGAAGAGCGAGAAAATGAACCCTTCGTCGATGCTCCGCTGTTGTCGCCAACTTGCCCTTTTAACAGCGAGCATTTCTATAAAATGAAGGGCTCCTCTTCTCACCCAAAGGGAACAGTTGGAGGAGATACGGTGTGGTTGGACGGAGAAGCGTCGTGGTGTGTTGATCCTAATCGGGAGAGGAAGGGGCGTCGATCTAGGAGGGGGAAGAGGGAGATGAGGCTGAGAGAGATGGTGGATGGCACGATATAGGTTCAGGTTTGGAGGAAAGATTGAAGTGTTGCAAATTTCGACTTAGTATTGGTGGGAAAATTAAATTATTTTATTTTATCATAGACACCGAGTTTTAAAAACCGCTGTTAAAATTGGTGTCTATTAACAAAAAAAAGGCGCTCATAGACATCAGCTTAAAAACCCGATGTCTATGAGCGAAAATCTGCGCTTATAGACACCGATTTTTGGAAAAACCGGTGTAAAATACTCAAAGACATCGGTTTTTGCTTAAAACTACTGTTGTTCCACCGATGTCTATGAGGGTTTTTCTTGTAGTGAATGTTGTTATGTGTCTGCTCTCATAAAGAACATCATTTCAGTTTCTTGTTTAGACAAGAAAGGCTTTTCATTTATAATAAAGAACAAATGTTGTTCCATTTATTTAAATGATATGTTCTATTGTAGTGCACCTCTGATGAACGGACTCTACATTTTAGACTTAGAGAACCTCATCTATAACATAAGTACCAAAAGTTTCAAGTCAAATGAAATGAACCGAACCTATCTCTGACATTGTCGCTTAGGTCATATAAATGAGAATCACTTATCCCAGCTCCATAAAGATGGTTTGCTGGACTCATTTGATTTTGAATTATATGAGACATGCGAGTCATGCCTACTGGGCAAGATGACCAAGACTTCATTTAGTGGACACAGCGAAAGAGCAACTGACTTGTTAGGACTTATACATAGTGATGTATGTGGCCCTTTTAATGTCACTGCTAGAGGTGGTTATAGGTACTTCATTACATTTACTGATGACTTCAGTAGATATGGTTATGTGTATCTGATGACACATAAGTCACAATCCTTTGAAAAGTTTAAAGAATTTAAGAATGAAGTATAAAATCAGCTAGGCAAGAGTATTAAGATATTTCGATCAGATCGAGGTGGTGAATACCTTAGCCATGAGTTTCATGACTATCTAGCTGAGTGTGAGATTCTATCCCAATTCACTCCTCCTGGAACAATACAGTGGAATGGTGTATCAGAAAGGAGGAATCGTACCCTATTAGATATGGTATGATCTATGATGAGTCAAACAGATCTTCCTATATCTTTTTGGGGATATGCTCTAGACACAGCAGCCTTCACACTTAACCATGTTCCATCCAAAGTTGTGATAAAGACACAATATAGGATATGGACTGGGAGAGATGCCCAGATATCTTTTATGAGGATTTGGGGTTGTGAGGCTTACGTTCGACGTCAAGTCTCGGACAAACTGGGACCCAAATTTGATAAGTGCTATTTTATAGGATATACCAAGGAAATGAAGAGATATTACTTCTACATTCCCAGTCACCACAAAGTGTTTGTGGCTAAGACTAGGGTATTTCTAGAAAAGGATTTTGTTTTTAGAAAAACTAGTGGGAGTACGTTCAATCTTGAAGAAGTTCAAGATATGGACCATAGCACTGAAGCCTTGATGGAAGTTGAACTGGAACCGCAAAATGTTGTGGATGATAAGATTGTTGCACAAGGAGTTGAGGAACAACAACCAGTTCAAGTAGACCTACCTCTTCGCAGGTCTGACAGGGTACATCGTCAGCCTGAGAGATACTCATTTCTCTTGTCTGACTATGACGACGTTATGCTCGTTGAGAATGAGCCTACCTTCTATCAGGAAGCTGTGATGAGACTGGATTCTGAGAAATGGCTAGAGGCCATGAGATCCGAGATGGAATCCATGTACACCAACCAAGTATGGACTTTGGTTGATCCACCTGAAGGCGTCAAACCCATTGGGTGTAAGTGGGCCTTTAAGAGAAAGACTGACATGGATGGACTTATGCATACCTATAAGGGTCATTTGGTAACTAAAGGTTTCAAGCAAATTCATGGTATTAACTATGATGAAACTTTTTCTCCAGTAGCGATGTTTAAGTCCATTCGGATCATGCTTGATATTGCAGCATACCATGATTATGAGATCTGGCAGATGGATGTCAAAACCGCGTTTCTGAATGGAAACTTACTCAAGGATGTGTATATGACACAACCTGAGGGTTTTGTAGATCCACAGCATACTGACAGAGTATGCAAGTTGCATAAGTCCATTTATGGACTAAAGCAAGCTTCTCAGAGCTGGAATCTTTGATTCGATGATGCGATCAAAAAGTTTGGTTTCATCAAGAATGAAGATGAACCTTGTGTCTACAAGAAGGTTGTTGAGAATACAGTTGTCTTCCTTGTATTGTATGTGGATGACATACTACTCATTGGGAATGACATCCCTTTGCTGCAGTCTGTAAAGATTTGGCTGGGAAATTATTTCTCAATGAAGGACTTAGGTGAAGCAGCCTGCATTCTAGGCATAAAGATCTATAGAGATAGATCTAAGAGATTGCTTGGCCTAAGTCAGAGTACATATGTTGACAATGTATTACTACGGTTTGCCATACAGAATTCCAAGAAAGGATTTCTGCCGATGTCACATGGTGTGAGTCTTTCGAAGACTCAAAGTCCCTCTTCTAGAGAGGAGAGAGACCGCATGGATAAGATCCCTTATGCTTCAGCCATAGGATCTATCATGTACGCCATGCTATGTACTCATCCTGATGTTTCGTATGCTTTGAGCATGACGAGTAGATACCAGTCAGATCCAGGTGAGTGTCACTGGATAGCGGTCAAGAATATTATTAAGTACTTGAGAAGGACTAATGAATATATCTTGATATTTGGAGGCGATGGCGAGCTAGCTGTAAAGGGTTATAGTGATGCCAGCTTCCAAACTGACCAGGATGATTATAGATCGCAGTCTGGGTTAGTGTTTTACTTGAATGGTGGTGTTGTCAGCTGGAAGAGTTTGAAGCAGGACACAGTTGCTGATTCTACAACAGAGACCGAGTATATTGCTACATCAAAAGCAGCAAAGGAGGCAGTTTAGATCCACAAGTTCATTATTGTGCTTGGGGTGGTTCCTAGCATAGCCTATCCTATAGAGCTCTATTGTGACAACAATGGAGCAATTGCGCAGGCTAAGAAACCTCGCTCACACCAGCGGACCAAACACATATTACGGCGCTTCCATCTCATTCGAGAGATCATTGATAGAGGAGATGTGAAAATTTACAGAGTACCCACAGAGGCTAACATCGCTGATCCCTTGACCAAGGCTTTGGCACAGAGAAAGCATGATGGTCACACTAGGTCATTGGGTGTTAGAGCCTACACTGATTGACACTAGTGCTAGTGGGAGATTGTCAGTGAGAGTCCTAGAGCTAATCAGGTGATAATTGTTGTATAGACTCGATGTATCATATATATATATATATATAAAGACATTTCTTTATAGTTATTATACTTACTTGTATTGGTGCCAAATAACTGAGTATAATAGCGTCCTTGAGTAGAAGGTTCTTATCTATATCAATCGATTGGTTGAATTGATAATGAAATGATAAAGAGAACACTACTCTTAATAATTCCTAGTCAAGTATTAACATTCAGGGTCAATGTTAATGCGATGAGACTAGCATGTAGGTCAACCCGATGACTTGATCTCACAAGTCATGGATATTAGATATCAAGTTGACACATGAGTATGCATTGAAGAATGTATACTGAATGACTCGCCATGAGAAAGTATCATGGATCATTATATTAGTAACATATACTTTCTCATGTGACTATTAGTATGACTATCAATCCTTGGACATGAAGTCACCACAGTTCTCTACATAAGGAGTTACATACTTTGGCTTCGTCAAACGTCACCCGTAAATGGGTGGACTATAAAGGCGACTACTGGGTATGTAACAAATTATGCGGAGGGATGTGAGTGATGTAGAAGGGATCTATCCCTCCTATATGACGGGAGTGATATCATGATTCTTGATAGAGTGAGACCACTAAGTGCATGGCCATGCCCAAATAAGTCAATATGAGATATTGAGCTCATTTGATTAGAGTGAGTCTACTTGGAGTTCAAGACATAGATTGATTAGAGGATGACACGGTTTATGCCTCAATTGATTAATTTAGATGTCAAGGATAGAAGGACATTGTCACATATTGTGAGAGTTACAATTAGTAGTCACAATGGTGATGTTGGATCTCAACATTCTTGTAACTCGGGTAGTAATGATGTGTTGTTAGATACCGTTCATTGCTTATGTTTCTAAATGGGTTTAGGAGCATTGCCAACGTTATAAGAATCTATAGGGTCACACACAAAGGGCAGTTAGATGGAGATTAGGTTCATATGATGGACCAAGAGGATTAGGTTCATGTGATGAACCAAATTAGATTAAGAGTAATCTAAATTAGACTAATTGAGTTGGACTCAATTTGATTCATGTGTCGAATGAGTCTAATTTAGACTATGATTCATTGAGTCAATTTAAACCAATGAATAAAGATTCATTAAATTAAATTGATTTGAGTCAAAGGGTAGATTTGATCAACCATGGGAGATAAGAGGTCAAGTTTGACTTGACTTGAGAGGGAAGATGAAGGGTCAAGTTTGACTTGACCAAATGCCACTTCATTGTGACTTGGCATGGCCGGCCAATGATGATGTTCCACATCATCAAGGCTACATCATTGTGTGCCACCTCATGAGGAAGATCAAGAGCCATGACTCTTGGTATTACATGGAGGTATAAAATGCTCTAATAAGTGGCCGACCACACATGAGTAAAGCAAGGGTGTGTTCATTCAAGGTCTCTTCTTTACTCTCCTTCTCCTCCATTGTCGAGACCTCTCAAGAGTGCTAGCACACTCTAAGTGGTTCTCTCCACCTTTTGTCCATGTGGATATGTGTAGAGGAGGGTACACTTGACACTCTATGAGATCCGACAACCATTTGGACGAGTGGGATAAGCGAAGGGCATCGCTACAAGGGTATACTTCCTTTTCATGCAGATCTAAGGTAGATCTATTGTAGACAAACATGTACATGAATATTCTATTTATCTA
Organism: Zingiber officinale; assembly: GCF_018446385.1. Taxonomy (NCBI): domain Eukaryota; kingdom Viridiplantae; phylum Streptophyta; class Magnoliopsida; order Zingiberales; family Zingiberaceae; genus Zingiber; species Zingiber officinale. The sequence goes on along the minus strand of NC_056000.1, from coordinate 59,506,171 downwards.
TCTTTGCACGGATCCGTGGCTAGCTTCGAGGTTTCCGCAACGCAAAAAAAAAAAAAGGTTTTTGTGGCTCGAAATTTCTAACAGTAGCTAGATGTCTAATATGTCAGCAGGTGAAGGCTGAGCACCAGAGACCTGTCAGATTACTTCAGAGGATTCCGATTCTAGAGTGGAAATGGGAGGACATCACTATGGATTTTGCGGTGGGATTGCCTAAGACACGACGAGGCTATGACGCGATTTGGATAGTCGTTGACCGATTAACAAAATCCGCACACTTTTTAGTGATTCGGAAGACCGATTCGCTCGATCAATTAGCAGAGCTATATTGTCGAGAGATCATTAGGTTGCATGGTGTCCCTTTGAGCATTATATCGGATAGAGACCCAAGGTTCATGTCCCAGTTCTAGCAAAGTCTGCAGTAGGCCTTGGGCATACAACTTTGTTTTAGTACAGCTTTCCATCCATAGACAGATGGATAGTCAGAGTGGACCATCCATACTTTAGAGGACTTGCTGAGGTCATGCGTTATGGATTTCAGAGGTAGCTGGGAGGACCATTTACCATTAGTAGAGTTCGCTTATAACAACAGTTATCATTCGACTATCTAGATGACACCATTTGAAGCGTTGTATGGTAGGCCTTGTCTGACACCCACCCTTTAGGAGGAGGTTAGGGAGGCCCAGCTGCTTGGACTGCAGAGAGCTCAGTAGGAGGTAGAGTTGGTCTGCACTATCAGACGGATGATGTCAGAGGCAGAGGATCACTAGAAGAGTTATGCTGATCGGAGACATAGACCCCTGGACATCTCTACTGGCGACCATGTATTCTTGAGAGTTTCACCCACGAAAGGGGTGAAGAGATTTGACCTCCGTGGTATGCTAGCTCCATGATACATTGGGCCTTTCTAGATCTTGGAGAGGATTGGAGCAGTAGCTTATCCTCTGGTGCTACCACCGGCTCTGGCAAATATTCATGATGTGTTTCATGTGTCTATGCTGAGGAGATACGTAGCCAACCCAACACATGTTCTGTCAGATATATCAGTTCCCATTCAGCCTGGCGTTACCTCCGAGGAGGTTTCGATACAGATTTTGGACCACAAAGAGTGTCAGTTGTGAAACAAGACTATCCGGCTGGTTAAAGTCTGATGGTAGTATCATTCTGACGAGGAGGCTACCTGGGAGTTCGAGAATATGATTCAAGCTCGATACCCTCATCTTTTTACCTGAGGTATGTGGGTTAATTTCCGTTCAACATTTATACTATCAATTTATTGTTTGTACTTGTTGATGATAATAACGAAAATTTGGGGACCAAATTTTTATTAGTAGGGGAGAATGTAAAATACCGAAAAAGGGCGAATAACCATAAGAAAATTTTTAGGAATTTTTAGAAATTTTCTGGGAATTAATTGGAGCTTGTATGACCAATTTACGAGGATAAATTATTAGGCCAGGGGAAAGCCTGTTTAAGCTATCCCATTTAAACGAGGAAATGTTTGATTTTTCTTATTAATTGTTTTCTTTTTTTCTTTTCTTTTCTCTCTTTTCCTTCATTTCTCACGGCGTGCCCTAAGCCCTCGCGACGCCGACCGACCGCCTCCTCTTCCCTAACTGACACGCTGACGGCGCCGCCTCACGCCTCTTCCTCTTCTTCCTTGCGATTAAAGCATTGGCCAAGGGAAATCGGGCACATCTCCTTGCCTCTTCCCCTCCTCTTTGCCTACTCGCTCCATCACCCAACGCATGCAGCGACACCAGCCGATCATCGGTCACCGGGGTGCTTGAGCTATTCCATCTTCACCACCGAGCTCCTGTTACGTCTCTGCAAGTGTATGGATATGTCATCAGTAATATAAAAAGATATCGTATCCACAGGGACTAGTTATAGTCACTGTATCAAAATGAATTAGCTAAACAACCGAACAAGAATTACACAAACTAAAACAAAACTAGGAAATAGAAATAGAAAGGTAATGTAGGAAACTAGGTCTTATGGAAGTTCTAAGAGATTTGATTTCTTTGTGATACTTATCAATGCAATATGGTCTACCCTATCCTCAATTGTCATGTGTTTGCAAGAAGTTGTCGGTTATCTTCTGCAGAAAACACCGACTAGGGACATTAATCTACACCTTAAGAAACTAAATAGAAACGATCCCTATGAAGTCCGTTAACGGGGCAACCTTGTCACAACGCCCCTCAGTCATACAACATAGAAGTTCATCACTAATCAATTTACATCAAGATATAGGGTACAACGCATTCATCTATCCCTCTTCTTTGTAGATTCTTGCATCACCCTTCAAGGTGATCCCATAAATGTCCATTAACGGGGTAACCCTATCACGACGCCCCTCAGTCATACAATCTAGAGAATTCCTCTACAAGATCCACAAGAATTAGAAACATCCAATCAAGAATGGTAATTAGATCCAAACACAAAAATCCACACAAGATTGAATTGATACAAAACATAACAACATCATTGAAATAAGAAGTTGGCAAATCCCTGAATTCATACATCAATTCACATCACAAATACTCTCTCAATCCTAGAACAAGGAGATCTACTCCATGAAAGAAGAGAAAAGAACCGAAGACAAGATGATCATAAACATTTTGATCTCAATCAAGAAGATAAAGAAGAAATGCTTATCTAAAGATGACGAGTGATCTTTGGAACCAATTCATGCCACCAGAGTCGAATCTTGGATGGAAAACTCCTTGAAATCACCAGATCAAAGCCCAAAAGGTGAAGGAAAGCTTCAAGATCCGATCTCCCCAAACGGAGAGTCTCCCCCTCTTTCAAAGGAGGAGAAACCCTTATATAAAGCAAGGGTTTGGGTGCCACACAACCCGTGGCACGACCGTGTGAATCTCACACGGCCTTGCCTACTTCCCTCTCGGCCAGAGTCACACGGCTGTGTGGCTCTCACACGGCCGTGCCATGCTTTGTCAGTGGATGCCTTACATAACCGTGTAGATCCACACGACCTAGCAATGTTCTGCCTCTGGAAATGTCACACGGTCGTGTGGCACACACGACCAGGCAATGTGTAACGACCCAATTTTCCCTATTTCGAGTTCCAAATGTCCATAAAAATATTTGGAAATGCTTTTAAAATATTCTAGAGATTTTTAGGAATTTTTAGAGTATTTTTATGTAATTTTTGGAGTTTGTTTGGTATTTTTACCGAGAGGAGAAAGTTAAAAAAAAAAAATTGTAGAAGCTAGGTTTCGAACCCAGCTCCTCGGACCCAAGCACAACCGGCCCGACCAATCGAGCTAAGCTTGTTTTGTTAACTAAATATGGGAATAAATTTATTTAAGGTATAGTTTCGATTTAAACCCTAGTATAAGAAAAGAAAATTAGGTTTTGGGATTTCGGAAAATCAGAATTCCCTCTCAAAAATCTTTTCTCTTCTCACACGGCGATGCCGACTCCTGCTCGGGCGAAAACCGCAGCCTCTCCTAGGGTTTCTTCCCTCCGACGGCCGGTGAAGTTTTCTCTCCGGCGAACCCTCGCGGATCCGAGTTTCCCTCGTGGAGGAGGGTCTGTGGGCACAAGGGAGGTTGAAGCTCCGAGCAAACCGGAACCCTAGAGTTCTTCCCGTCGGTTGTAAGTCCAAGCAAATCACGGTGAGTTGCTACTCACCTGCAGTAGGATAGCTCCGAGATTTGTTTTCCTTGCTGCCGTGATTTAAGGATTTTGGTTTTATGCTATTGCCGTGAGTTTGATTTTTGAAGCATGCTGTGAAATCGCTTGTGTGTTTGCTGCCGTGTACTTCAAAGGAGGGAAATAATTGTATGAACTAGGCATTTTTGTTCCTTTAGATATAGGGCAGTTGACATTGAACAGGGGAAGAGTTGTAGTTTCGGGTTGCTTGTGTTGGTTGCTGCCATGTTGTTCCCTTTTTGATTAGGGTTCTGTTTAATTGAAGTTTAGTAGCATGCGTTCTTGGTTTTCTTTCTTCTAAATTCTGTGGCAGCTAGAATTAGTATCCTATTGCTAGATATGGGTTTTGATTTTGGAACGAAACAAGCTTTATATAGGTTCCAAGTTTCCAACAGGTTTAGTGGAAGAATTCAGCAAGCTTGATTCAAGTATCCTGTTCCAAGTATTCTGTTGATGTTAGAATGAAAGTATAAGTCTGGGCCCAAGAGAAGTTGATTATTATTTTCAAGTATTAAAGTATAAATTTTAAACAAGTGAAATAAAAGAATAAGATTGGAGTAAATGAAGTAAGTTTCACTTCGTTTTAAAGATCAGCAAGTTTAGCTTTCTTTTATGCTAGCAGCTTTTACATGTTTAGTTTTTTACATGTTATTTATTTGCTAGTTGATGAGCATGTTTAGCTTTATATGTTAGCTTTTCAGTTAGTTGATTTCTTTGCCATTTATGAGCATGAGTAGCTTTACATGTTAGCATTCAGTTTTAGCATGTTTCTTTTATTTATATACATGCATATCGAGATTTTGTGAGTTAGATAGCGCTCACTAAGCATTTTGCTTATAGTCTGCATTTCCTCCTACTGCAGATAAAGAAAAAGGAAAGTTAATATGAAGGAAGGCGACAAGGAGATGCAAGAGGGATGTGTGATGTCTGCACTATGGAAGTCCTAGGGATCCTTGCGAATAAAATGAATTATGATTTGTTTCTTTAAGTTAATTAAGTCTTTATGTGTTAAGGAAATTTGATAACTGTTTATAAGGACACTTAATACTATATTTGCTATTCAGTTGTGGTTATGGATTAGTTTTCCTTTATTGTTGCTGAGTTAAAATTATTATACTGCGTGGTTGAATGTTATGTGTTCCATCCGCTTGTGGCTGAGTATATATATTGCATGTATTGTTGAATATGGTCACCGGTACAGGGGAGATTCTGCCGAAATTTTTCGGTAGGGTTTCCATGTAGTTTTTAATCACACCGGTTAAGTAGAGTCAGTAGTTAAGTAGCATCCACCTTTAGAGAGTAGTAGTAGTGTAGAAGGTGGATCGTTACACAATGCTTGGTCTCTGGAAGGCTTACACGACTGTGTAGATCCACATGGCCATGTTCTGGATTAGCTTCAAAAGTGACACAGCCGTGTGGCTCTCACATGACCATGCCATTCTCCTTCTCTGCTGAAGTTGCACGGCTAGCCAACTTCACGACCAAGGTCATTTTCCTTTGACATGGCCGTGTGACACTCATGGCTAATGTCTTCTTATTTCATTTGATTGTTGAATTGGCCACGAACATCAATTCTCTTCCAAATTCGACCCCTGTAGACAAAAAATACACAAGGGCAGATCTCCAAAAAAAAAAGAGTAAATATTCTAAAAGTGCATGAAAATGAATAGATAAAGCATGCGTAAAATATAGTAATGTGCGTCAAAACATGCTAAACAAATGTATACAATCTATGCACATCACACCCCCAGACTTAAACTTTTGCTTGTCCTCAAGCAAAATGCCGCAATCTAGATTCATATGTTCTATAATGCATTATAATCCCTAATGCACTTTCCTATCTCTATCCAAAAGTTTCATTGATAAGCATGATCATGAAAATGACTCAAGTATGGCTTAAGCATAAGTCTCTTTGTGCACAGTGCAAATAAGTGACCCAAACCCTTCAAGTTTCAATCTTCGTCCTAGTCAAGTCGTCCTCCAATTGAGTTCTTAATGTTTCCGGTGATAGGCACTTACCTGCCACACACTTTGTTCATATTTCTCAATCAACCCAAGGTCTTAAAGGTGTGCTCGATATCAAGAGAATCATAGCAGTTATTTTCCCAGTAACCTAACTTGATCTCAAAGGGGGTAATTTGCTAGTTTCTACTCACGACAACTGTTTTTTATATCCCTTATTCAACATTTTTTTCTTTTTTCTTCCTTTGCTTGCTTTGTTATTTTTTTTTATTTTTTCCTAAGTGATTGCAAGGTGCAACACTTAAACACAAATGTACACAAGCACAAATGTTGGGATATTTTGATTTTTCCAAATAAGCTTACATGATTCGAGTCTCATCCAGTAACCAAAATGAAGTTTGAGAAATCACCATGAAAACCAAGTACTAAATAAATAGGATGAATCATAAATATTTCAATGATATCAACTATTCAAGCTCAAGTAAAGTGAAAGTAAGATCCTTAAAGTTAAGCTAAATCTCAAACTTATCTCCATACGATACTTAGCTCATATCATGCTACTTAAGATAGAGAAAAGAGGTACACTAAACATACTAGCATCATTTACAACATCATGAATCAAGACAAAAATGTGCTAACCATTTTACTTAAAGATAAGAAAGCATAAAAGTGAAGATTGATGTTCTCAATATGTTTGCCACAATATTTCAAAAGACAATCAAATGAAAGTCAAAAAACAAACTCAAGAAAACAAACAAACAAACAAAACAAAATGCATAATGAAATAGAAAAAAAAATTGAAAAATGTAAATAAAAATCAGGTTGTTGCAAACACCCCCCAGACTTAAACTTTTCATCGTCCCGATAAAATCAATATGGTGGTGGAGGTGGACAGGGGAAAGGGGACTCAGGAAGAGGAAAAGGAAAAGCATTAATGAACCATCTTACTTCATCTCTAAAAAAATTATGATATTCAAACAATTTATCTAAATCATCTTGCAAATATCTCATAAAACCTTGAAAATCTTAATTGAACTCCATTCGAGCTCTATAAGCATTCATAAATCCAGAAATTTTATCACACAACTCTCTCTCACTCTTGAAACACTCTTGCAATTTCCTAAATTGTTCCTCTCCCATGCAAGCTTTATTTGTAAGTAGTTCATTAGTTGAATCTAAATCATTATCAATATTATCCAAAATAGAATGGAGTTCATGAAAATCAAATTTATGAATGTTATGACTAACTAAAGGAACATCTCTTGAAACTAGGGTTGACAATAATCTAGATTGTTGACTTGCTAAAATTAAACGCCAATTATCCTTAACACGAATAGTAGTAAGATCATGATTGGGCAATTTTAAAGGGAAATTATCTTTAATAAGATGATTATACCCATGTTCCTCATGCCTTATTATTTTCATTGCTAAATATGAATTTAGATCTAATCTATAAGATTCATCAATCACCTCTAATTCATCAAGATCACACCCTAATACTAATGCTATTTGAGTTAACAACCCTCCTAAAACAATGGGTGTGGTAGAATCTGCTTTCCCCAATTTCACTAAATTCTTAAGAAAGAAATAATAGGAATTAATTGAAACATTTTCAACCATTGCCCATAAACAATTCAAATCCATAAGTCTTACTATCCCTTCTTTATCCTCTCTTCCAAATATAGTGTTCTTCATGACTAAATAAATATATCTAAAAATGGGATTAATGATATAAGAAGCTCTAGAAGCGTGAGGGTTAAAATGGGATTGTCCAGAGATTTATTGCCAGAAGTGTGAATTCTCGAATTCAGGTAAAATTGTACACACATCATTTTTAGGTAGATCATAACAAGTATTAAAATCACTCAATGTCCATTCATAATCTTCATTTAATAGATAGAATTTTAATTCCCCCCCATCCTTGTACATTATCTACCGTTATAGAACTTAAAATTTCAAAAACGATTCTAGGATAGGTTGGATATTTCATATTCATTAATCCACTCCAACCTATTATTTCAAATAACCAAACAATATCCTCTCTAAACCCTAAGGCATCTAAAGTTGCATCATCTAAAAATTTAGTACTCAAGAGAGGACATTTGCATAAAGAGAAATATCAAAGTTGTTGTTCTTTGCTAGAAAAGACAATGCCAAAATTATTGGAAATACTTTTGAAACGAGAGTTCTTCCCTTTTGTGGCAAGCATCTTTTCTTTCCATCTTCTTGTTGATGAAGTATCCTTGATTACATTCGACATAGTAGAAGCTAAAAAGGTTGAACTTTTAAGGAAGATGAGAGAAGGGATTGAGTGGAAGTAGTTTAGAACCCTTGAAGAGAAGAAAAGAAGAGAGAAAGGGGAGTGTGCGGCGGACATGGACGTGTAGCACATACACCCCCGTGTAGTTTAAAAACTGGGTTGGGATGTGCTTCTCTCTTTCACACGACCATGTGAACTTACACGGGCCTTGCGATCTTTTCTCGGCTATGTCCACACAGCCGTGCCAAATGGCACAGGTAATGTAGGTTCCCTCTCAGCTTCTATTGCACAGCCGTGTGTGATGCACGGCCAGATTCTTCTCCTTCTTGATTTAGCCTCACACGCCTGTGTCTGAGACACGACCCAACCCTTCTTCTTCTCAGGAATTCCCACACGGCCGTGTATGGGACACGGGTAGTATAGTTTTCCTCTCTGGAAAATTCACACGGCCGTGTCTGGTACACGGTCGAGCATGTCTCCTCCTCGGGTAAGTTTACACGGCCCGTGTGAGTCATATGGCCGAGTGCTCTTCCTCCTCTATAATCTCTACACGGTTATGTCTAGTACACGACCAAGCTCTGTTTAGCCAACATAGATGATTTTCTCCCTTTCCAACTTCTCCAATGCTTCCATGCCCATGAAGTAATCATGGCTAGCTCATGGAAGCAAAATGCAACCTGAAAACAAACAACAAGAATAAAATAAAAACACTAACTAATGAAAAGAAAACTTGAATTGAAACTAACTAAAGAAATCCTTGGGTCGCCTCCCAAGAAGTGCTTATTTAAGGTCTTTAGCTCGACCTCGTATTCTTAATTTGGGGGACGAGGTTCAGAGAAGTATAATTTTTGTTTCTCTTCCAAATTCATCCCATGTATATATCTTTTTAAACGTTGACCATTCACCTTGATGATTCTTAGCTCTTCATTCCAAATATCTATTGCTCTGAAAGGATAAACCTTTTTAACCTTGAATGGACCCGTCCATTGTGACTTAAGTTTTCTTGGAAAAAGTTTTAACCTTGAATTAAATAATAAGACTAAGTCTCCTTCTTTAAAATCTCTGCGTAAAATATGTTGATCATGCCATGTCTTTATCCTTTCCTTATAAGATCGGGCATGTTCATAAGCATCCATCCTTAATTCTTCAAGTTCATTTAACTGAAGTTTTCTTTTTTCTCCTGCTATCTTGAGATCCATGTTAAGTTTTTTTATTGCCCAATAAGCTTTATGTTCCAATTCAACTGGATGATGACATGAGTTTCCATAGACTAACCGAAATGGAGTCATACCAATGGGAGTTTTGTAGGCAGTGCAATATGCCCATAAAGCATCATCTAACTTCAATGACCAATCCTTGCGTGAAGTTGAGACTATTTTCTCTAGTATACCTTTGATTTCACGATTAGAGATCTCAACTTGGCCATTAGTTTGTGGATGGTATGGTGTCGCCACTTTGTGAATCACTCCATATTTCTTGAGTAAGTTTTCGAACTGTTTTTCTATAAAATGCAACCCCCCATCACTGATGACTACCTTAGGTACACCAAATCGTGGAAAGATTATATTTTTAAACAATTTGATGACTATTTTTGCATCGCTTGTAGGAGAAGCTAGTGCCTCCACCCATTTCGACACATAGTCCACCGCCACCAGAATAAACCTATTTCCATATGAAAAAGGAAATGATCCCATAAAATCTATTTCCCATACATCAAATAATTCAACTTCAAGAATGTAGTTTAGAGGCATTTCATTTCTCCTAGTTATATTTCCAATCCTTTGACATTGATCACAGGATTGCACAAATTCTCGTGTGTCTTTGAATAGAGTAGGCCAGTATAATCTTGCTTGAAGAATCTTTGCAGATGTCTTTGAATATCCCAAATGCCACCCATATGATAAAGAATGACAATCGAAAAATATATCCTTAACTTCTTCCTCTACTACACATCTTCGATAGATCATATCAATACATTTTTTGTAAAGAAGTGATTCATCCCAAATATAATTTTTAACATCTAAAAGAAATTTTTTCCTTTGTTGTCTTGAGAAATTAGGAGAAAGAACTCCACTTGCTAGATAATTGACAAAGTCTGCATACCAAGGTGTTTTTAAACATGCCAATGCCAATAGATGTTTATCAGGAAAAACATCATCAATAGGCACATCACAATCTACATCCTTTTCTCCATTTCACTATATTCGAGATAAATGGTTTACCACTACATTCTCTGCCCCTTTCTTATCTCTGATCTCTAAATTGAATTCCTAAAGAAGTAAGATCCATCTGATGAGTCATGGTTTAGCATCCTTCTTATCTAATAAGTACCAAATGACCGCATGATCAGTATAAACTATCACTTTTAAACCTACTAGATAAGATATGAACTTATCAAATGCAAAAACTACTGTTAGGAATTCCTTTTCTGTAGTGGAATAGTTTACTTGAGCTGCATCTAGTGTTTTTCTTGCATAGTGGATTTCATGTAAAATTTTATTCTTCCTTTGCCCTAAGACTACTCCTACTGCAAAATTACTAGCATCACACATAATCTCAAATGGGAGCTCCCAATCTGGTGCTTGGATTACTGGAGCTGAGATAAGGACACTTTTAATATTCTTGAAAGTCTCCATACAATCATTATCAAAATAAAATTCAACATCTTTATTCAACAAATTTGTAAGCAGCTTAGAAATTTTTAAGAAATCCTTGATGAAACGCCTATAGAATCCAGCATGTCCCAAGAAACTCCTTACTCCTTTCACATTAATTGGCGAGTGTAACTTCTCTATAACTTCCACTCTTGCTTGATCTACTTCAATCCTATGCTCTGATATCTTGTGTCCCAAAACAATTTCTTCTTTAACTATGAAGTGACATTTTTCCCAATTTAACACCAAGTTTACATCTTCACACCGTTGAAGAACTATAGAAAGATTTAGTAACCAAGTATCAAAATTATTTCCATAAACTGAGAAATCATCCATAAATACTTCCTTGATTCTCTCTATTAAATCTGAAAAAAATTGCCATCATACACCTTTAAAATGTAGCCGGAGCATTGCAAAGTCTAAATGGCATACGACGATAAGCAAAAGTTCTATAAGGACATGTAAAAGTGGTCTTCTCTTGATCTTGAGGGTGAATTGGAATTTGGAAGAATCCTGAATAGCCATCCAAATAACAAAAATATGAATGTTTTGCCAATCTTTCAAGCATCTCATCAATAAATGGTAGAGGAAAATGATCCTTCCTAGTTTCTTTATTTAATTTCCTGTAGTCAATACACATTCGCCACCCTGTGATTGTTTGTGTTGGAACTAATTTATTATTCTCATTTCTGATTACAGTCATCCCTCCTTTCTTTGGAACTACATGCACTGGACTCACCCATTCACTATCTGAAATAGGATAAATGATCCCATCATCAAGAAGTTTAAGTGCTTCATTTGTAACACCCACAAAATTATGAGATAAGTATATGGGTGTTATTTGCTTTAGAGCCTAAAAATTTGAAGAATCAAAAAGGAAAAAAAAAGAAATAAGAGAAATAAAAGAAAAGGTGAAGGTTTGAACCTTGAACCTCTCACAAAGGATAGAAATAAAATTATGTATGATAAACACTAGGATAATGAATAATATGTGAATGGGAAATGATGGGAATTGTAGTTAAAAGTAAAGCTAAAATTTAGTGAAGGAACAAAGGGAAAATCAAGTGGCTTTCTTTCTCTTGTTTACCTCTTGGTTAAGGAAAAAGAGTAGCAAAAGACAAGTTGTCTTTCTCCCTTTCCTTCTCTATTTTCGTGGGGTTTAAGAGGATAATAAAGAGAAGAATTTAGGGAAGGGAATGAGGACATATTCTCATTAAGAAAATACATGCATGAAATAAGGAGGAAGGGAAGCAAAGTTCATTTTGGTAACTTCCACCTACTTAGCATAAAAAGGAAAGGAACTAAAGGTTTTCATTTTTTTTTCCTTCTCCCTCACCCTTGCCGAGACTCTAAGCCTCCTCCCTCATCTCCACAAGCCAAGTTTAGGTTTCTCCCTAAGAGAAAACTAAACTACAAGAAGGAGCCTTCAAGGTGTACCCTTCCAAGCAAGAGAAAATCAAAAGGAGTGCTAGAAGAAGAAGCTCCCTACTTCCTCTTCACCAAGGGTACCATTTCTTTAAAGATTAACAAGTGATTACTAGGTAAGCTTCCCCTCACCTGTGGTACAATAGTTTGTATGGTTTTTCATGGAGTTAGATCGCTTAAAAACCTAGGACTTGCCTTAAGAAATTCGGCCAAAAGAAGAAGAAGAGTTTAAGAAAGTTGTAACTAGATATGCTTACTATCTTTCTTGTGATATGTATTTTATGTAAAAAGTTAATCTAAGGTTTCCATGCTAGAATAAATGATGAAAACTTAGATCCATAAGCTTTAAACTCTCGGCCAAGCATGAACAAGAAGACTAGGTAAGTTTAAGACTCAAACTAAGCATGTTTCCTTATTCTTGAGTTATGTACCCTATGATAATGATGTTGTTAACTTTTTCTCCTACTTGTATATTGTTGAAACTCCATTTTTCATGCCCATGAGTATTCGACCATGTAAGAAGTAAAGGCTTAAGAGAGTTTTAAATCTAGGGCTAAGCATGCTAAGATTGTTCCTAAGACAAGGTATGAAGTTTTATGCCATGATTGTATGTTAGTTATAAATCTTATTTCATGCTTATAAAGGTTCGGTTATGATGAGATTTGAAGTCTAGGAAAGTTTAAACCAAGGCTAGGAAGCTCATGACTTTCTTGATAAAATAATATGAAACTAGTGGATGTTTTTATGGTTGCTTGTTACATAGAATTTTGAGTACATGTAACTTTCGGCCACACTAAGTTTTAAAGCTAGTATGTGTAGATTTTTTTTAAACTAAGTTTACTCATGTTGTTCCTTGTTATGATGTCATGAAAATTGTGTAGGGTTTCCATGCTTTTAGGCCATATGAAAAATAAAAACCTAACTTGTAACGCCCGCCCTCCCTGCTAACCCTAAGGGACGGGGCTACGATACTCCATGTACAAATTTTTCTTTTTAAAACAGCGGAAGACTTAAAATAATTTTCTTAGTTTAATAAAAAACTTTTCTTTTGTTTTTCTTTTCATCAAATCCGAACTACACTATCATGGCATCAATAACATGATATCAAAATTAGTAGAAACATAACATCAAGTCACACATACGGTACTACAATTCATGATTCCAAAGCATAGTTCTTTAAAAGTTTTTAAAGCAGGTTCTTATTTGGTTGCCTAGCCACTGCCACACACATCTCCTTGCCTCTTCTTCTGCTCCTTTAGCTCATCCAGCTTTTTCCTTTATCTGTGGTACAAGAAAAGTAAGCTATGAGCACTCATGGCTCAATAAGTTCCTTTCCTACTCACTAAAACTGAAAATCATCACATGATCAAAGAATGTCTCAACATAACATGATCTCAACTAGTCATGGCATAACATTCATACTCTTTAAGCATATCATGCAACATAACAAAATCATAACTAGTCATGGCATATCATCTCTTAAAGCATAGCATGAAACATAACATAATCATATCTAATCATGGCATATCATAGTATCATCATAAGGTGGCATGGCATATCAAGCTCTTAAAGCATAGCATGAAACATAACATAATCATATCTAATCATGGCATATCATAAATCATAGCATCATCACAACATGATCATAAGGTATATGCAATATGATTTGAAAACATGTATCCGAAAAACATGTGTATGTCTCATGATCTTTAAAACCATTTCTTCTTACATATATACTTGAACATAATATCAACATAATCAAGGCCCCGGCTTGTACCACACATAGATAAATCACGTAGATATGCGCGCTTCCTAAGTATATCCAAGGTAGCAAGTCTTGAATCATACTAGGAACTAGGTCCGGATCACACAGCCATAGACCTAGGGGCGTACTAAGGAGCCCATCCCTTTATTTTTACTAGCCTGGATCACACAGCCAAAGGACTAGGGGCTGATTAGGAGCCCACCCTTGGTACAAGCCTTACAAAGTAAAGTAGCATGTATAAAAATGCATCATTTAGTCACATAGCATATCATAGAAGTATGCATCACTTAGGCATACATTATGTCATAAAAGTATGCATCACTTAGGCATACATCATATCATAAATAGTATGCACCACTTAAGCATACATCATGTCATAAAAATTATGCATCACTTAGACATACATCATGTCATAAAATGTATGCATCACTTAGGCATACATCATGTCATAAAAGCATGCATATTTTCACCACATAGCATATCATGAGAGCATGCATATTTTAGGCACATAGCATATCATCAAAGCATGCATAGTTCTATCCACATAGCATATCATGAAAGCATACATATTTTTAGCACATAGCATATCATCAAAGCATGCATATTTCTATCCACATAGCATATCATGAAAGCATGCATATTTTAAGCACATAGCATATCATCAAAGCATGCATATTTCTATCCACATAGCATATCATGAAAGAATGCATATTTTAAGCACATAGCATATCTTCAAAGCATGCATATTTCTAAGCACATATCATATCATGGAAAGTATAAATCACAAGCATACATGTTTAAGCATAAGGGTGTATCATGTGATTATACTATCATAAGAAACATGGTAACATAGTTAGCTTGGGTTCTAAGCTTCCTAATCCCTTGGGTTCTTATCATGGCGAACCCCTTAGATCTCAATTTAGGTAAAAACAACCTCCAAGCATGTGGAACCTAAATTATCATCACATCAATTTCATAGGAAGCATTATAAGCATGATTAACTTGGTTTCTAAGTTCTCCAAGTCCCTAAACTTCATGTGGCCGAACCCTATCAGGTGTGAAACAAGGCCCCAAATGTCATGAAAGCATGGAAACCTTAAACCATATTTATAGCATTTTTTTTCAAGTAACATAGTAAGCATATTTGAGCTAGTTCCTAAGTTCTTCAAGCCCTTAACATATGTCATGGCCGAAATTTAACAAGTATTCATTAGGGCCAAAAGCAAGCATACAAGCATGTGAACTTGAACTAACATCATGTATAAATTCATAATAAGGCATCATACAATGGGTATGGCTGAAACTTACCCTAGCCTCATTTTAGGTCATTAAACAACATATAGCATGAGAACTTCGGCTTTCTACTTATCATATTTCATATAGAGTGATATGAGCATATTTAATTTTTGTTCTAGGAATTCTAGGGCATCTATCCCTTCATGGACGAAACATACAATGGTCCATTTAGGTCATGGAAAAATTATACAAGCATGTGACACAATCAACATATTATCATATTTCCATAAGAAGCATTTTTAACACAATTGGTTTCAATTCTAAGGCCTCTAGGTCATTTAAACCCTACTTGGCCGAGACTCATCAGTGTTTAAATTTGCTTCAAATAGCCTAAAAGTATAGGAAGTCATACAAGTTTCATAGCATGTATAAAGACAAGCATAATAAACATACATGTGAATTATGTCTTAGGCTTCCTAGGTTTCTTTCCTTTTTCTTTTATTTTTTTTCCTCATGGCCGAAACCTACCAATCTCTAAACTAGGTTTTAAGTGGCCTAAAGCATGGAAAACCTAAGTAAGTTTCATGGCAAAAATTACTAAGAACATCATATACAACTTTGGTTCATAAACAAGCTAGGACCCTTGTGATCTTACATGTCATATATCATGTAACTAAATTCTCTATACCCTAATTAAGCATGAGAGCATTAAACAACTTTCATGTCTTAATATCACAGAGGTCTTGAGCATGTTAAAATTTTGTTTAAGCTTTTCTAAGCTATCCATCTTATCATGGCCGAAAATCTTAATGAATAGTTCATGAATTTCTAGCAATATTCAACATGCAATTCTTTAAGAGAACTCTATATTCTATCATATAAACATGGTTACTTAAATTTAAAGGTCTTCCTAACCCTAAGCTCTTTTCTTGGCCGAAACATATGAGTGGATTTCTTTTGGTTCCAAGTAACTTTCAAGCAAGAAAAATCAATAAAAGCCCCTTAGTAATTCATGGAGGGAATCTTGTACTAGTTTGGTTACACAATGATTTCCCTAACTTCTTTAAAATATTTTTGGATGAAATTCTAGGGTTAGGTACTCCTCTGACCAAGCATCATATAGGTATAAAAACATGAAGGAAAACCTTCCTACATAGCATAGAAAAATATCATGAAATGAGGACTTGTTTAGACCTTCCTAGATTTGAAAACTCTTCTTTGGCCGAATTTTTCTTAAATTCTATTCTAGGTTTTCTAATCCTCATAAAATCCGAAAAGCACATAAAACGCCTTGTACCACAGGTGAGGGGAAGCTTACATCCTTTTCTCTTGTGGATCTAAGGTGTGGTGATGGAAGAAGTAGCCTCTTCTTCTAGTTCCCTTCCCTTGATTCCCTTGCTAAGTCCTCCTTGTATCTTAGGCTTTCTTAGGAGAAAACCTTGGCTTGGGGCCGAAGATGGAGGAGAGGGGACTGAGGGTTCGGTGAGGGAGAGGGAGGATGAGGGAAAATGAGAGAAAAATAGAATTTTCCCTTTACATCATTTTTTTTTATATTAAGGGGGAAGAGGTAGCAAAATTATTTTTTTTTGCTTTCCTTCTCCTTTAACCCATTTTCTATTTTCTTTTATTTATTTTATTTTCTAATTTATTCTCATCATTTATGATGAGAACAAGGGGGAATGAATCCCCTTCATTCTCCATTTAATGTCACGGCAAGAGAGGGAAAAGAGAGAGAAAGGGAGGAAGGCAAGTTGCCTTTCTCTTGCTCTTTTCTTGCTTTCTCTTCTTAGATCTTTACTCCTATCTTTATCATGCATTCCCTTTCCTTGCTATCAATATCTTTTCTCTATCCCAATTGGTTTCTACTAATTAATTCTATAAATTATAATATAAGAGGTTCAAGGTTCAATCCTTGACCTCCTCTTCTTTTTATTTCATTTTATTTCTTTTTGCTTCAACTCACTTCTTATTATTTTTCTAAGGCAAAATTCATCATTCTCTTATTTATCTTAAAAGCTTAGTGGGTGTTACATAACTCACATGTTTCGGCCACCTTTGGATTAAAGGACTAGGAAAACTTAGAACCCAACTTATATATGTTCATGATGCTCCTTGTGGTAAGTACTATGAAATGTAGTTGTGGTTCCATGCTCTTATGCCACTAGAAATGTAGTTCATGCTTGTTAGGGTTCGGCCAATACTAGTACAAAGGCCTAGAGAAATTTTGAAACCAACTTACATTTGTTCATGATGTTTTTGTGATAAGTACCATGAAATGTAGTTGTGATTCCTATGCTCTTATATCACTAAAAATCTAGTTCCATGATTTATATGTTTCGGCCACTACAAGTTTAAAAGCCTAGAGAAAACTTAGAACCCAACTTATATATGCTTATGATGTCTTGTGATATATGCTATGAAATGTAGTTGTGGTTACCATGCTCTTATGCCACTAAAAACCTAATTCCATGAGTTATAGGTTTCGGCCACCTTGAGTTAAGGGGTCTAGGAAGTTTGGAATTTAAAACAAATATGCTTATGTTGTTTCTCATGAAAATGTATAAGATATTGGCTTAAGGTTCAACACTTCCATGCTACTTGTAACCTAGAAGGAGACATGTTAGGGTTCGGCCATGATAAGTTTGGGAGCTTAAGGAACTTAGAACCCATACTAAATATGCTTAAGTGGTTCCTTATGAAATATGATATGATATGAGCTTAGGGTTTACATGTTTGCATGTTATTTAGAACTTGTTTGCTCTACATGAAAGGTTTTGGCCATGAAGAATTTGAAACCTAGGAGGGCTTAAAAATTTAGGTTAACATGCTTATGACCTTTATTATGCTAGTATGTGAAGATATCATGAGATTTTTATATTTGTATGTTGTCTAGAGATCATGCCTCTATTCATGACTTTCGGCCATATGGGTTTAGTGACCTAGATGTACCTCACATGCTATGAATGAATCAAGAGATGTTATTTAACGATTCCATGAATGGTTATGTTTTTTTTATGATAAGTGATATGCTCTCTTATGTATGCTTATGATCCTTGTATGTGCTATGTGCTCAATCATGCATGCTTTAGGATATGATAAAAATGATATGTTCATTTTGCAAGCTTATGATTCATGCATGTGCTGTGTGCCCAAATATGCATGCTTTATGATATGCTAAGTGATATGTTCATGATGTATGCTATGATTCATGCATGTGCTGTGTGCCCGAAAAAAATGCATGTTTTATGATATGTCAAGAAACATGATAATGCATGTAAGAATAAGAACTACGATATGTATGACATGCTACTTTACTTTATGTATGGCTTGTACCAAGGGTGGGCTCCATAAGCGCCCCGGGGTCGATGGACTAAGAAACGGGCCTCGTTAGGGATAGACTCCTAAGTGCCCCTAGGTCGATGGACTAAGAAATGGGCCTAGTATGTATGCCTTGTAGGGTTCAAGACTTGCTACCTTGGACCTACATAGGACGCGCGCATTTATGTATGTGGTACAAGCCGGGGCCCCAATCATGTTGAGATTATGTTTAAGTATGTATTGTATAAGTTTTCAAAAGACATGTTGCATATGTTGCATGATATATGTTTAGGAATTTACCATGCTTATACTTTATGATTATGCCATGATACTTTATGTTATGTTATGATATGCCATGATATGCTCTTGACATGAAACATTTGTCTTTATGCCTTATGACTTGTGTTTTTAATATGCTTTACGATTTTTGTGAGTAGGAAAGGAACTTACTGAGCCATGAGTGCTCACAGCTTACTTTCTTGTACCACAGATAAAGGCAAGAAATGGATGGACTAGGGGAGCAGCAGGAGGGGCTAGAAAGATGTGTGCGGTAGTGGACTGGCTAAAAGAAATGACCTGCTTTTATTTAATAAGAAATTTACCATGTTGATGTTTTTACCTTATGACTCCATGACCTTAAGTATGTGTTTGGGTATTTAAGACTCAAAAATATGATAGGTATGCTATGTGGTTCTTTTATATCTATGGTGAATTTTTAAGTAAGAAAATGTTTTTTTAAATTCTCTAAGTAAGACTTCCGCTGTGTTAAGTATGTATGTGTCGCAAGTAACCCCCGTCGCCTTAGCAGGAGGGGCGGGGCGTTACATCATTCTTCACCACCTCTTTCAAATTTGGGTTCAACCTCCTTTGATGTTCAAATGAATTTTTATATCCTTCTTCAAGTAAGATTCTATGCATGCAAAGAGAAGGACTAATTCCTTTAATATCATCAATAGTGTACCCAATTGCTTTTCTATGCAACCTTAACTCTTTAAGCAATCTTTATGTTTCTTGCTCAATTAAATTTACGTTGATTATAACTGGAAAAGTGAAATTTGGTCCAAGGAATGCATATTTGAGGTTGGGTGGCAATGGCTTTAACTCAAGCTGTGGAGGCATAATTTCTGGCAAAGTTAAGTCTTGCTCTAGCAACTTTATTTCTTCTTTTGGGTACTCTTTTTCAAAATTCTCTGTTGGATTGAGAAGCGCTAGAGGGGGGGGTGAATAGTGCTCGTGACTTTCACATGTTTCGTAATCGGGAATTCGATGAGTAAAGTAGTGGAAATAAAATCAAACACATAGAAAGACCTAAGTGTTTACTTGGTTCGGAGCCTTGGGCGACTCTTACTCTAAGGCCTGCGATTGTTGATCACTTTCAATGGGAAACAATTATAATATTGCAAAATTTAGTACAAGTATGGAATGTGTACAACATAAATTTAAAGCAATACCGATAACTAAATTACAAAAATCGGAGCACCGGGTTGTCGGAGACTTGTCGTTGCTTAACCGGAACCTTTCGTTAGCAACACGTTGTAGATAGATCGCTTGATTATGATTATTTGAGATGCTGGTTGAGATGTTCTTTTATTGGACGTTGAGGGCGCCCTCTATGGACTCATTGAGGCACCTCAAGGGTGAAGTTCTAACCCTTTTCCTGCGCTGCGATAAGCCTCCGCTATCTGCTGTTTATCCTGCCTGAAGGCGCCTTCATTGCTCCATGGAGGCGCCTCAAGCCTAGCATCCAAGGTACCTCATCCTCCCTCGAGGGCGCCTCCAAGCTTGCTGCGCAGACTTCTTGTGCCTTGCACCCGATGTTGGTGCAACCTTAGGTCAAGGTTGACCTGGTTGACCTGACTCGAGTTGACCTAACTCGAGTTGTATTTTGATGTTTGACGAGAATAGAAAAGTTCTATTTTGATGTTTGACGAGAATAGAAGAGTTGTATTTTGATGGGAGATTGTTGGTGCAACCTTAGGTCAAGGTTGACCTGACTCGAGTTGACCTGACTCAAGTTGTATTTTGATGTTTGACAAGAATAGAAACTTGGGAGGTTGTGGGTGTAACCCTTGGTCAAGGTTGACCTGGTTGACCCGAGGTGAGTTGACTTGGCACGGAAAAGTCCAAGCAGGGAGCTTGGCACGGGAAAAGTCCAAGCAGGGAGCTTGGCACGGGAGAAAGTCCAAGTATGGAGACTTGGCACGGAGAAGTCCAAGTATGAAAACTTGGCAAGTGGAAGTCGGAGAGGGCTCGGTAGCTCGTTCTCCAGACTAGGTCAGAGAGGGCTCGGTAGCTCGTTCTCTGGGCCGGAAGTGAAAGACGGAGAGTGCTAGGTAGCTCGTTCTCCGGACTAGGTCAGAGAGGCCTCGATAGCTCGTTCTCCGGACTAGGTCAGAGAGGGCTCGGTAGCTCGTTCTCTAGATCAGGAAGGCAGATGGAAAATCCTGGTGAGTGAAGCCAGGTGAAAGTCCTGGTGAGTGAAGCCAGGTGAAAGTCCTGGTGAGTGAAGCCAGGTGAAAATCCTGGTGAGTGAAGCCAGGTGAAAGTCCTGGTGAGTGAAGCCAGGCAGATGGAAAGTCCTGGTGAGTGAAGCCAGGCAGACGGAAAAGTCCTGGTGAGTGAAGCCAGGCAGATTGGAAATCCTGGTGAGTGAAGTCAGGTGAAAACCCTAGTGAGTGAAGCTAGGTGAAAGTGAAAGTCCTGGTGAGTGAAGCCAGGCAGTTGGTGAAAGTCCTGGTGAGTGAAGCCAGGCAGTTGGGAAGTCCTGATGAGTGAAGCCGGGCAAGGAAAAATCCAGATGGATCAAGGCTGATCGGACATCTGGTGTTGTGAAGGTCAAGAAGGTTAAGGGAGTGACCGGATACTTGGCACGAAGAGAAAAGTCTAAGTGGGTCAAAGGGATTGACCGGACACTTGGTAGGGAGTCTTAGCAGGTCAAGGGAGTGACCAGATGCTAAGCATGAGATACCAATAGGTCAAGGTTGACCGGATATTGGTTTGGAAGGCATGGGACTTGGTTTGGGTAAAAACCAAGAGCTGGATCGATCAGTCGATCGATCCAGTGATACACTGAGTTATCTGATCGGTCTGGTGACCGATCAGTAACCGATCAGTAGCTTTCTGTGAGAGTTACTGATCGGTCTGGAGACCGATCAGAGACGAGGCCAACTCTCACAGAGAGTTGGCTGATCGGTCTGGGGACCGATCAGCCTAAGGCCTGATCGGTCCACAGACCGATCAGAGTCCGATGAGTGTGGCTCTGTGAGATGGCTGATCGGTCCCCTAGATCGATCAGAACACTCCTAGACCGATCAGGAGTGTGCTTGATCGGTCCAGGCCCTAGCCGTTGCGACACAACGGCTAGTTTATGTTTCTTCTTCTTCGCAGGTTATATATCGTGGTCGAGGGCCTCTACAGGAATAGTTCTTGCTCTTCCTCCTTACTGCGATTTGAGCTTTGCTGAGCTCCTTTTTGCTGAAGCTTCGTGTGAGCTTCCCTCGACTGGTTGATCAGCTGCTGTTGGCCTCATCCGTGAAGTTGCTGCTTTATCAACGGACTCCAGTCGACGAGAAGAAGGCAAGAAAACTTGGTAAAGTGTATTTACATTCATATTATCCATTGTTTCTTGCTTTATTTCTTGTACTCCTTTATTGCTGTTGCAAAAGTTATTTTGGCGAGGTTTCTCCACCCAGAAGGAGTTCATATTAGCCGATTTTCCGGGGTCTCATCCACCGACGGATTGATAGGCTTCGTCCACCTTACGGACACGCCGAGGAGTAGGAGTTTCATCTCCGAACCTCGTTACATCGTTGTGCTTGAGGTTTGAATTCTCCATTTACGTTTCGGTTGTTATTTTTCCGCTGCGCTAACTTGATTTGTAGAAAGAAACGAAGATTTGGGGTCGGCTATTCACACCCCCCCCTCTCTAGCCGCGACCATCGATCCTAACAAGTGGTATCAGAGCGAGGTCGCTCTTCGTCGGATTAACACCCGGGAGAGCACAAGCTAGAGAATGGATCGACTTGGAGAAGACATCACGATTCCACCCTTCTACGATCGCGACGACTTCGCGTTTTGGAAGGTAAGAATGAAGTAATTTCTTATGACTAACTTAGTTAATTGGAATTATGTACAAGTAGGTTTTGTTCCTCCAAGGGATGAAGAAGGAGAAATTCTTGAGAAGAAGAGGTGGACGAAGGAACAAATCCACCAATCCGTAATCAACGACGAGGTAATGAAAAATTTTGAATTCTCATTACCTAATGATATCCTGTGTAAGATAGGTGGTTACAACAATGCTAAGGAATTATGGAACAACTTGGCCAAGTTCCATGAGGGAAGCTCCAATTCAAGTCATGAAGAGGAGTCAAGTGAGTCAAGTAGCTCACTTCATGGAGGTAAGGAATTAGAAGTTGAGGGCTACTCAACATCTAAGGAAGAAGAGGAGGAGAGTTCTTCTTCAAGATTGGAGCAAGAAGAAGAAGCTTCTACCTCCGAAAGGGATGAAGGAGAAAGCTCATATCCACCCTCAACACTAGGTAACTCAAGCAATTTAATTTCTTGTAAATTACATATAATGTGCTTTGAGTGTAGGGAATATGGACATTACAAGAGTAAGTGTCCAAGGAGGATTGGGAAGACTCCACCGGCGCCAAAGGTCAAGAAAGCCGGAGTCCCGATACGCAAGGGTAAGGAGCACGTGGTGTGCTTCCAATGCAAGCGAAGGGGACACTATAGGAGCCAATGTCTGAGGGGGAGGCAACCTCACAAGGACAAGAGACCAAGCACATCTATGGGGGGAGCCAAGGCAAACCCTAAGGTATCATTTAAGGCACATTCTTGCAATTCTAATAAGACACATGCTAGTAGTTTTATTGCAATTGTCAATAATGATAAGAATGATAACCATAGAAACCGATACATATGCTTAGGTTCCAAACATGTTAGCCTAGGTAAGGACAATTCTAGAAATGCTAACCCTAGAATTAACTCATCTAAGGCTCAGGAGAACCTAGGTAGAAATCCCAAAACAACTAGACATATGCCTAGGAATACCTCAAAGATAAATGACAAATTAAAACTTGAGGTATTAGAAAAGGAAAATCAAGTCTTGAGGTCAAGACTTGACAATTTAGAAAAGGCCCTTAAGAATTTAGAGAAGTCAACTCAAGGGTCTAAGGGTCAAAAATCAAAGCCCAAGAACATGAGAGGTTTGGGTCACAAACCTAAGACTCAAGTGGTCAAGCCCACTTATCATAATGTTCCATTCGATTATGGAACAAGACCTAGGGCTAGAAAGACCATCACCAAGGTCACAAGGGGAGTCACCCTTGGAGTTGATCTTGATGAGTCCCAAATGACCAAGGCTTTAAAGCCTAGGAGGGTCATTAGGAGGGTTGCTAGGGAAGTCATCCCTAGTGAATATTTAGTGAACCCAATGAGCTCCAATAGGTATTGGGTTCCTAAGAGCGTGATTCCATCACGCTAGATGGTTTAGGGTGTGCCAACCTTACTTGAATAGGTAGTTAACCTAATCATGGCAAAAGGTGACACTTTAGGAATTTTCAAGGTGTAATCAAGCCTTGAAAATGAAATAGAAAGTTATTCCTAAGGTGATTAGGATGTGCCAATCACATTTGAGGAGTTTTCTAGAGTCAATCTAATTGGCACATAGTGATCTAAAAATCTTTGGTATATGATTTTAGGTCTATTACACTTAGGAATATAGAACCTATGGCAAAATGATCAAAACTATCAAAAATGGCAACTAAGGCTAGAATTAGGTATCTTCTATACCTTTACATGTTATTTGTCATATATTGTTTGCCATATGCCATGTCATGACATCACAGTTAATTTATTGTCATTTGAAATGTCATGATAATGCTTAGGTTAGTTAAATGTCATGCTTTATTTAAGTTTCGTACTTTATGACATGACATCATGACATTGGCACATGTTTTTACTTATGATATTATTTTATGCCATGTCATCATCTCTTGCATTTATCAATTAATTTGATTTAAGGATAAACAACACAATTTGATATGGAGATCAAATTGTTGTTTAGAAAATGCATGAGAACTTAGCCTAAGACGACCTAAACCCATATCTCACATCAAAATTGACTTGGATGTGTTTGATACACCTTAGATGTGTGTGAGATATTAGGATGATGAGTTAGGATCAAGGTGCATAGTTCTTGTACCTAGATGAGCCTAATTCTAATTGGAGGATCATAGGGAAAGCTTGTGTACAAGTCATGTACATTTAGCACTAAGATTGTGGTCCTAAATTAAATGGTTTAAAATCATTTCAAAGTTGATTTGAAAAACCTTGATGAAGCTTTTCTAGTGATAGCATTCATCATTGAGTAAGTTGATACAAAGATTGATTAACTTTGAGTTATTTAAAAATCTTTTGAACTTTGTATCAAGATTTGAAAATGGAAGTTATTTTCATAGAAAACTATTTTTTCTTGATAGTATATGTTATGAGGAATGTATCCTCAAAGTTTTACAATTTTTGGAATTTTCTGGAATTTTCTAGGAGTTTCTGAATTTCGGGAGGAAAATCAGAAATTCTGATATCAGTCTTGTGGACCGATCAGAGAGGATTCTGATTGGTCCAGGAAAGTGTGGATCGGTCACTAGGACCGATCCAGGAGAGTGTGGATCGGTCTGGTGACCGATCCAGTGAAGGCTGATCGGTCTGGTGACCGATCAGAGCGTGCCAAATGCTGATTTTTCGACTGTTGAATGAAATTTCAGCTATGGAAGTTGGTGGTTTAGATTTCTAAAGGTTTGAAACTCTCCAAGACATTGTTGGTGCAATGGTCAAGGGGGAGTTTTACTACTGGTCAAGGGGGAGTTGACCTTTAGGGGGAGTTTTTACTCCTAAAGACTTGAGTGATATGGGATTATCACTAAGTTAATTGTTGACCTTAGTATCAAGGGGGAAATTAAGAGTTTCAATGAAAGGTATGGGACTCTCATTAGGAAGAAACTCTTGACCTTGATTCACTCTTTTTGATTTGTGTCAAAAAGGGGGAGAATGGGAGAATGTCCAAAGAATGTTCAAGGAAGAACATTGGAAAACCTAAGTTAGGTTATCGGTTTAACCTAACTTGATTATGGTTTTGTCAAACATCAAAAAGGGGGAGATTGTTGGTGCAACCTTAGGTCAAGGTTGACCTGGTTGACCTGACTCGAGTTGACCTGACTCGAGTTGTATTTTGATGTTTGACGAGAATAGAAAAGTTCTATTTTGATGTTTGACGAGAACAGAAGAGTTGTATTTTGATGGGAGATTGTTGGTGCAACCTTAGGTCAAGGTTGACCTGACTCAAGTTGTATCTTGATGTTTGACAAGAACAGAAACTTGGGAGGTTGTGGGTGCAACCCTTGGTCAAGGTTGACCTGGTTGACCCGAGGTGAGTTGACTTGGCACGGAAAAGTCCAAGCAGGGAGCTTGGCACGGGAAAAGTCCAAGCAGGGAGCTTGGCACGGGAGAAAGTCCAAGTATGGAGACTTGGCATGGAGAAGTCCAAGTATGGGAACTTGGCAAGTGGAAGTCGGAGAGGGCTCGGTAGCTCGTTCTCCGGACTAGGTCAGAGAGGGCTCGGTAGCTCGTTCTCTGGACCGGAAGTGAAAGACGGAGAGGGCTCGGTAGCTCGTTCTCCGGACTAGGTCAGAGAGGGTTCGGTAGCTCGTTCTCTAGATCAGGAAGGCAGATGGAAAATCCTGGTGAGTGAAGCCAGGTGAAAATCCTGGTGAGTGAAGCCAGGTGAAAGTCTTGGTGAGTAAAGCCAGGTGAAAGTCTTAGTGAGTGAAGCCAGGTGAAAATCCTGGTGAGTGAAGCCAGGTGAAAGTCCTGGTGAGTGAAGCCAGGCAGATGGAAAGTCCTGGTGAGTGAAGCCGAGAAAAGTCCGTGAAGCCAGGCAGATTGGAAATCTGGTGAGTGAAGTCGGTGAAAACCCTAGTGAGTGAAGCTAGGTGAAAGTGAAAGTCCCGGTGAGTGAAGCAAAGTGAAAGTCACGTGAGTGAAGCCAGGCAGTTGGGAAGTCCTGATGAGTGAAGCCGGGCAAGGAAAAACCCAGATGGATCAAGGTTGATCGGACATCTGGTGTTGTGAAGGTCAAGAAGGTCAAGGGAGTGACCAGATACTTGGCATGAAGAGAAAAGTCTAAGTGGGTCAAAGGGATTGACCGGACACTTGGTAGGGAGTCTTAGCAGGTCAAGGGAGTGACCAGATGCTAAGCATGAGATACCAATAGGTCAAGGTTGACCGGATATTGGTTTGGAAGGCGTGGGACTTGGTTTGGGTAAAAACCAAGAGCTGGATCGATCAGTTGATCGATCCAGTGATACACTGAGTTATCTGATCGGTCTGGTGACCGATCAGTAACCGATCAGTAGCTTTCTGTGAGAGTTACTGATCGGTCTGGAGACCGATCAGAGACGAGGCCAACTCTCACAGAGAGTTGGCTGATCGGTCTGGGGACCGATCAGCCTAAGGCCTGATCGGTCCACAGACCGATCAGAGTCCGATGAGTGTAGCTCTGTGAGATGGCTGATCAGTCTGGGGACCGATCAGCCTAGGTCCTGATCGGTCCCCAAGACCGATCAGAACACTCCTGGACCGATCAGGAGTGTGCTTGATCGGTCCAGGCCCTAGCCGTTGCGACACAACGGCTAGTTTATGTGTCATCTTCTTCGCAGGTTATATATCGAGGTCGAGGGCCTCTACAGGAATAGTTCTTGCTCTTCCTCCTTACTGCGATTTGAGCTTTGCTGAGCTCCTTTTTGCTGAAGCTTCGTGTGAGCTTCCCTCGACTGGTTGATCAGCTGCTGTTGGCCTCATCCGTGAAGTTGTTGCTTCATCAACGGACTCCAGTCGACGAGAAGAAGGCAAGCAAACTTGGTAGAGTGTATTTACATTCATATTATCCATTGTTTCTTGCTTTATTTCTTGTACTCCTTTATTGCTGTTGCAAAAGTTATTGTGGCGAGGTTTCTCCACCCAGAAGGAGTTCATATTAGCCGATTTTCCGGGGTCTCATCCACCGACGGATTGATAGGCTTCATCCACCTTACGGACACGCCGAGGAGTAGGAGTTTCATCTCCGAACCTCGTTACATCGCTGTGCTTGAGGTTTGAATTCTCCATTTACGTTTCGGTTGTTATTTTTCCGCTGCACTAACTTGATTTGTAGAAAGAAACGAAGATTTGGGGTCGGCTATTCACACCCCCCCCTCTCTAGCCGCGACCATCGATCCTAACACCCGAGACGCCTCAAGCTCCATGAGAGCACCTGGGGTACTGTTCATCCGAGGCATGATGTGCATTTTAGTCCCTGCAAAATATGTTAGTCCACAAACCACACACATACCCTGCAAGACAAAGTTAGCATGATATAAATACAATAAATGAAATATTTGACAGTCTCCGGACTGTGCAGTTCTGACTTTGGATTTTCGACCAGAAACCCTAGGTCGAACTGACGCCTACTGTTCCCTCTTCCGGGGAACACGTTCTCACCTACTCCACTCAAGAGAGTATACCTGTTGCCAGTTCGATCCTCCAGATCGACTGGACTTTTGCTAAGTGCCCGAGTCTTCAAGACTTTCTGTTGGACGTCCAGTCCACGATCTGCCCAGTCTTTCCACCCAATCCGCGCCACCAGGATTTTCACCTAGAGTCCTCAACTCTAGGACTTTTGCCCGAAGACCTTGACCCGCCAAGGCTTTCCACATAGGGTTACCACCCCCTATGTGTAATACCCCAAATTTCATGATTTGGAGTCATAAAAGACCTTATTAAAATCTAGAAATGTTTTAGAAAAATTCTAGAGATTTTTAGGAATTTATAGAATATTTTTATGTAATTTTTGGAGGTCGTTTGGTATTTTTACTAAACGAAAGAAGTTTCGACAAAAATGTCCAAGCTGAGGCTTGAACCGGCAACCCCTGACCTGAGCAAAACCCGGCTAACCAACTGGGATAGTAGTTATTAATTAATCATATAAAGGGAGAATTTTATTTAATGAGTAGAAGTTAATAAGAAGAATTAATGGGCAGAAAATGGTTGCAGCCGAGTTTCGAACCTGCAAACCGAGCCTTAAGCAAAACCCAGCTAACCAACTGGGCTAGTAGTTATTATTTGATTTAATAAAGGAAGAATTTTATTTAAGTAATAGAAGTTAATAGCGAGAAATAATAGGAAATAAAATGGTTGCAGCTAGGATTTGAACCCACGAGTTGGGCTTTAAGCAGAACGCAACCCACCAAGTGAACCAGTCGTCAGTTTTGTTTAGGAAAGGTAAGAAAATTTATTTAACAAGTTAACAGAATATGGAGATTATAAAAAAAGGAGAACTTACGTGTTAATTCCCGTGACCTAAAATTCCGTTTCCTTCTTCCTCTTCTACGTGTGCGACGGCGGGATCGGGCGAAAACGAAGCCGAGAAGAGATTAAGGTTTTCTCTTCGGCGGCCGGCCAAAGGGGACTTCTCCACGAGCTCTTCTTGGATTCGAGCTCCTCTCGTCAAGAAGGAACAGTAGGCACGAGGAAGAGGGCGAGTTTGCGAGATCCTCCGCAAGCCCTAGAAGCATTGGAAGCTTTCTTCTCCGGCTGTAAGTCCAAGAAAAGCCTAAGGTAAGTTGCTACTCACCTGCAGAAGAGTAGTTCCGGATTCTCGTTTCTTTCTTGTTTTCGAATTGGCGTGAGTTCTTTTCGATTGGCCTCTTTCCGGATGTGTTTTTGAATTGTCTCGAGGTTTCACAGGGGTTCTTGCTCCTTTAGTTTGGATTCGAAATTTAGCCCGTGTTTGCTGTATGAAAGAAGTTCAATGTTCATTAGAAAGGTTTTCCGTGGTTCTGTGGTGATCGAGTTATCTATGGTTGAGCTCAGTTCCGATTTCTTAACTGAAAGAATGAGACTTAGATTGGGTTTCTTATGAAGTTCTAGCTTTGGTCTAATGATGTTGTGCAGGTTCTTCCTTGAGATAACATGGGTATATAGGAGAGATTTGGAATAGATATAGGTTCTTATGCATTTGGCTGTTTAATGTGAAGTTCTTTTCTTTTTCAAGATGAGCATGGTTAAGGGAATCGTGGTCTTGATATCATGATCATGTTTGTCTTCGATTTAGTTTGGGATAGCTTAATAGTATTGTACGAAATTATGCTGTAGGGTTGATTTTATTCTAGTTCCCCTTTCATGTGTACAAGCTCTTAGTTGTCTCTTCCAAAAGTTGTTTTGTGAACCATATGTTGAATGACAGTATAGCTCCCCTACATGTTTGCATGTTTTAGTACATTACGAGTTAACCTTTGATAGCAGCAGTAACTTTTCCTTAGGCTTAGCTTGGTTGAAGATTTTGTTAAAGATGGTTGCTTTATGTACAGAATTAGGATTTGGAAGAGGTTAAGAATAGCATGCGTGAATTGCTTTCCTTTATTCTGATTTCCATTGTAGCATGTTAAAGATTTTGTTAAAGTTTATATGCAGAATCTTGTTAAGTTTGTTTGCAGAATAGTATGCAGATTTTGTAAGAATAGTATGCAGATTTTATAAGTATAGCATGCAGATTTTTATAAGTATAGTATGCATATTTTAGATAAGCTTAATATGCAGATTTTAGTTAAGCTTAGCATATAGATTCATGTTAAGCTTTGTATGCAGATTTTTGTTTAAGCATTTTTAGAATTTGTTTAAACATTTCAGTTTTGTAAGAAGCATTCTTTTATAAGAAAAGTATAAGAAAGATAAAGAAAAGAAAAGAAAAGGCCGAGGCCTTAAGTAGATCCCAAAGTCGAGACTTTAGGGATTTTTGGCACACAAGCTGCCTATTAAAATGCCAAGGCATTTAAAGAAGAAGTAATTAAGATTATAAGTATTTTACTTTTAAGAAGAGGCTAGTACCCGACTTTCGAGGTTGTCGTTAAACAAATCCAGGTGTCCAATTCCGAGGTCTTGGCCCTGGTAGACCGAGGTCTGCTCTTTTAGGATTGGTGGCTCGCTACCCCAACCTATTAGGGAACGCGCATAAGATGGTACTATGCCTGGGCCCAAGAAGAAGTTGATTATTATTTTGAAGTATTATAAGTATAAGTTTTTGAACAAGTAAAGCAAGTCTTACATATGTATAAAGTATTAAAGAATAAGTTTTAAACAAGTGAATTAAAGAATAAGTTTTAAACAAGTGAATTAAAGAATAAGTTTAGAACAGATGAATTAAGTTTCACTTTGTTTTAAAATCAGCAAGTTGAGTTTTCTTTTATGCTAGTATGTTATTTAGATTAGCTTACTGTTCTTTGCTATTAGAAGAGCATGAGTAGCTTTACATGTTTAGCCTTTCAGTATGTTTCTTTACTATTAGAAGAGCATGAGTTAGCTTACTGTTATTTGCTATTTATGAGCATGAGTAGCTTTACATGTTAGCATTCAGTTTTAGCATGTTTTTATTTATATACATGCATATCGAGTTTTTGTGAGTTAGATAGCGCTTACTAAGCAAATTTTGCTTATAGACTACACTTCCTCTTACTGCAGATACAGGAAAGGAAAAGATATAGAAAGGAAGGCGACAAGGAGGTGTTCGAGGGATGTGTGATGCCAGGACTATGGAAGCCTTGGGACTTAGCTTAAGAATTTATTAAGAATGTATTAGATGAGTCATTTAGTCTTCCGCTGTTAGTTAATTGTATATTTTTATTTTGTTTCCGCTATTTATTACTTGCATGATTTGATTTCATTAAACTGCGTGGTGATGTTATTCCTTTTGTATGTTTGATATGTGTTCCAGCCGCCTGTGGCTGTGCATATTATGTTATGTATGTCAGTTTAAGGTCACCGGTACAGGGGAGACTCTGCCGAAATTTTTCGGTAGGGTTTCTTCGAGGATTTTAATCATACCGGTTAAGTAGAGTTAGTAGTAAGTAACGGTCATCCTTAGAGAGTAGTAGTAGTAAGAAGGGTGGTCGTTACACTATGACCTAGGGTTACCACCCCCTAAGGTTTTTCACCTGCCTAACCGCAGTTAGGACTTTTGCCTAAGTACACTTAGGACTTTCCTGTAAAGCTCATTCAACATATTAGATAACAAAACATCTTAACTTTGAATCCTTTACCATTATCAAAACTCGGGTTCGATCATTAGATGCTTCCCGCACCAACAATCTCCCCCTTTTTGATTATGGCAACCAAAATTCAAAGTTAAGCAAAAAGATATAATAAAGAAATGTTAAGCAGGATAAGAAATAAAAACTGAATCACATCCAACAAAGTCAATGATAGATACCTCTATAAAATTTTTCAAAAGATCACAAGAAATACTAAACTTATTTTGCTGAGAGATACCTGAAATTTCTAAACATGTGGATGTGATCTCTTCTAAATCAATTGATGGTCTAGCTCTAGCTCAGGTGTTGGTGATACAATAGATAGTGATTCTTAGGACTCACCCATATCTACATGAGTCCCTACACCAATCCACAACATGTTCAACCCTTGCAATTCTTACCTTTAAGGGTTGTGTGGACGAAGGAGGTGATCCTTGAGATGCTGCTTCCATAATACAGCTCCCTACACATTCTTCCAAATTATCATCATCAACATAGGCATTGAAAAATAAACCAACGACTATATCTTTAATAGGAGAATCAACTATAGGAGGATCATTGACTTCATTTGCATTTTTAAGTTGATCTACCTCAATACATCCATCATCTGAAAATTCAATTTCATCATAACAACTTGTAAACCCAGAAGGTAGATCTGAAAATCTGTTATCCACTGCATTATCATCATAATCCTCATCTGAAGAGTCCTCATATTCATATACATCAAGAAATCTACACTCAACCATATTGGTGTCACAGAATTTGCCAAAGTCTTCATTTTCATTGACCCTCACTAGACTTTGTGGAAAAGAAACCTTTAGTGAAGGTCTTGGGAAAGGTACTTCCTTTTCCCCATATTCCCTTTGAGCTTGCGGAGGAGGTCCAATTTGCTTATCTAGTGTTGGTGTGATCAATCATTGAGGGAAGGGTACTTGTGGCCTTTGTGAACTTTCTAGAGTAATGAAACTGAGGTCTTGTGATCTTCTATTGTTCTTCTCCTCAATTCTATACAAGTCATTTTTCATAAGTTCTTCATGATTCTTGCCGCCCCTCAACTTAATATCATTACAATTTTCACTAGATCTTATTTGTATAGGAGGGGTATCTTCTTTGAACCATTTTGAAACTATGCTCTCAATCCTTGCCCCCAAATGTTTGAACTCCTCATTCTGTGACTTTTGAATTTCGACATTCTTGGGTGGTTGAACTGCATTTTGTTTGACAGGCTCTCTTGTATATATGGCTTGTACTTCTTGAATTTTTGAGGGATATTCCATCCAACTTTTGCTCGACCATCCATGGAGGTTCAATGTCACTTGATCAATTAATGTATAAGCTTCTTCTATGCTCTTGTCCATAAAAGAACCTCCAGCTGATGAATCTAACAAACACTTATCTGAAAAAGAAATTCCCCTATAGAATGTGTAAAATCATCCAGTTTTCCAAACCATGATGAGGACACTATCTTTGTAGACTCTTGAATCTGTCCCATACTTCAAATAATGATTCTCCATACGCCTGAGCAAAATTTGTGATGCAATTCCTCATATAAATTGTTCTGCTTGGAGGTGGAAATGATTCAGAAATTGCTGTTCCAATTGTTCCCAACTTGTGATACTTTGAGGATGGAGAGAATATAACCAAGTTCTTGCTTTATCCTTGATACTAAAAGGAAATGCCATCAACCGAACTACATCTGCTGATACTCCTTCACAATTCACCATATCACAAAGCTCTAGAAATGTCTCAAGGTGCAGATAAGGACTTTCTGATGCTTCTCCTCCAAATTTGTGACCTTATATCATGAAAATTAACTCTAGGTCTAGTTGTAAACTTTCTGCTTCAATATGAGGTTGCACAATAGGAGATAAAAATATTGCAGAAATGAGTGAGAGAAACCTCTTAATTAAGGCCCTGCTTGACATGTTAGTGCTCATGGATATTCAAGAAAAAATTATAAGAGAAAAATAAAAATGAAGAATTAAGAGCAAGAAAGAGAATGAAAAAATAAAGAAAAAGTAAAATTGAACCTTAAACTAATAACAAGAAATAAATGCAGAGTTTTTTTTAATTATAAAAATAGAAAAAATAAAAACTATTTACAAGTCTAGATGGACTAAATTGCTAATCTACTAATGTTAATGCGAACAGTCCCCGGCAACGGCGCCAAAAACTATTAGAGTGTATACAAAAAGCCTAGCTTTTTGTAAACATCTATTTTGAAATAAAGAATCACATTGGTCAAATGTCAACATTTATGTTAAGTGTAGTTGTTCAATTAATTTATATTGTAGATAACATGGTGTGTGGTGTAACACACAGAAGATCATGTTATCAGTTCTTTATAAATTATAAACAGTTGCTCACGACTAAGATGGATAGGAATAAACCATTAGAATAGTCGTAGTGTAATTTGATATTAATTTATCTTGACTATAAAATTATACTAGTACACTTAGAGTGTATTGAGCTGGACAATCTAAGGTAAGTTCTTTTTATACTGACTGAATAAAAGAACAAAACCTTTGTTATTATGGAAGTGTGTGCTCTTAATCCTAATATAATAACAAGCACATATATCTAGTATTTATTTCTTTAACTTATCAATGGGTGAGATTTAGCTCGATAAATCAAGAGGCCTGATAAGTTGGGAAATGATATTATTTATAGTGTGTGTTGTTGATTATAGAAGAAAACTGTGTCCTAGGAATCTAGGTTGATGATGTCCCTAAGAGGAGCTCATAAAGATTGTCATGTTAAACTCTGCAAATGGACTTAGTCCGACATGATAATAAGGTTAAGTGGTACTACTCTTGGAGCTAGATATTAATTAAGTGAG